>NC_052534.1:70583928-70904762 GCF_016699485.2 Gallus gallus
AAATTAAGTTGCTGAAGATAATTACTTTTGCTGCAAATAAGTTTTCTTTGCGTAAGGTCAGGAATGTGTAGTTGTTTATCATATAAAACTTTTTTGTCAATGTAGTTATTTGTTTTGTTTTGAACAGCAGCTGTGATGCAAATATTTAAGACCATGTTATCATGAACTGATATAAAATACCATGAAGCTGAATACTCCACTGCCAAATAGATATTTTGCTGTTTAATGTAACTGACTGTCTCTGTAGAACAGATTTTTAATATTTTTTTTTCACTGTAGTAGTGTTTTACTCCAACTTTATTCAATTATAAGTGAATATTCGGTGAACTGACCCCATAATTTACAATTAACAAGAAAGGGAAAAAATAAACAGAAATAACTGTATTGCTATTTAGCATACAGCTCTTCTTCAGTTATGTTACTGCTATTCCATTTATTATATTCCATTTATTTTATTAGATGAAAGAATGTTGAGATCTATTAAGAAAATATTTTTGCTAATCGGATTATAGTAAAAACCAGTCATGGAAGGGTGCTTCTGGTACTTAAATCACAAGTCTATCTTTTGAAATTTGCTAAAAGCAGCATTACAGTAAAGGGAATAGAGCTTAAATCAAAGAATGGGATTCTTCTGCCCCAAATACAACATCAACAACTGAACTGATAATCTAAACTCCCTTTTTGAGTCAGTGTTCACATTCCATCTCATCCTAAAACAGAAATCTGAAATACCTTGGATGAATAGCACTCTCTAAATGCATGCTTCTCTCCACTGACAGTAAGGAGAGTTAAAAAGGCTAACTCAGGTGTAAATATAACTATGTAAAATCAACTGAAATGAATCTCAACACACTGTTATACAGCCTGTTGTACACCTGCACAAAATAACACTGAAAGAAGCTACTCTTCATTACAGCGTGTGGCGTTTTTTCCAGTGGAGATGCTGAGTGCACAGTGGAAACAGTAAGACATTCAGTAAAGCAGCCAGTAGGAACAAAGGAGCATCTTTCACTGCAGCAATCTCAGTAGTCTGTATGAGTGACAGTAACTTCCAGAATTAAATGAGCAGGGACAAGCTTTCTACTGTACTTTTTAATAACCCAAAAATCATTGATTTTTTTTTTTATTTATTTCTTCTTTGGAATTGCACAATGTACTTATGTTTCTTAAATTCCGTATTTTGAAATTTCTGAGTATGGTCAGTTTTAGTTTGAGTTTAAAAGTTACTTTCTGAATTTGTGCCTTTGTTGAAGTTAATGCTCCAGGTCTTATTACATTTCTATTTGTGGATTCCAGGGTAAAAGCTCTCCCTGAAATTGTGTTGGTTTTTGTAAGAATCTTATAAATATATCTTAAGTTCTACCATTAAGACCTGACTTTGCCATTAAGACCTGCACTGACTTTGGTCACTTTGTCTTTCTTATATACTAGGAATGTTCTAACACATTTTTTTCCCTAATACAGATAACAAAGAAACATGGTTAGTACATATAGTTTGCCCCAATGTTTTCACCTGCAAAAGAATATATGAATTAAACACATTGACAAATACCCAATTCCATAGTATTAATAATTAAGTACTTTTAACTTTGACAGTAAGATGACACAGAAATATAAACAAATATTAACATTTGGATTTGTGTAGGTTTACTTTATCAAGAGATGTTACAATATGCCCAGCTTTTATTTTCAGAGTTCCAGGAAAATAAGGACATTTGCTATCCTGGGTGGGATTTCTTCTTTTTTCTTTAAATTAAAATGTTTGTGTTAGTATTGCTTATTCATTTTCAAACTTACATAATCAGGAAATTATATTTATGCAATGAGGAAAAATTTCCCAGTAATAAAATGTAGCCAGTCCAGTTCTGTTTGTATCAACTTTTCTATTAATAAACAGATGAATTACCATATTTCCATATGTACATTGTACTATTATTTTGGTTATTCACACAATCCATTTAAGAATCATGAATTTCTCGTTAGACTATATCAGGGAATAGTTCTGTGTTTAATTGTTTAATGTGCATGTTTCTTGCTCCAAGTGTGTGTATGTATTATAGCAGCCTTGTAAATTTTCCTACAATGTGTTATTGTTTAAAATTTTCAGTGTGTTAAAAGTGCTTGTGTGATGCATCTGTTTTCAATTCTTCTAGTTACTATAACTTGGACAATGTGAGCCATGACACTATGAACAAATACCTCTCAAGCCTTGTTGAGAAATCCCTCTTTGATTTGGAATGTTCCTACTGTATTGAAATTGGGGAGGTAAGACTAGTATGTTCATTAAGATACATGTTCCCAGAAATTGGGAACAATTGGATATATGCTCCTTATTTGAAGGGTTTCTCTTTGGAGCTAATTCTAAGACTTAATTGAAAACTCAGTTTAATCAAGTTGGTAGCTAAGTTATGATGCTAAGCCATTTTTTCCATTTTCTCCTGTAAAGTAATCTTAAAATATCTGACTGTGGAAGTATGCATAGGAGCTATGTATATTAAACTATATAAAAAGTACATATATTTGATTACTCTCCAAACAGGATAACCGCACTATTGAACCTCTGACATATGGCCGCATTGCTTCCTACTACTATTTGAAGCACCCAACTATTGGGATGTTCAAAGATCAGCTGAAACCTGAAAGCAGCGTTGAAGAACTGCTCTTAATTCTGACAGTAAGTGATAATATTTTCTTAATTTATGCATATTTAACTCATGACTCTTAAAGACATTTGGAAGTGTATGAAAAAACATCCTAAAATGAAGAAAAGCCTTTCTTTCATTATTTGTAATTTCTTTTTTGTTGTTATTGTCATTGTTTTGAGTTATATAACTGAATCATTTTTGATGTTTCAAGTGCTTTGTTGAATCAGTATATCAAAATTATTCTACATGTCTGTTTCTTTTCTGTCCATTTGTAATCTTTCATAATATGTACAAATTCGATATTTGTTTGTTTTAGTTCAGGTAGAATACTGAAATCCCAGACTAATAACTGCTTATCATCATCTCGTATTCGTACCAGAGCCATAACTTTGCTCAGGGGCAGTGTGGAAGATAGAGCAGCTTTAATAAATTTGGGGACATTTGAGAAAGGTCCATATCCTAAACTGCTTTCCTTTCAGTCTCTCAGACACCTCACTTTTCCTGAAGTCGTACTCTGCAAAGTCGTACCAGCTCAGATGGTTGTTCTGGTGACTGTTTAGTAATGAAATGCAAGGCAAGGCAAAAGGTCTGGGGGTACAAATTCAGAGTTACAGAGTACAGAGTAGCATGATAGTATTACATGTCATCATAAAGGAATCATATTTTACATATTTTTTAAGAATTTATGCTTTTATAGCTACAAAATCTTCTGTTTCAAGATGGCATATACATCTTGTATTGTACAAGCATATATTTGGAAGGAAGAAGTACCACAGCACTATCCAGGAAAACCTAAAATGTATTTCTGCCCATATATGATTAAAGTCTCTGCTGTATTACATATATTATACTAGTGGCCTGAATTCTTTAATACCCATATTGCCAAATGTTGACCTCAAAGTCAGAAGTCCTATTTATGTATGTTACTTGTATGTTTATGGTTTTGACACGCTGCCAAAACTTTTCTGAGGAGAAATACAAGCAGAAAAATATAAAAATAAAAATAGTGCTATTCAACAGTTTATGTCATAAAAAACCCAATCAGCATTTTATGACACTACAGAAGCCACTTTTCTAGTACAAAGACTTTCTTCCTGACGAATTTAAATCACCTGCTGCAAACATTCGGAGTGTTACAGCTCAGAAATAAAGGCCACAGTAATCTTTTGTAATGGAAAGTGTTAGACAATCTAAATAGGGGAGTTACTGTCACTGACCCTGCAGTGTCTGTTCTTCTGTTGTCAGAAAACATTGTAAGTTCTATGGAATAACATGCAGTGCATTCAGCTGAATTCAAAATGGTAGTCTTCCATGATTCCTGTATATTCTGTGTGTAAAATGACTGAATTTTAAGAAAGAAATATCCACAGGGATCACAAGTTAAATAATACAGTATTCAGTATTCAATGTGAGGACTTTACTCCATCTGCTGTCTTTTTAAAGTATCTTTTTCTCTCTAGAGAAAATTGTCTACACATAGAAACTTTTTTTTCAGAAATATTTGGAGAGGGAAGCTTGAGAATAGGATTAGTAGAGATAGAGGGATGTTTCATGACACTGCGTAAGCTAATGAGTAGCATAGGGAAGATGAGTGATACAAGCAGATCTTAGTGCTGTCCATCTTATGCCAGGGCTCCTCATCCATGTAAACAGCTTACATCTATAAAGCACAAAGAAAAATAGCTAATATTGCAGAGAAAACCTAAGATCCTAGTGTTGGGCAGACATTGTGAAGTGTAAAATGTATTAGTTCTTTCTATGTTGTTGTTAGTTGGTTTTTGTTTTTCTGGATAAGTAATCTTATGAATTGTCTGTTTACAATCTTAAGAGGAATGAAACTAAAAATCAGTTAGGGGTCAAGCATGCCAAATGTGTCAATTTGAAAAATGACAAGTATGTGTGAATACTGGATGCCATTATAGCTGACAGTTTTTCCTTTTTATGCAGATGTTGATTTTCATAATTACTACTGGAATTACTGTTCGTTCTTGTTAAAGGTGTAAATTGGAAGGTTTTTTCAATTCGATGTAGTGCTGAAAAGAATTGCCATTTCAGCAGAGTTATTGCCAAGGATTTTTTTTTTTTTTTTTTTTCCCACTAAACACTGTGAATTAATGAGTTTTATAATTACGGCAGTTGCTTCACACCTCTATTGTTAACCAATGACATTACATCTGCCTTGCTCCACTGGTGCCCTCCTCCTTCTCATTGAAGCATTTAGCAGTTTTGGCAATAGGGAATTACATGGCATGGGGTAAGTAGTCTAATTAGGTATAAGTGAAAATCCTGGGGGAAAAGGATATTTAAAAAGTAATTTGAAGAATCTCTTAATGATGCTGGAACTGAAAGCTGTAGTTACAGTAAAAAAGGCTTCTTGTTGCAAAACATGGTTATATTTGTGATTATTCTGATTATCAGTCAGTTTTAAAGTTTTAAATTTTGGACTGTATTGTTTAAAAACAACTGTCCAAAACATTTCTCAAATGTAGTTGCAGGATTTTGTAGACATGATATATGGCATTGCTCATAATCTTGCAAACTTTTAAACATTCACCAGTTGGCATGATGTATATATGGGAAGGCAGAGGTGTCCAACTGTAACAAAGAAAATCCTAACATTGTGGATTTTTTTGCTGAATTGTCAGTGTGTATCTTGAAAAGGCTCAACAGTTTGTTTAAACCAAAACCGGGAAAAAAAGTAAAATTGCATTCAAGAATTCAGAAAATTGTGATCATATTAAAGGCTTTAATCTGAGTGTGATTAAGGGATTTTGAGTTTCAGATTGTTATCCTGTAATACTAATGAGAGAATTATGGATTGCATAGGAATGAATTGTCACCGAAGCTTTGCTGCTTACATGAAAACATAGTTTTAGTCATTCTGTTTCCACTACAGATGAGTTTCTCAAAAAAGTAACTTGATGGTAAGATTTGTTTTCATTTAGTAGTCAACACCATTCATAGCCTTCCCCAGTGTCCATTCTTTTCTCTATCTTTCATATATCTTTTCATTTGGTCATCTGGTAGTGTTTTGCGAGATCAAATGTGTTGATTCTTTTTCATTATGGTTGGGTTTTGATACTTCCTTTTCATAAACAGGGAAAAGGCACATGGCAACTACCCTGCAGACATTTTAGAATTATACAGTAATAAGTGATGCAGATAAATGGGGTACCCTTCTTTTATGCTTTCCTGTCTTTCAGTAAGTCTATACTTGACATGTTTAACCTGTTTTGGGTTTGCAGGCAAAGTTCATATTCAGTTAGTTTGGTAACTGGTTTGTGTTGAGCCACTAATCTTTTCTGAGAAAAAATGTTTGATGTTGATGGAAAAATAGAGTTTTCTTTAAAACTTTCCTAGCTGTGCTTCAGGCAGTAGTAATCTAAATGTAGTACTCTTAGATAGCAGTAGTAGTAGTACTCTTAATCATTGTTGAGTTTTGGTGCTTCTTGAATTAAGTGTTATTGAAGAGAAAGTGTTCATGAATTATTACTGGCAGGCTGGAGTTCCTGATGTACATGAAGACTGTCTTCTCTTATTCTATAAGTTAGGTGCAGATGTTAAAACGAACAAGATGAAAATCAGTGGAAGATACTTTGGAGTAATTTTTGTTATTTCCTGTACTGAAGTAGCAATCAGCACAAATTTTTTGGAAATCAAATGTGGTTTGTTGTATTTTGAAAAAAGGATGTCTGTCTTGGTGATGGATTAGAAATTATCTGGCTAATATTCTTATGTATTGAGCAAATACTTTGTAATTTCTGTTCGTACCATGCAGTGAAGGAGATAGCATCTTTCAGTGCTTGTTTTATCCCCATATTCCTCCTTATTTCTGTTTTTGTATTCTATCTAAAAGATGAAACTGGTTGGTCCCCTTGTGCTTATTGTTATGTCTTTCATGTAAACTGACTATAAGAGATTGTTTTCTTTCTAACTGGATTGCTTAGGGGCAGAACTGTTTGGTATTGTAATGGGGCATATGTATCTTCCTGTCTGTATTATAAACATGTTCAGTTATCCACATACCTCTTTCCTATATTTTTATCTGATGTCTGAAATAGCTTTAATACAATGGCTTCTGTTAGTATTTTGAAACTCCAAAAATTTGGCATCACTGAAGTAGAAGATTTGGAAGGTGGAAGGAGGAGGTTCATGAAATTAGCACTCTCCATCCAAGATACATAGATAACAGAAGAGTGGAGTTATAAATGCCTTATCTGTCTTTCATTACCTGTACTATAAATTATAAATAACTAATCTGTAGCTTTATTTTCTGTTCATTAACATTGTTGCATCCTATTCTAATCAGGGAAATGTGCAGGTATTTCTAAATACTTACCTTCTCTGTCTAAAACAGTTTTACTTTCTAAGCAGGATTGTCTTTAAGCTGTTGTTTCTTATGAAGGGGCCACAAAGGTTTCTGAATCAGTGATGAACTATGTTGCAACTGGTTTTCAGTTAGATGCCATGACAAATTAGTAAGTCACAAAAACATTGTCCAAGAGCAAGCTCGTGTGATCTGTTTTGTATACTACTACTCTGTAAGCCATGGCAGAGACATTGATTTTGCACTGTTTTGAAATACTATATATAACTGTTTTTCTGCTCTATGAAACTTCAGAAAAAAAGAAAAAAATCAGATCATTTTTTTCTAAGTCAGGCATTTCCTGTTTTACATGTATGTTACATTGAACATATGTCTATGCTATAATGTTTTTTTTTCTTAATGGCATAAAAGAACAGCAAGGTGATATTAATTACAGTGATGTTTTTAAATATGGTATTTAATTGTCAAGAAAAGAAATACTTCATCACAAACTTTATATTAAATGAAAGGCAATTTTGTTACATACTAACTTTTAGACAACTTACATATTTGATTTCATGTATATTATGCATCATCAGTAATATGAGCGTGACTACTGTGGCCACAGTACAACCAGGAATGGGCCTCAGCCATTTAGCATGACTTCTGATAGCAGTAGAAAACTGTTACCTCTAACGAGTAAATATTTTCCTTACAATAGAGCCCTGTCTAGGGCTGTTCAATTGCATAAATTTCGTCCTAAACATAGTCATTTACAGGACCACATATATAACTTTCATACAGCCTATGTTGTTTGTATTTTAATATTTAAAAACATTTACGCTTCGGTTCTCATGCACTTAGAACATCCAGAGAGAGTAACTGTGTTAGATTAAATAGTTAGAAAATTCTGTTTGTTTTCATGACAATGGAACAAAACGCTATAGTGAATTTTAATGCCATCTAAATTTCTCTAACCTTATCCACTGTATTCCAAACATATTGTATTTAGCAGAAAGAGTGAAATTTGTCTTTTTTTTTTTTAATAGTCCCAGTAGGGTGGAGCATTTTTAAATACTGTAGTACTTGAATGTAATCATTTTTGTAACATAATGGCACAATAGCTTCTTATTTTTCTCTTTTCAAGTGATTGTATGATTTTCAATTTGAAAACATTGTATGCTGCCCTCCTTCCCAGAAAAGCACAATCAGTTGGTAAATCAAGATGACGGTCTCCACTACTGGCAGCTAACTAAATATGGCATTAGTCTTGCATTTTTACAGCATCATAAGTAAGAATTATATTCAAAACCAGAAAATATAAACCCTTCCCATCTCCACACATGACTTTCTGATTAACAAATCTCCTTTCTTTCTTCTCTAATCTTCTTAATTCAATTTTTGTCACTACTTGCCAATCTGAAAAACTGAATCAATACTCACACAAGTTAAAACCTATTTTAAAGATGAACTTAAAGGTTTTTGACATACATATCCCACCAGGCTTCTGGACAAGAACTGTTATCTTAAAAGTAATATAGTATCTCTGATTTCTTATTATATTTAATATTTGTTCTTGTTGCAGTGCAGCATCCAACAGAAAAGCTTGTAGAAGCTTATATAACTATGAAAGTGATAGCTGGTAGGTTGAGACTGTTTCAGACAGCTGCGGTAGTAACTGTTATTGTCAGAAAAATGGAGAAATAAATTCCTTTTTCAGGACATACAGTTGCAGCTATAGCAGCAAAGCTATAAAACTCCCCTTTACTGTTTTGGTGAGCCAGGAAGTTATAGTACATTTGTCTGCTAGGATAGGTTGTGAGCTTTCTGTTGGTGTCGTCCTGCAGATGTAAACACTGGCTGCTGTCTGTGGCAAATCAGTGCTCATCTTTGGTCTGTATATGCTGCTGTGCAAGTTCAGCGATAGCAAGCTTGGTTTAGCTGGCTACTTAAAGCTGCAGGTGATTCAACTGCACACCAATTTATTATATATATATATAATAAATATTTTATTTTTTTTGACTGGTCTCTAGTTACTAGTTTTGCCTTTACTAGAATTATATTGTTGTACTATAAATTACAGCAGTTATATTACTGATGAATTTGTTTTCACAGAAATCAGTGCATTTAGTGACAGTAACTCAGTCTTACTGACTGCTTTTTAAATGCTCACAAATGTTGGGAAAGAAATGACTGCACCAGTTTGTAAAACTGCTAAGGAAGTGGATTTCATATTGTAGCCTGTTCTCTGATAGGAACTGAAACTTCTGGATAACAAGCTGAAACAATTACATCATACAAGATTGGTATCCAGTATAGGCTGTGTCTTTCACATAGTAGTTTAAAAAAAAAAAAAAAAAAAGACATAAGAGGATTATTGAGTGGTCCTTAATGAAGTATCTGACACTTGTATTTTCTGTATTTACATTTAGATTCTTTCTTTGTCTCATTCTCGTTTCTTTTTTTTTTTCTGATGGGAACTGACTACCTTCAGAAAGTCGAATTTGGTTTTAAATCTTGATGTTATGTATTATTACGGATTAGAAATTGGTCTCATGTGGAATCCCTAGTATTTATAAGTGCTTTATTTCACAATTACTTAGGTAGGTCTTGCTCCCAACAATTCTTGAAGAAATTGCCGAGATATTTTTCCCATCAAAATGCCAAAACTTTTCTTAGCATTTGAAAATAGGAATATACTTATTTGTAAATTTGATACAGTGTAGTCAGCTTGCTTTTAGAGTACAAACGGTTGCAGGTTTTCTACTATGTAGCTTTTTTCTTTTTTTTTCCAAAAGATAAATACTTCTGTCTGAGAGAAAAAATACATTATTAATGCATTGCTGTTTCCCAATCTAGTGTACTGTTATTATCCTAACAACTGTGAAAACTGAAATTAAGCACATTTCTAAGTACTTTTACCTCAGTCGATGCTTAAATACAACTTAATTTAAAAATTCTAGCATTGCCCTATTTCCCATAGAGGAGTCAAGTAAGATGCCACCAATTTGCTTGGGTTGCCCACATCCCAGCTTCCTATTCCATTTCCTTTCTGTCTTCCAGTGAAAAAGTTTAGTAAGCCATTGGAGATAATTCAAACTACTAGTTTTCAGAAAGCAAACATATTCCTCTCTCACCTTAAAAGGTAATAAAATGGCTAAAATCCCTCTCAGAACAGATCTCTTCAGTCCTTTTCTTGTCAAGGGGGGGGTACATGCTACCATATTTGGTTATATTTTTTTCTGTTGTGTGTATACATGTATACCTGCAAAATATTTTGTAGGTACAACTGGTGTATACACTCTTAAGAAATTTTATCTTAAATGTATGAAATCATTGATTGCGCAATATTCTGTAGGTTAATTAGATTAATTCAAACTTTTGGTTTTTGCTCAATGCAGCAAGCAAATGTAAACAATGTGAGATGTAGATAATAGATTGTTTTTTCCCTCCATATATGATTGTGTTAGTGTTTACTATATGCAGTCATATAAGATGCTAATTTTGAATACTTCTTCCGCTATAAGAATGTGTTTGCTTTCTCTTGATTCATACAGAACAGATGGATGCTTGACTGCCTGCTAATCCACAGCTGGAATGGTTTCAGCAGTTTCCACGTTGCTGGGTTAGAGTGGCTTTTCTAGTGGACTGAGAGGGCAGCAAGAGAGGGATATCATTATTCATCAGTATCCCAGTGGGATCGCTGCCAGCAGAGATTAATTTTTTCTGTTATGCTTGTAAAACAAGCTCAGGTGGAGTCTCTAATCCTCAGGGCACGGGTGGCAGATCAAGGAAGATGCTACAAAGCTAGTTAATTTTCAGATTCTAGGGGAAACAGAAGCTCTGTTAGATGTATAAATACATGATTGCAAATTTAAGTAGCTCAAACCCAAATGGGATCTTCTGAGACATCTGGTACTGAAAATCTCTGTTTTCTTTGTCTTTAGAAAGAAGTTGCCGAAACTTTACACCAGAGGGAAAATATATGCAACTCTTTTTATCATCAGTTATCTTTCCATATATATATATATATATGTACACATATATATATGTTTGTAAATACAGTTCCAGCTTCAGTTGAAGGTCTGTATTTACAGGTAGAACAGATTCAGTATAAGTCTGTGTAGGTGAACTGTACTTTCAGTGTTCTCACAGATCTCTGTGCAGTGAAGATCACTGAGAAAATTATCACTTGCCATCCAGAAAGGGTTAGATCTGTCATAGTAATGTATGGTACGTCCCATTTGGGTAAAGGAATGTTCTGGTAAGGTCACATGTGGTGCAAGGCCATTTTTAGCGTATTACTCACTTTATCCAAACTCTGGTCATTCATGACAAATTTTGGTTAGAAAATCCTCAAATCAAGCATACTAAAATACTGCCAGATTTTCTGTATGTTTATTAGATTTCAGAACTTCGTTGTTGTTGTTGTTTCCTTAGTGACTGTCCTTCTTCCACACCCCTGAAATTATCAGATTCTGTCTCTGCATTACCTGGTAGCTCAAGTCAGATTTTCAAGAATGTTAATCTGCATAGTTCTACTGAAATGAGTGCACATATGCCAGTTTTTTGTCAGCCAGGAACTACCCTTATTAAAATTTACTCACAGCAGCGGTCAATTCCTGTTACAGTTCTGATTTTTTTACTGTTACATTAAACTATTTTCATTTGTAAGTTTCACTGCTCAGAGTAAAACCAGGAGCATTGGCTTGCTGGAAAGACACCGTGCATGGAGGCACCTTCCAAGATTCTCATGTATTTCTGCCATTTCATACTGTTCTACTATTAATCTGAGCTTGAGCCTCTCTTGAGCAGAGGCCACTACTCTTTTCACCACATGATGACAGGTATTCATGCCTGTGAACTTCTTATTTCCTTTTGTCTCTGGTCACATAGTAGTCTATTTCTGGAATTTAATCCAGTACAGAAATGCAGCAGTATGCATTTGTGCCTCCCCACTAGGGGAGCTGCCACAGGTCAGCAGATCTGAAATCCAGTTCTCAACACACAAGCTTTTACAACTTGCCTTTAACATATACAGTATGTATGGGCCCCATTTCACTTTAAGAATTAGTAACACTTATTCCTGTCTCCTTGCGGAGTTGCATTAACTTAATGCAGAGCTCTGTTAACTTCTTCCCTGGGCCTGGGCTCTGCACTGGAAGATCCCAATGGAGGATCAAAGCCAAAGATGAAAAATGACTGATCATTTTCCCGGGGAGAGTTACATGCCAAGATTTGTTATTAGACGTTTTATTGCTGTCATCATCTCAATCAGCATTTAAGCCAGGTAATTCAGCCAAAACTCAGCTTCAAAATGTGGACAGACATCCAAATGGAACTGAACTAGATTTCTCATAATGACTAGTCTTTTGAATATAGTCAGAGATTTTCCCTTTTTTGCGTTCACACGTTACTGAGTTCATGTACTGAAAAGTATTACTGCGGAAATTTCAATACAACTAAAACCAGTTGTTTTTAAATCTCTCCCATAATATGACTTGAGATTACACAGGAAGAAAGTTGTGGGTCATTGTCCCATCTAGATATAAAAATAAAAATTAAAAAAAAAAAAATGACCATAATGCATTCAGAATGTGCAGGTTCAAAGCATTCTCATGAAATGTAATAGGAAAAGTCAGGCATCTTGGAGAGCTGAAAATCTCAAATATACCATTTCCAGTGATAAAATGTAATAATTCTCTCACATCACTGTAATTCACCTTATAAATGGAATTTATACCATTCAATTTATATTTATTTGCTATGGTCAAAGTAACTTATTCTAGGCAGATAATATGTATGCCATACCAGTTTCAGGTGTTTCCTCTTTATTTTTGTCCTCCTTTATTCTTCTTTCTCTGCATTTATTTTTTCTCAAATTGTCAAGTGTTTCTAAGTCAACTGACTTAGAAATCTGAGTGAACTGAAAGCCATCTTTAGGAATGCTGCATGCATAGTACCGTGAAAGTACCTACACATTTGGGGGAATAATGAATGTTATTGTAAGAATGTTTTTTTTATTACAGATGGCCCAAGAAGTAACCCTAAATTATGACTGTGATCATAAACTTCACATAATATGGATTTTGAGAGTTAAGGCTTACTGAAAATCATGAATTCATTCCTTGTTTTAATGTTTTAGTAAACCACACAATTTAAAAAGGAAATATTTCTGAAACAAAATGGTTCTATAAGTGTGGGTTTTTGTTGTATTTTTTCACCATTTCATAAACCGACTGCATTGATTTTATTATCTATTCCCATGTCTTCTTGTACACTGAATCATAAATTCTCTGATACGCTTAGAAAACTTCAGGAAAAAAAAAAAAATCTGGTTATTACAGAAGTGTTAAGAACTTTTTCCCCACATCGAATTATTATTACCTACAGTTCTCTCTCTCATATGTGCTGACACTCTCACATTTTCTTTTAGCAACTCCATGCTGAAGCAGAGGTCTGTAATTTAACTTTGTAGATTAGAAGTTCCCCAATCTGCCCAGTCACTCCCTGCAATTGGTAGCTAGTATTGTTGACCTCCTATTGCTCTGTGCACAGTGGCAAAGGTCTTTCCAACTCCTGACCTCTGGTCATCAGGAATGTCATCAGTAGTTTGTAGTTTGGACGTTTTAAGTAAGAGGTGAACTTGTGAAATCTAAACCCTTCAGGGTGTTTTTAAGAGATCACTCATCTGTTTCATTGCCTTAGCTTGTGCCTTTTATAATGTCTGTAATTGTAAAATTTGTGGTGTTCATCAGATGCAGTTATTATGAAAAATATGAAACACTTGTCTGTTTGAAGTGAGAAGTCTGCGGACCCAATTATATATGATTTATATATATATATATATATGAAACCTTTGAAATAAGTGTAAGCACTTTTAAACCGTATGTTCTTAGAAACTAAGTTTGTAGATCACACCACTGAAATATGCCCATTTAAAATCCTGAAACACAGTTATAATTGATTATTTTTCATTTATATTAGATATGCTTTTTTACATTATTGCATGTCAACGGGTTTTACAACTTTGTCTTCAACTACTCATGCTTAACTGCAAATTTACATCTCAGTAGTTTCCTCCTACATAGTTAATTGGCTTGCCTTTACAATTTGATACATCTTTTTATCTGTAAAAATGTTTTAACCACTAATGGAATAAGTAAAAAAGTTAAAGTGTGGTATTTGTTTCAAATGATGCTCAGCAGCCCTTATCTCCTGGATATTGCTCTCCATCCTATGCACGTCTGTTTTCCTCCTGTCTTTTTTCCAAAAGTAGAGAGTGCACCAGAGAAGTACTGGGGAAGTGGTGAAATCAATTTCCTACTATCCCGATTGGACAGGAGTGTTCGGACGTGACCTGGTGGGAGGCCTGGTGCCAAAAAGGAGCCCCTTCTTTGCAGCCAGGGCCAGCTGCTGCCACCCCAACAGCTGTGTGTCCTGCTGGCCCGGCATAGCTCTGCCTTCTGCCCTTCTTCCCTGCCAGCCTCCAACACTGATGGGAAGGGCTGAGAGAGTCCCCAAGGGAAAGGGACTGCAGGGTTGGCTCTGATGTGCTGGGTGCTGTTCAGTTGCACTGCCAGAGGCACATGTAGCATGGAGAGGTGGTATATGATAAATGAAAGCAATATGCATGTTTAGAAATTGTCTCTGTGACAAGTTACGCTATCACACAGTAAATATATTTTCTCCAATCTTGCCACCCAGTTTCTTTCTTTCTTCTTTTGCATCGTGTTTGCCACTGTTCAAGATTGCTACAAAACTGCAGCTTGTTCTGTACATTAGCACTGCCTTCCAAGCTGCCTGAAACCAAGTGTCACTTCTTGCAAAGTCTTGCAAAAACAGGGGTAACATAACAACTTCGATAAGCTGGGAGAAATTACTTTTTTTCTTTCAGTCTATCAATGAATCTTGCATAAGAACATAACATTTGTTCTTAAATGCCTAACATTTGTTCTTAAATCCTGTAACTAAGAATATGTTATTATAACTATCTTTAACTGGGATGTTGTCTTTGACCTTTTTTGCACAGGAGTCAAACAAAAAACAAACCAAAACAAACAAATGAAAAACATTTTAAACTTTAAAGTTTGAATTATGTCCTATCAAATGAACGTATATATTTATAATCTACCAATAAACTCTTTAAAATGGGAGCTTGTAGTGGAATCACTAACAGAGATACACTTTTCAGAGTAATAGTTCTATCCGGCACTTCACCCTGCCAGTTTTTCAGTCTACTTTAGTTTCAGGTGAGCCAAAAAACAACTTTTAAGCATATGACCAGTTGAACTTTTTTCTTTTTTTTAAGAATGCATTTTCTCACATTTATTTCCTTTCTGAATATAAATCGATGCTTGACTGAGTATCAGCTGTCTGCCAATATATATCTGCATAAATTTAATATCTTTCCTTCTAAATCATATACAAACTTCAAAATGTAAGATAAAATATAGTATAAATATATTGGTAATAATACGTGCGTGTGGCATTGTGGTGTCTCACAATGCAGACTTGGGAAGAGAATGAGCAAAGGAAGATTAATTTGGGAATTTTAATCAGGCAGGTTTTTTTTCCTTATAATACAGTAAACATAGGGTCAATTAAAACTTCTTCCAGCACATGAATGTATGTATATGTATATTTTTTTAATTTACGTTATTTCAAATGTTTGTAAGTAACGTAGGTTGGGTATCCTCAATTTTCTTATTTATGAATCTGTTATGAAACACTGCTGTCTAGTTACCCAGTTATTCAAAAAAAACAGTGCTGTTCTTTTTTCTTTTTTTTTCACCTCTAATTTGGCCGTGTGACTTTACTACAGTAATACAAACACAGGTATTACCCAAATGAGGACTGTCTCTGACTGCTTTAAAGATTGGAGTCCTTTCTGTATGCTGCGGCACTTGGAGGTGACAGGTTGGGGCGCTGCACTAGAATACTGTGCAACACTTTGTACGATGGAACAGTGGAATAAAAGCCAAAAGCTGGTTATATAATTTATTATTAATTATTAATAATATTATTGTTGAGGTTATATTTATATACGATAATTTATGGATCAAAACATGGTCTTTTTTACTTTGAAAAATTGTGTATTGCCCCACCTTTGAATTTCTGATAGAGAAGTTGTGATAGAAAACGGAAATGTAGCACATAAAATATTTTGTGTTAACTGCATAACAGCCATTAAAAAATCCTACATTTATTCCAGCTCTTTTTTTTATTATTATTCTACATGTGAATATATGACTTATGCAGTCCTTCAGCTTGTAGTCAGACTCCCAAGAGTTTATGTAATGTAAACCAGTGTTCAGGTAAAGAAGGTGCATTTGCTGTATTAACTGGAAATGATTCTCCTCCCTTTCCTTTCCTTTCCTTTCCTTTCCTTTCCTTTCCTTTCCTTTCCTTTCCTTTCCTTTCCTTTCCTTTCCTTTCCTTTCCTTTCCTTTCCTTTCCTTTCCTTTCCTTTCCTTTCCTTTCCTTTCCTTTCCTTTCCTTTCCTTTCCTTTCCTTTCCTTTCCTTTCCTTTCCTTTCCTTTCCTTTCCTTTCCTTTCCTTTCCTTTCCTTTCCTTTCCTTTCCTTTCCTTTCCTTTCCTTTCCTTTCCTTTCCTTTCCTTTCCTTTCCTTTCCTTTCCTTTCCTTTCCTTTCCTTTCCTTTCCTTTCCTTTCCTTTCCTTTCCTTTCCTTTCCTTTCCTTTCCTTTCCTTTCCTTTCCTTTCCTTTCCTTTCCTTTCCTTTCCTTTCCTTTCCTTTCCTTTCCTTTCCTTTCCTTTCCTTTCCTTTCCTTTCCTTTCCTTTCCTTTCCTTTCCTTTCCTTTCCTTTCCTTTCCTTTCCTTTCCTTTCCTTTCCTTTCCTTTCCTTTCCTTTCCTTTCCTTTCCTTTCCTTTCCTTTCCTTTCCTTTCCTTTCCTTTCCTTTCCTTTCCTTTCCTTTCCTTTCCTTTCCTTTCCTTTCCTTTCCTTTCTTCTCTTTTCTTTTGCAATTCTGGTAGTTACTTCTGATATTAGTTCACTGCAAGCACTGATTTTTGAACAAATTAGCTTAGCAGCTGTTAATTTTACTATTGTATTTTCTAGTAATGCTTTACCCTTGTCTCCTTCTCCTCTTTCTGCACCAGAAACTTGAAAAAGAACAAAACACACCACAGGTTTTTGAAGTTCAGACCATAGTGTGTTTGAATTCTCTGCATCTATGCAAAGAAAAGGAATATACATACAGTTAGTCAATCTAAGGTAGTTTCCAGTGCAGCATCACCAAATAAAAGACTCTGGTTCAGCTCTGGAATGTGAGAAACTATTTTTGGTTTGTTTTAGACCCTCATTGTTACAAATTAATCAACTGCTCTTTAAAGTCTAGAACTCATTAACTTTATATGTTTTGCTGTTCCCATGACTGAAACAAATGTAAAATATTCAAGTTTACTTTAGTTACTCACCTTGATCCCATTTCTGTCTGTTCTTAAGAGGTATCCTCTCTTATAGACAGGTGAGAAAAGGTACTTACTTGAGGTGTAAGATATTTCAGAAGGTTTACATGTTGTATAAGTCTAGAGTTAAGCTTTCACTGTAAATCAGTAATTTCAGCCAAGCTTATATACGGTGTAGGTAGAGGGAAAAATCTGATGTTTTCTAACCCTATGGGCACTGTGAAGCCTGGTATTCACCATGTTGGTTACATTATTTGAATTTCCATTCAGTGGGACTCATCAAAATCTTACTTGCACACATTCTAAGGATCAGGGTATGATTTGGTCACACAGACTCACAGATGCAGATCTGAATTTGAGTGAGAGAAGCATTTTTATTAAATAGGCGTTGAAACAACCCTGACTAGCTCATTAGAACACTGAGATCTGGGTCACTTGAGAAATTGGTTTGAAATAAATATTCTGTTTCGTTTGTTTGTTTTGTAATTGTATTGATAAGCAGCTTAATGAGACCCTGAGCAATTCAGAACTGACAGTAGGTGTCAGGGAAAGTTAAGGTATGGCAGTAGCCCATGCAAACATGGGGAACAGAAATTTGAGAGTAGTCTCTAGGAAGAAGGAATGAAAATACTGAACATCTGAAAGCGGGAGCCAAAAAAAAGAAAAAGAAAAGAAAAGAAATCTTGAACATGCATTTAAAAATGAGTTATTTACTTTTAGAATGATTAAAAAAAAAAAAAAAAAAGAGTGATGATAAACTGCATATTTGGAACACAGTGTTGTGTGATCCAGATAGGACTCTAAGGAGTTTGTGGGTGATGTTAGGCAGGAAGCAGAATTCAATTATCAGAATAACCTTTGGCCTTGTAAAATATACCTGTCAAGTTTATGAAAGCATATGTGTGGCATTTCTCAATGGCAGAGCAAGTCACTGTTTCTCATATAGCCCATTGTTGCATACAGGCTGAAGTGTAGGTTGCCCTTAAAATGATTCAGCCATCTCTACTGCCCAAAAGAATACATTATTGGGAAAGTCCAACACAGACCCATAGAATAGAGAGAGCTGTGACACAACTGCCAAATGCTTGATTGCAGAACCCATTGCTAAAATTCCTAATTATCTTAGTATTCCCCAACACGTTATGTTTAATTCTATAGGATGTTTGTAAATGTATTATTATATTATTGCAGCACATGGGCTACAGTAGCCCTCATCAACATAAGAAAAAGAGAAAGTGAAAAATGCACAGCAGTGCTTTGTGATTTAACTGTGAAGTTTGTATTAAGTATTGACTTCAGAATTACAATTAATGATTGAAAAGTGATTTGATCTGTTTCCTTATCCGTGGACAAGCAACATTCAGATGCAGTGTACTAAAATACTGTATGTTCTATACTGTGTGGAATAGTTGAGTCTACAGCCTTTCCCGAACAGATTGAGAGTCGTAATGAAAAGGAAAACTGAAATGAAAAAATACTGAGTGAACAGCAGGTCCCATTTGAGGTGATTACAAAGGATGTTTCTTTATTCTGTCTTTTCTTGTGCAACCTGAAAACAGTAGCAGGGGGTTACGAGCAGAGTTCATCACAGAGTTGTCAATCACTGTCATTTAACATTTTGCAATGGAAGATGTCTTTATTCAAGGACAGCTGGGCAAATCAGAGAAACAGATTTGCAGTTAGTAGTCTGTCCAGCCTACACTAAGCAAACAAGGACAGGGCAGAAATACTGGCCTCTCACATAAAAATATAATGGACTCTGCTGACCTCAGTGCCCTCCATTCAGCTTCATTCTCAGTTGTATAAAAGCTTCACTACCCATTCTCAATTTCCTTTAATTACCTACATGATGCAGATAAGAAAATGAACCTCACTTACTTACAGTCAGTGATCACAAACAGGAAATTAAGTAGGCAAGTTGTTTAAAATAAGGGGAGTGTTTTGGAGGTAAATAAAATGTGTGCTGGGGGAGGATTAGTGAAAATGCGTTTTTGGGAGCACCAGTTGGTCTGGAGTGACTTGGCTGATCCTTCTTCTTTTTGCTTCTTTAAACTGCAAAGGAAAACTAAGTAAAAAATCTCCTTGGTAAATATTCTTTAAAATATCTTTGAAGGAGAAGCAAGTTAAATAAAAAGAGTGAAGCAAACATGCAACATTCTATGGGACTTAAAAAGATTGTGACCTCAGGTTCAGAGAATAAATGACCACAGTTTTCACAAGAGATCTAGCAGAGGCATCTAGGATTAAGCAGCAGTTCTCTTTAGACTGTCTTCACTTTTAATCTGCAGTCGAGATAAATTAATGACATTCTGATTTCCTTTTCAAATTTATCTTTCCTTTTACATTTATATCACAGTTTAAGTATAGTTTCACTGTGTAGTAAAAATAAATAGAAAATATGTACTGTCAGTTTTTTGAGAGAAGAGGAGGGCACAAAGCCGCTATATAACTTCTTTTTTTTAGAGACTCTAAAAAACCTCTGTTAGGACTTTAATGAGTGGATACAGTACTTTTCAAGTCAGTTACGTAGTTCTGTTAGGTGTTCAGAAATGGCAGCTTTTCTTCACTTCATTCTGCATTGGTTACCTTTGTGGATATTTAATTAATATGGATGTTCAGGAAGTCTGATTAGAGATTGAATCTGTAGCTCAAGAGGAATATAAAACCTTGAATAATTTAATTTAATGGTCTCTTTTCTAAACCTACAGTTCAGAAGACATTACCATTCAAGCTACCCAAACTGCTTTTATTTTGTGATTAAATAAAGATATTCGCATAAATTACAAATGAAAAAAATACCTCGTGTTATAGAAGTCTTGCTTTACTTGCAAGTTTTCTATTTTAGAAAGATCATTTTCATTCCGAACAAGAAAATGTATGTATACATACAAGAGGATTTTGTGCAGAACATTGCCACTTGTGTCATAGTACTGTGGACTATGTACATAGTACTTATGGACTCTGCTGACCAAATTATAGTTCTGAGGATGCTTCTGTTGAGAGTTCTCACTTGCAGAGACAGCGGATCTCCCTGTCAGTAAGGGACTGAACTACTGCTCTGACTACACAGACAGACTTGTTCCTATTAGTGCCAAAGATGCTGCCAGTGATAACCACAAAGATTGTTGTGCAACTAGTTTTGCAACAAGGAGGAAGTTCTTAGCTCACATTTTTATGTGAATGGTAGCACAGAAGATAATTTTCAGCACCTACTTAACGATTTTTCTGTTTGCTATGATTACCAAGCAACTGTTGCTTAGAAATTGATTCTCAAAATAATTAAAATACATTTTAAATTTCAATTTGAAATACAACCCAGGGCTGTTTCAAACCAACAGTGTTTTGATTACAAAAAGAAAAGTAGGAACTGTGAAAATGTCAGTTATCAACTTCTTTATAGCTAACTTTACTATGTTCTTGTGAGCTTACTAGGGTAGGATATCTGGAGAAGGTCGTCTCTAATACTGAGTCCATCCGATGAGTGTATTTACTTCATTATTTTATTTTCTTATTCTCTAACAGAAAAATCAATGTAGAAAAGTTTTTAAAACCTCTAATTGGGTGAATATTTTTGAATATTTCACTAGCTGTTGTTTTCCCACAAACACCTGATTTTGATAAGTAGGCCATGTACTTATTAAAATGCTGCTATTTTGCAATGAAATCTACTTACAGTAAATTAAATAAATATACTTTTAATGTCTCAGGAAAGAAAAATGATTATTCTGAAGCTAATTACAGTGCTTAAATGTATTTTTATACTTTTTTTTCAGAATGCTGATGAGTACACAGATCTACCTGTGAGACACAATGAAGACCAAATGAACAGTGAACTGGCAAAACATCTTCCAATTGAAGTCAATCCTCATTCATTTGATAGCTCACACACAAAAACACACCTCTTGCTGCAAGCCCACTTCAGTCATGCCATATTGCCTTGTCCAGATTATGCAACTGATACAAAGACAGTGCTGGATCAAGCAATTAGAATATGTCAGGTATAGTAATGCATTTCAGTATTTAAGTCATTTTGGTTTTTTACTGTTTTTATGTTGTAATATTTTGAATATTGAAAAAATCTGAAGATTTCTTGCAATGTCTTGTGAGAAAACTGGTATGATGCCACTATGTTAAGGAGGAACTATATGCCAACAGAGATGTCTTCTTTAGAAAACAGAAGGTAAAGGAACTTCTGGTTAAAAAATAAACAAAACAAACCTGTGCTGACTGGAGGCATCTGTTGCCATCTCCTTTCATATGCAACAGCTTTCAGTCACTGTACTGTGGAATGCTACGTATAAGTCATTCCTGCACAGATGTATCCCCTACAAATTGTTGTGCTGACCCCCAGGAACTACGTCCCATGGGTACATTTCTTTTTATAGGACCCTAAAGCATTCTAGTCACTGCCAAGCATAAATAAAACATGTTTTGAAATGTAATTTGGGACAAGATACTGGGTTTTTCTGTAGCTTGTGAAGAGATATATCTTCTGTTTCCCAGTAATCGCAGAATCAAAGAGCATTCTTTTAAACACAGATTTTAAAAACAATCTGTAGGCTTGTGACTTTTACAGTTGTGCAGAAATCTCATCTCACAGAACTAAACTGACCATGGAGAGTACTGGTAGCAAGCAGTCACACGTATAGTTGCATGCCTCAAAAGAATTTTAAAGTGGCAATTTAGGTTTTCAGTAGATTACTACAGTGTTTGGAATGCACCATTACAGCTACAGTGGGAAGAAGGCTGAGCTCTACCTGATGCAGGGAACAGGTTGGCCCTCTGCTTCTGCAAGAGAGGGGTAATAGTATTTGTTCTCTTTAGCAGAGCTGTATGGGGACTCACTCACAGATTCTCAAAGATCAGGCAGTCTTCAACAAACTTTTTTTTGTCTTGCTCAGTTCCATATTTGTAAAATGGAGATAGTAATTCTTTTCTTCTACCATTTTTGTTTGCCCATATTTTAATATCCTCAGTGACCTACATGTCATATATAAGAATGATGTTCCGATCTTGTTGAAGATTTTATTTCAGAAACAATAATCACTCAGAAAAACAACCTCAGGCATTCAGCAGTTCCTTTAAATTGAAGTAAAATTCAGAATATTGTTCTGTACGGTATCTTGGCAACTCAGGCCTTTTGTTAACTGATAAATAGTGTTACGTATACAGTTGTCTTTAAAAAAAATGAAAGAAAGAAAGTTCCTGCTTTCAAAGAAAAAGAAAAACATGCAAGCACGTTACTATTTTGAAGTTGGTGCATGGTTTAAATCTCTTGGGAGAATATTTGTTCCATCATATTAGTCATGCTTTCCAAACGGAGGTTAAAGTTCCCAGAATCTAAGCAATAGACAGGGTTACACTTTCAATACTGGTTGTTACCTTTTTCCTTAGCACTGACCTGCTGATGAACTCTAGGTCAACAGAGGTGGAAAAAAAGATGTTAGTTGTGAGAAAAGGAACTGAACCATGGAGGGCTCCACTGATAAACACATCCAGTGGGTGACATTCTGTGTTCATGTGAACACATGCTTGTACGCCTCCAAGAGTGAAATTCAGCATTGAGACAGCATTGGGTTTTGGAATATGTTGAATTTCTGTTTATTTACATACAAAATACTTTAGGTGTTAAGGTTGTATAGCTAACCTTTCAATGGTGACCTGAACATAAACTGTTGTTTTTGCTGGTGGATATGTGAGCAAAAGGCAGACTTCCTGTGTCAGCGCTGCATTTCTGTTCCAGGAAAGTAAGGTCTTTCCAAGAGGTTTTGCAAGTGGCTGTTTTCTCAGTACGTACAGAGGGCCTTCACTGCAGGTCCCCTGCAGAGTAGATTTGCCGTCTTCTGTCACTATACATAAGCAAACCTCTTTCCACCATAGGTAACAAACTTCTCCACTCTCATGTGCTGTCTTCACCTAAATCAGCCTTCTCTCCCCTGCTGCCTTTCACATCTCACCCACTGCCTGACTCTACTGATGTCCTCTGGGCCTCTTTCTTTGCCACTGACTTCAGGCTGTGTAGAGTTAATGGTCAGAAAACAATGATAATAGCATGAATCAAGAGTAGCTTATGGATTTCTTAAAATCACCAACTAAAACTGGCAAAATCCAGTGAAGTTATTCAGTCTGTAGTAGTTGTTCAGAATTTTCACTTTTTCTATTGGGATCCATTATCCCAACAGATATCAAATTTGGCAATGTTATCTACTACTTAGTTCTTTTTCATGTTCCATATGAGGAATGAGCAGCTATCCCAACTAAATTGCAAAACTGAGCATGACATTCATTGGAGAGTTGCTGCCAAAGCCTCCGTATCAAACTTCCATGTATGCCCTACACATACATTTTGTACATAATTGAGCAACAAATGTCAGAATTACTGGAATTCAGAATATTTGTAGTGTACTGTCTTTCATAATTTACCACTCTTCTCCTCAGCATATATACATAAAGCTCTGAAACAAGACCATTGTAATTACAAAAAAAAAAAAAATCCATATTGTAAATAAATACATTAATTAAATAACAAACTTTTATGATTTTAAAATGCCCTATGTAGGAATCCCATCCATATTCCTTCTCCTCCAGGGACAGGGCTCTTGAACAGGGTTGCTGAAACATTGTATGTATGTAACCTCTACATATATCAATTACATGTATGTATATATATGTGTGTGTATATATATATACACTTATGTGTATAATAGATATATATATAATATATTGCAATTCTTGACCATTTTTGTTGGTTATAGTAACATCCATAAGAATCTAACGGTGATCAGCTGCTTTAGTGTAGTCAAGTTCTGCTATACTTCCAACTGTGTTTCCTACACAAACATAAAGTTCGTGTTACTGAAGTATCTTTCTGTAAAGGCAACAAGAGAGACCAACAGGTTGGGTTTTTTTATGTGATGGTGGTAAGATTCCACTCTCTTCTAATAATAAATGCAGGCACCCACTGTTAAATTACTTTTCCTGAGATTTCTGTTATATTTTTATATTAGAATTCTGTTGATCTATACTCATAATTAAACATTGAAGTCATGAGCTATGAAGTCACAACTAAGGTCAAAAAGAGCATATTGTCACAATGACACGGCCTTAACAGAATTTGAGGAGCCATGGGATTGACCCAATAGAAGAATGTAATTGTTGCCATAGAAAATTGAAGAAATACATTCTGTTACAGTTTTCCTGTAGTTAGAATTTGTTTTTTGTAGATAAGAGTTTGTTATAGCAAGATAAAATTTGGTATCTATTTACACAGGATGAAATACAGAGTTCTTTCCCTTTTACTACAGAAATATGAGGAATAGCAATATGCAATCTTCTGCAAGGTGAATGCTGCCCTACTTCCACACCCAACTTTTCAATGAACCTGAAAAGCTTGAGTGAAAAGCTAAGGAGTTTGTTAATCACTGGCACATGGCCATCAATAAAGTATAGAAGGTTCCTATGGCTCAAAAAAGTCTGCCAATACTTCCTATGAGACCGTGGGCAAGTCATTTAATTTCTATTTGTCCTGGCTGCCTTTAATACAATTACAGTAAACAGTGTATTCTTTCTAATCTTAGCCCACTGTCTGTGTTATGTTTATTGAGAAAAGATAGAGATAGTAGTTGTATATTGCTAAGCACTTCAGCTGTTGCTTAAATTCAAACATTTCTCCACTTTCAGAAGAACATGAAAAAGAATAAAAAATCTCCCAAAATGATCTGTTTAATATTTTTACAGAATAAGATTATTACTGTAAAGGCAATACCCCATCTTTTTTCCCTATCTCTGATTTAGAATTATGTGAAATGGACTAAATCTAATCTCTTTTTTACTTCTTTTGTCAAGCCTTTTGTGACTGTGTATTCAGCGATCAGTTCTTATTCTGCTGTTCTATTGCCTATATTTGCATTAATTGAAGTAGATAATTGAGGTAGTAATACTATCAGTTTCAGATTCAGCAAGGAATATTGTGAAATAAATGTGACAGTTGTTGGCTTTGCTTTGGGATTGGCCACAAGCCTCCACTTGTAGTATAATCGTTGATAAAATATTTTAATATTGCCAGAAGGAGAACTGCCATGGAGCCCAGACTTAACCTTTAAGAAGTGTTTACCTATGGATGTGTTAAACACATCTCTGTAGGGTACCTGTGCACTGAGAGAAGATGGACAGGGAGGCAGGTTCTGCACTGCACAGTGAAGTGCAGTTTGTATAGGAAACATGCACATCCCCAAAACGAGGCCCAAATAGCTCTGCTGCTGATGGATGGCCTTTTCCAGGCATGTTACCCTTCTGGAGAATCTCATTTTGATATGAAATTAAAAGTTCTTCAAATCAGGCTCTGCATTTCCTTATTAACTGGACAATGATATGTGGCATTCTACATGTATGTAGCATCCCTTTACTCGTTCTAAAATAGGTAAAATAAATAAGTTCTTTCTGGTCATTTAAATTGAAGATTTTGAAGCAATTCTAAGTATCATCTTTGTTGTTCATGTTTAGAGCTTTCAAACATTGCTCAGCTATGCTGCCCAATTCATCTGTCTTCAGGGCTAGCTTATGGATTATGAGTTCTTTACTCAAAGAGCGGTGAGGCACTGGCACAGGCTGCCCAGGGAAGCTATCATGTCCCATCCCTGGAGGTGCTCAAGGCCAGGTTGAATGCAACCTGATCTAGTGGTTGCCATCCCTGTCCATGGCAGGAATTTGGAATTGAGTGATCTCTGAAGTCCTTTCCAACCCAAGCCATTCTATGATTCTGTGATTCTACAATTCTGTGGATGAAATATTTAAGCTAGTAAACTGCAGGCAGTTCTTGGCTGATGGTGGGAGCTGTGTTCACAGTTCTCAGGCAAAAGTTGGTTTCTGCCCATGCAAACATAGCTGCAAACAGCAAAGGTGCCTGAGCTGTAGTTCCCAGGCTATACTAATGTCACTCCACACCAGACCTCCCATTCTCCCCAGATGTCCTCAGTTCCTAACAGCCACTAAAACTGCTGGCTTGGGGAGCCATGGCCCTTGGGTCATTTGTTTTCCTGCCTGTGAGGAAATGGAGAAGATCCTAAGCACACTTAAAGCTCTTGTGTTATCTCCTGTTATTGCAGGCATATCAATGTCTAGCTGAAAGGTAAAAATTACAGAAATAGCACATTTTGTGGTTGCATATGCAAGATTTGTCCAGAAATGCTCAGGCAAACATGTAATTACTTTGTTTAATAAATGCATTTGAAACTATGAGTGGGCAGCTTAATTGAGAGAAGGGAAGACAGTCAAATCAACTGATAGTGCAGAACAGTATTCAGAAACAAATGAGTAGCAAAGGCCAATGTCTCTTTAGCTCCTACACACATTCTTTGTGTACGTGTAGTATTCCAGTGATTGTACCATATTTGTATATCTACTTAAATACTAGTTGGTTACAAGATTGGACTGCTATTATTCCACATCAGGAGGGTGAAAATAACAGATTAATGAAACAAACAAAAAAAAAATATGGAACATATATTGGAAATGATGCTCGTTTATAGATAATAGCAGTAATTAGCTTTGTAGTGATAGTGCCTGGACATAGGAAATATTGAGATGTATGTATTGAGATGATAAGGAAATACTTGCTGCCTACTTTTGTTTTATAGGTATATACGAGGAGGGGAAGGGGAGGCTACCTTTGGCACAGTGGTGTTGGGGATTTTGCTCACTGCAGATAATTTGGGAACTGCTTTATGGAAGCATCTTGGTGACAGTTTAATGCTGATTTGGTGTTGCTTATATATAATCCCTCCCCCACCCATGACAAACCTTTTCCCAGTTGGGGCTGGAGGAAATGAGTAATGCTTAACCCATTTGTGTGATCAATTCACTTAAGCAGCTACTGTGAAATGTTAATCACAACTTTAATTTGTACTGCATTAGCATTTTGATTAACTTGTAGGCTTGCTAGCACACTTGAAGCACTTTACTCATAGTTACAGCTCGGAAATGACTTTTTGATTAATTAAGTTTGTTAGACAGCAGCTGAGCTTCCTGAATGCTAACCTTATAGGGCTAAAAGTTCAGGAGAAAGTTACTGGGAATAACTGTTGCTGTTGAAAAGGATTCTAGTGAATGCACTCAAAAAATTTTAATTATTGACAAAATACTACATTACTACTTAGAGACTGAATTTAAACTTTAAAGAGGGCAGATTTATCATGAGAAAGATTCTATGTATTTTTCATAGGCTTGGCAGACTTGTGTAAGTCTGTAAGGCATTGTTTAGGATGAAGAAACTGGGACTTTTTGCCAAAGAAGAGACTTTTCTCAAAAAACATTTTATTGTATTTACAGTTCTCTAGCCTAGTATAGAATATCAATTTATTAATTAGCTATTTGAAAATAAATTGGATACTGGGACTCAACAAGTTCTGAATGTGTTGGGTTATGCCCTACCAAGTTTATATTGCTAGTATCACATTCCATGGCTGCTGTTATCTCTGTAATACTATCAAAAAAAAATCAGTAAGAGCCAAAGGGTTGCACTCCACTAAATGTAGACAGTAAGTGATTTGTCCTTTCCCTGATTCTGATCATACTAATAATGTTACTATAGAGGCTAAGGGATGAATACAGGGATAGGAATCTTACAAAGCATCTAGGAAGGTCATAATTTGCATTCGTCAGTGAGACCTTTATGGTGATGGGAGAATGAAGAATTAGTCTCTCATAGTGGGTAGCAGAGCATAGGGAAGAGGGAGCTGAATGTGCTTGTTCAAAAATAGTGAAGAGCAGCAAGATGCAGAGAACAGTACAAAAGTAGTGCCCAGCTAGGATCAATTATAGCTTATTCACTATCACTCTGATAAAATAGAAGTTTTTTTTTTTCTATAGGCTGTAACTGTACAGCTGAATGATTTTGATAGTGATTTGAAAGAACTCCTCTTTTCCCTCTCCTCCCCCCAGTTAACACATTTTAGAAAGAAATACTGGACCAGATCGGTAAAGTGCAGTAGTACCTGTAAGACTTCTTCAAATAAACTCCAACTTTTAGACTGTTCAGCTATTGTTTCTGGGGTATATAATTGAAGCATCGTAATCATGATTTAGATAAAAGCATGAAACTTACAGTACATGTAATGCTTTAAAATCTGGGAAAATATTTTTCTTGTATTAGTATGATAGTAAATCACATGTGATCATAATATAACGTTACACATTGGAAGGCTTCCTAGGTTTGAAGCATGTGCAAAAAAGGTTTATCATTCTGTATTAGTGGTTTTCAAGAAAAAGGGTAAAATGGGATGATTTTTGCTTATTATTACCTAGAAATATTTTTCATATAAATTGTAGTCCTAAGCAGTTGTAATTATTCACACTTCCAATTATTTTAATAGATCTATGGATTTAAACCTTTATTTGTAACTGAAGACTGGTCCTAGACAACAGAACTTACATAGTCATTCACTGAAGACCAGGATAGGGATATTTTGATTATTTGATTTGGGAATACTGTATCCAATAAATTTGGGTACAAAAATAGGTATAAAATCCAAACAGCCTTACCTCTCTTTTTTGACATAGCTGTGCAATAAGTTTAAAGTATTTCAGGCATACAGACCTTATTTCATTTAAATAGTAGTTTCTCAAAGCATCGCTGCAGAATAAGATCAGTGTTTGTCTGAGAATGTGTTGGATTTGTTTTATGTAAACTTTCAAGTTTAGGGTGAATGTGGTTCTGCCTAGAGCACTGTATACGATAGTACAGAAACTTTCAGTTTCCTGAATGAAGGCACTCAAGAATGCACCATAGTCTGCGATGCACTGGCACTAAAAGTAACATGAGTTTAAATAGTGGAAAAATTTGAGCCCTGTATCTCACCCTAAGTGTTTGTGAAGTTGCAGCTCCCACCCAACAAAACATTACCACAAATGGCATCATTATAGACAGTTCATTTTTAGCAGGTGTAATTCTCAGCCACAGTGATATTTCATAAGTTAGCTTAGCCTCTGTATCCAGAGCAGTTCTCATTGTTCATTTAGCTTTGTTGCTAAATATTAATATAAAATATATAAAATTTTATATGCTTATATATAAATATCAAAATTTATATATACAATGTTTACATTGATACTTACAGTATTCAAGCAGGTTACTCACTATATTCAGAGCAGATGAGTTCAGTAAGAAAAGGAATAAACTACTCCAAACAGTATGCAGTTTCTTTTAAGATGCAAGCTGTATCATTTTAACACTTCAGTAACTTATCCTAAAGAAAAATGCTATTTAAGTCATTTGATGAGGTCAGAAATTCTGCTAGTTGTGCAGTCTCTGGTCCCCTGCCACCCACCCAGTCATACAAGGGTGATCCAGAATGT
Organism: Gallus gallus; assembly: GCF_016699485.2. Taxonomy (NCBI): domain Eukaryota; kingdom Metazoa; phylum Chordata; class Aves; order Galliformes; family Phasianidae; genus Gallus; species Gallus gallus. Next base: position 70,613,661 of record NC_052534.1, read on the forward strand.
CTGGCTTTCAGATGAAGGATGTGAAAGTAATACCAAAAACAGCATTACAGCTTTGCAAAGAGTTTCTAAAATATAAGATTTGCAATCAGGATGTTTCTATTGCTAGACAAATCTCCTAAATAAAGGAAGAAAGAGTGTTAATTAGGGAATGGTTTAGTTTGTTTGTTTATTCGTTTGTTTGTTTGTTTTAAATACACATTCAGAATGCTTAAAAAGAACAAAGAAAAAGAACATTTTACTGTCACTTCTCTTCCTTGCCATACACGCACCTCTCCTGCACCCTGCCTCCTTCTTTTCTTTCCCTCAAGACAGCGTCATTCAAATTTCAAGCATCAAACCATAAGTTTGGATAGAAAGAGACAGACTGTAAAAATTCAGATTCATTTTAGACCAGAGAGTTACTATTTGATAATTTTTAAAAGTTCGGTAGTTGAACTAACCACTGCTCTCAAAAATAAGATGATGGAAAACTGATAGTAGATGTTGAGGGTTTCCTACTTATGGACCCCTGGTATGAGGAAAGACATAGCAAGATATTCTGATCCAAACATCTTGACATTCATTTCTGCCTGTCACCAAAATGAAAATCTTTGCCATACCTGATAAACTATGTCATTCATTTATTGAGCATCAGCATTTTCATTCTAGCCCTGCCATGTTTTACAGCAAGCTGCCTCTCTTGTCAGTACGAGTCAAGAAATGTTTGATAATGATGGTTAAAATGCTAAAGGACTCATTTAATATTTGGTGTTATTGCTTTGTGGTTGTCAGAGCATGGCACTGTGAAGTCTTAAAAGCTAAAACCTGATGCTTCCATCAAAACCATCTCAGTATAAGCCTCTGGTTTTATTTTCCTAAGCACAGGAGGAGGCCAAAATAAGATGATAGTAAACATTTTTCATTATATCAAGCAATATGTCCCTTGACTCCTTTTGTCTACTCCATCATTTCAAACTTAAATTAAAAAGCTGTTGACATAGTGCTTTGTTTTTAATTGTTTGTTTACTAAAATGTATGATTTTCTTCTGTACTTAAAACTATCTTTATAGTTTATCGTTTTACACTTATATTCATTTGTCCCCTTCTTTTTTCTCTTTTACTTCTTTTCTCTATGATGAAATTATCCTGTCCAAGAAATTCAGAAGGTAGTTAAGGAGATAACCAATATGTGCCATTTTAAGTTTAGAACAAAATTCTTGATTCATTCCAAACAAGTTTCTAGAAAAACAACAGCCAAAAAAAAAGAAAAAAAAAAAAAAAAGAAAACAACACTAACTTGAAGGGAGGACAATAGCTTGTTTTGTTACCTTGATTTTATAGGAATTTCAAGGATTACTTGAGTAACAAGCATCTGTGTGTTTTACACTTAGCAGAAAAAGAAGCGTATGTAGGTTTCCAAGGCAGTAGATGAAACAAGCCAACTTTACTATTGTTCTGACTTTTTCACAATGTCACTGTCTTGGATTTTGCATCCAGATAGAGGTGCCGTGAATAAATTCTATGGGTGAAGAAGCAGAAAATAAGGAGGAAAAGAGGATTTGCCATGTGGATTCATTATAACAATGTGGAACACAGAGTCTCACACACACAGGCTTTCCTTACTCCCTACGGGATATCTATCTGCAGGCCTCTATCAATTTCTAGGAGATTTTCTGTGTGAAAGGATCCTCCAGTTAATTTCAGTGTGTAGCTTGTTTTAGATTTATTTTTCTCTTATGTCTTCTCTCTTCCTTTTCCCCTTTTCAAGCCTCTATTAAAAAGGTAGGGGTAGGGGAAAAGATGAAAAGAAAAAACAGAAAACAATGAAAACAGTGTTGTACGTGTATCCTCAGAAGCATTTTATAAAAACACCACTGCTGACTAAATATACTGCTGACTAAATACAGCTTACTATATTCTTGTTGTTCATAAAAAAGATAGGATATCTCTTCACCTATTGTTATTAATGTATGTGCAACAGTTTCATGACTGAGGAACATGATGTTTTAGGCTATTTCAGAATAGCAGAAAGTGTGAATCAGTAGGTTGGAAACAGGAGGGAGGTAAAATACTGCCTGAGCACCAGACTGAGAGAGGCACTGACAGTACCAGTATGTGGAGGTTTGGCTATCTTTCAAAATTTGGAAGTTGACTCATCCTGTAAATTTAAAAGAAGGTCTTGTCCTGTAAGTTTAAAATGTTAGATTCATTCTGAAAAATTCTGAGAATAATTCTGTCTTTATCTGACTAAAAAAAATGTAAGCCACTCCATACCACTATAACCCATGAAACTACTCCTTTCAAGTGTGATTTCTAGCATCATCTTATTTTCTAATGTTTAACAATAATCATACCTGGAAATTATCTCAGCCAGCCAAGAAAACTATCACTGTTGGGCTTACAAGTACTATTTGGGTAATTAGGGACATGTGTTTCAGAGTGCAATGTCTTTTCCTCAAAAAAAAGAAGACAGGTGTTAAATCTGGATCATTATTAGCCGAAAGGCACTTTATCCACAATTCAAAAGAAATGTGACATCATTTGTGTAATTCAAGACAATACGTTAAATATTTTTCTAAGTGTCACTGATCTTATCACCCTGATCTGAAATAAAACCTGTTGAAATTGCATTATAAACTGCTAAGATAAACTGTGCGATGGGCCATGACTGAAACCAACTTGTGTCTCTAAACTCAGCATTTCTTCAGAATCAGTGTAATTTAATTGAAATAGCTCTGTGTGTGTAAACAACTCCTTTGTTTAAAGAAGATTTCACTGTTTAGTTTGCCTTAAGTAAATGCTGTCTTTTGTTTGTCTGTAAACCATTTGATTAAACATAAAGACTTACATAGGCAGCTTCTCGTCATTACACTAGTGTCTGGAAAATAGGTTAAAATGATGCAGGTATGTGCTATCTAAGGAAGTATAAAAGAATATAATTTGTCTTGAAAAGAAAAGCCCATGGAAACATAATCCTAGTCCTGAAATCAAACTATAGTTCTCCTAATATCAGGAAGACAGTACTTAAAGAAGTGTGGAAACTATTCAGTATACCTGAATGCATTCTTGCTTTCTTGAAAAAATCATTTTCCAGTATTTTGATCAAACTGCAAATTTACTGTATGGCAAGCCACTTTTAAATATGTGATCTTCTACTGAGTTAGAGAGCTGCAGTATGAAGATCCAAGTTTTATTATTTTGACAATGGTATTAAACAACAAAATTAGCAGAACAAGCATATACCATAATTTTCTTCACCAGGTAAAGTGCTCCCATAAATTATATTAATTGTTTTAATGTACTGTAGACAGTATAAAAATGTAACATTTATTCAAATAACTGCATACTCTATTTAAAAAAACTGAGTTGAAACCAAAATCTCATGTTCAGTTTTTTCTCCTTTGAAAGAACTCTTAAATTCTCTTTCAGACTAATCAAATCAAAGTTCATTCCAGCTTTTTTTTTTTCTTTAAAAAGCAGCATTTTTTTTTCATATCAGTAGGACCACTCACCATACATACTCTAATGAATTTTGCAGTTAGATTTTTACGCTGACGATACTTAGGACTTTTATTTGCATTGTCTAAAGCACAGCAACTAGAAGTATAAATGATACAAAAACTCTCAAGACATGAAAGGAAGGATGACCACTATCAGTTTCAAAGTGTGATGTGTAGCTGGACAGGGCTTTTTTGTTTGTCTGCTTCCTTGTTTTTTTATGTTACTTGGGAAGGCCTTTCAGATTCGGAATAGAGATACCAGAAGAGAGACAGGCAGACATCCCTCATTCTCAAAACAATCAGCTGTATATAAAACAAAAATTGAAATCCACGTTATTTCTGACCAATCTTTTTCAACTTGCAAAATCTATTAGCTATTTTGTAATCTTCAGTGTTGAACAAAACTTTGAAATGCCCATTAAGCTAAATGTTAGGTTTCTATCTAGTCCCATTCAGGAGATATTTATTTAAGTCCTTAGGTTTAAAAAGGGAATGATAACAACTGCTACTGGTAAGTGACATTAGTATTAATTTTGGAACAAAAGTAAATATGTTCCTCTTAAGTGGTACGGGGAGTTTTTGAATAATTGTGCTATTCTCATAAAACTCATGTCTAAATATAGCCCAGTACTACAGTTAATTGTAACTGCTTCCTTTATAGTCAACTTTGAGATTTATTCTTTTCATTCTGAGTGGGATTATGTAATAGAGAGGTTATTTTTAAGGAAAAGGCTCACTGTCTGCTCCCCAATTCCCCAAAATGTGGTGTGAATTGCCATTTAATTGCCAGTTGTAGAAGAGTAATCCAAACTGATCTCCCATCAGTAGGGGTTGAAGTAAATTCCTCCATTGAAGGCCTAGAAATTCCTGTTTGTTAAACATTGAATAAATGTGCTTACTTGTATGAACCAGGTACACAAATATACTTACATTTTCTTTTTTTATTATTAGGCAATGCTGGATGTTACAGCACATCATGGCTGGCTGGTAGCTGCTCTGAATATAACCAACCTGGTGCAGATGGTGGTTCAGGGCAGATGGATACATGACTCTTCCCTGCTTACTGTGCCCAATATAGAAGTACAGCACCTTTATCTTTTTCAGTAAGTAACTCTTCTAAGCATTTGCAAGTTTTCAGTTTTAATAAAGTTGGCTGCTGGTAGTGTTTGAATTTCATTGTTGTGCCCAAGAATGTTCATTAGTGTAACAGAAATAAAACTCATTATTATTATTATTATTACTATTATTATTATGTAATCATGCAGGTGCTTTCCCAAGTAATTTTTCTGTTTTCAATGTTCATTGATTAATTAACCTTCGCAGATTATTTTGAGAACCATGATTCCAGAGAAATGAACAGGAGATCACTGGAAGAGTTCCAAGTTCTAACAAATGCAACTCTGTATATTAGTTACCTCTTTATTTTAATCAATTTTAAAAAAATATATTGTACCCATCATAATATCATAGATAATGCTAAGTTTTATTGTTGTCTAGATTATACAGTAATTAATGCTGCCCAAAAATAAATCACCAGATTTGATAACAGAAACCAGCATCAAGTTTTACCACCCAAACTAAGGAAAATAAATGTTTGCTTTTCTTACCTGTACCTGTGTTTTGCTTTCTGTATCAGGAAGTGGAGCCAACAAAAAAGGAAGAGTGTGCATGGAGGTTACCAAGGTCCTATTGAGTGTCTTCCTGAACTTATGGCTGCCTGCGAAGGAAAAGAAGATGTGTTTGCTTCAATTGTGGACAGTGAATTGCAAACAGCACACATTTCACAGGTAATGCTTCCTATCAGGTGTCATTATCAGTAAGATTGGAAAGGAAGAGTAGTTGGGAAAAGAAATATTCTCTTCCCTTCAGTAAATAATGTGATTTTCTATATAAAATGCAATGCATTCATTGGTCTAATTTCAAATCACTGCTGGCTTTACAGAGGTTCTTCTCAGACTGTTTTCTCTTATTCTCTGTTAACCAGTACCATTGTCTGGTTTATGGTTGGTATTAACACATCTCCTTGCTCTAAAGACGCTTGTCTAGGTCATACAATCTGCTCAGTGTTATTCAGCTTTTTATAGCCAGCTACACTCTAGGAATGATGCATTGCAAATATCATCATAGCTGTTTTCTGAAGTGGTCTGTCAAACACCTTATTTTCCTAGAATACCCTTAGTAAAAGATTCAGCGGTCATTTTCTATTTGAAACAGAAAAAGCAGATGAAATTTTCACATTTCACAGTGGGGAGAAAAAATGTCAAGTCTGTTCTAGAGTCTCATTTTCATTTGTTTTTTCAAGCTGTTTCCAGCTAAGGAAAGCTGTATTCTATAGAATTCCTCACACGATAAGGCTATCGATTTCATATAAACGTATGAAAATGGAAAACTTCAAATTATTTTTATATGAATACTTAAAAGGACAGCAATATGTCCTGTGTTTGACTGTTCAGCTTCAGTTAAACATTTCCCTGGTTTGCAAACAAGAAGAAAAGTATTTAAATGTCTATAACAGACAGCTGCATTTGTAACTAAATTACCGTCAAAATTCTGAATTAAGAAAATGTATTGACATCAAAACAAGGCTTCATTTAACAACAGATTTCTAACATAATACACATTGATTTCAGTCCAAGTTTTAGATGTGATAAAAAATTAGAACATTGTTATAATTAGTTCAGGGAGAACTCAGAAGTAAACTTACTTAATTTATTTGCATAAATTGCCATTCTGTTATCTTTAAAAGCAAATGCAAATTGGTTCTGTCTGATATGATGATGGTTATTTGGCTCAAAAGTGCTTCAATTTGCGTAGCAATCTGGTGTCGTCTCTGCAGCGAGGCGATCCCAGGTAACATACAAATCCTGAATTATTCCAGAAATTAGTATGTTTAAAGCATCAATTTAAGTGCTAATTGCAGTAGTAATGAGAAAAAGCAGTACTACTGTGAGATTTGCATCTACTGCCCCATCAGTATGCCTGGAGCGGCTGCTGACTGGCAGAGGATTTGGCTGCTAATTAAATAATTGTATGCATGGCAGTGTTCTCGTCTGATTCAATAGATGAAGATTAATCCTCAGATAAATATGTTTGGCTGGTATTGAAATGTCTTAGCAGTTTCCTCAAAAATAGCTTGTGTGTATGTTCACACTGTGAATGACTCTATGCCTCTGTATGCCTATGTTGGTAAATACAGATGCATATAAGAGGAAAAAACAATGCCTCAGCATCATATAAGGAGAAAGTTTCATTTCCGTCACTTGGGAATGGCCATACTGGTTATAACAAAGTCATGACTGTGTTACATGCGTCATTGAAAATGTGAAACTTTTATACAAACATTTCCTGTAATTCATGGCATTTTTTGCATGAAAAATCTATTGTAATACCTTTCGCATAATCAAAATTTATATTGAGACTGCCTGTTGAGTATCTTCATATGTAAAATCTTTAAATGTGCATTTAAATAGGGGGCAACCTAGAGAAAATACCTCCAATAAAGAAATTACATAGTCTCAATAATGAAAATAATGAAATTACAGACTTTAAACCTAGCATTCTGAAACCAGACCTTAACAAAGTCAAACAAAGTGGTAACTACACCACAAAAATGCCTAAAACATTCTTTTATTAATAAACCTTTTACTTCTCACTTGCAGTTTGTTGAACCTGTATCATAAACCTGTTACTACCATGAAAATGATAAAAAACAACAAACAAAACAGTTTGACCTTTATACATTTGGGAAACAAGGGAAATGGGGGAAAAAAATCACATTTGGAAAGAAAAAAGTATTTTTTAAGCAGATCGGTAATTAATTTTTAAGTAACAGCTCTTGAGGCTGCTCATGGATTTGGAATATTAGGCTAAGTCCTGGGGAGATGGTTTATTGGCAAAACTGTTAATGATGTTAGCAAATGTTCATGTGGAGTTTCTAGCATGATTAGGATTTGAATCTATGGGTTTGATGGCTAAAGACATGTAGTAAATATAAATGCACATATTGGGTGCACTGATACAATTAAAGGGAGAATATATGCCTATGTCACCATGCAGTAAAAACTAAAAAATAAAAAAGTTAAATGGTCAGTACATACCTAAGTGATGTGGGAGCCTGAGTTTAATTTTCCAAATATTAGTTATAAGCCTAAACTTCGCTAAAAAGTCAGCTAGGTTTTAAAAGGTGGTAGCCTAAATTCAAAAACTAGTTAGGCTGTAACTCTGGAATAACTCCTGTTTTTTTCCTGAATGGTATTTCTTTAGCAATGCTTTTTCAGTTTATAAGTCCTTTATGCAGGCACCTTGTAAAATACTAAGCTGGTATTTATATTATCAAAAGAGAAAAAAAGGAATCTCAAGATAGAAAGACTGCTGTCTCTGCTCTAGTATTAGGTGCTTCTACTCTGGAAGTATCTGTGTTTCTATAATCTCATTTTTCGTTTTCATCTGCTACTAGTTGTCTTCTTTCCTCAAGAAAAAAAAAACGCATTGCTTTATTTTCTCCAAATTGCATGGGTGATAAAAAGGCAGCCTGTTGTCAATGGTACCTCTATAGTCATGGAGTACTGACTTTGCCCTTAATTCTCAAAAATATAAGGTCAGGATAGTTAAGTATTACATCTACCTTCTTATCCCATTAAAAAGTTATTCAGAGTTGATATATTTTGTTTGCACTGTCAAGGGTACATGAGAACATGATGACCTTTGACACACAAAATACATTGACACTGTACAGTTTTAATAGGACTGAATGAGAATCTTCAATGGAGCCACAAGTAGTACCAAAAAAAGGAGTTAATACCTCTGCTGAAATTAAACTTTGTTCTAATGTAATTGTAACAGGCCACATCCTGCAAGACAGTAAACATAAAAGTTTTTCAGGTAAATGATATCTGAAATACAACAAAAGGGATGATCACTGGGCTGGTGTAGAACATGCTACCTGCACTGAAACAGCAGTACTCTGCTTTGGTGCAGAGAGAATTTCACACGGTAGTGAAGTTCCTGCAGTAAACTCAGTCTTAAAAACCTTTACATTAAACAGAAAACCATTTGCGAGTTAAGATGTAACTACACAAGTAGTCTCATCCAGTGTGATCTGCTGGAGGTGAATTTATTATGGTCTTTTGTGATAACTGTAGCAAAATCTTGGCAAAAAACTAAGAATACCTTTCTCCTTCAAGGTGCTACCTTTTATTCCCACTTTTTTTCTTTCAGACTTGGGATAGAAGGGGAGATATCTTTTCCCTTAATCTTATAGCTGTTGTCTTCTCTCTGCTATAATTTTCCTGCCCTTTCCAAGCTAACGCTTAATGCATTGCATCAGTATAATTCATCAGTGTCTTGTTTTACACTGCAACTCCATGAGCACACACAGCTGGCCCTCCCCATCTTGTCCACTGAATGGACACAGCTGTTCATGCAGCACAGAAGAGAGAAGAAGGAAAGAGATTAGTTTTAGCCTAAATCAGTTTTCTCATTTAGTTTGGCCAGGCTATGGTAATGCAGCCATTTTAATCCAACATAAGTCTGCACTGCAGCTGAAATGGGCAGCTCTGCCCTCCCTGTGCTGCTTTCACCTCTCCTGACCCAGCTCACCGCACAGCTGCACAAATGCTGTGGATGGATCAAGTGAGGAGGTGGGAAGGAGCATCTAGGGACAAGGAGAGGAGGGCTCACATCAACCCTCTCGCTGACTGTCAAAATGGCCTGCAGCCAAGCAGCTACATGAATGCTTGTGCCAGCAGGGGAGGAGGTAGGAGCACTTCATTCAGTGGCACTGAAGATTCATGCTTATTCAGAGTGCTCACAGGATTAGGGAATATGCTTCCACAATCAGCTTTAGGCTGATCTAAGTTCATGCCGTTGCCAAATGATTAGCAAGCTCATCCATCTAGCAGTGCAACCACAACATGGCAGTACTAGCACACTGGGGATAGAGGGGGGACAGCTAGCTGGCATGGAAGCCATGGAAGGAAGTCATATGCTCCCTTTCCTAATGGCAACGCAATCTTAGGTCTACTTACCCTGGCTGCTGTATCCCTAATTATGTATCAACGTATACCATTATTGGAAATATAAATCTTGATAGCAATGTCTCCAAAAAAGCAAAATTATATTTTCCTAGAATCATAGAGTATTCCAACCACCTTGCCAGTGGCAGGGTTGCCAACCACTAGATTGGGTTATCCAAGACTTCCCTTCCAGCCTGGCTTTGTACGCCTCCAGGGATGGAATATCCACAGCTTCTCTGGGCAACTTGTTCCAGTGCCTCACCACCCTCTGTGTAATAAAATTCAACCTAACATCTAACCTGCATCTCCTCTCTTTTAGCTTAAAGCCATTCTCCCTTGTCCTAACATGATCATACAATGTAAAAAATTGGTCTTCCTTTTATTAAGGCTCAAGACCTTTCACCTCAGAAAAAGTAATCAGAGACATATCAAACACAATCCAAATGAAAGAAGATCTTGTTGAAACACAAGATAATCAAAATGATATGATATATATGCATATATTTATAATTTAGCCTTTTTCTAAATAAAACATTTCTGTTCTATGACAGTATTGCCCATGTGACTATGCCTACCCTCTTCATTCCCAAGATTCTGTTTTGACATTTGCTGGCTCTTTAGCAAGATCAATATTCCTCTTTCCCTGTTCTCCTTCCTGCCCTTTACCTAGCTTTTTATAGGTTATTTTGAAAACATCAGTGAAGTGCTCATCCCTGCTTTGTTTTGGGGTTAGAGGAGGAGAAGGGCAAGGCAGAGTGTGGCGGTTGTTTTTTTTTGTTTGTTTTTCTCCCGGTGCCTACCTCATCTATCTTCTCCACCCATAGTGAGGCCACAAATCACTGCTTCCGTTCCACAGCAAAGTTTGCTATTTCTTCTTCATAAAAAATTTTGAGTGTCTATGCTGAATAATAATAAATGAAAGCCTACATTGCTTCCTTCCATTTTTATCACAACTTATCAGAGGTGCTTTTTCTTGTCCAATGAAGACAACATGGGAGATACATAGGGCTGCATTTTCTGGGTACTTCACAAATGTGAGGTTGAAGAAGTTGTCATGTTCACCTATGCAAAGTGTATGTCTGTAGCAACAGTTCTCAGTACAAAGATGAAAGTTGAGGGCCTGTTGCAGTTCATAAGAAATGACAGACTTAAGATTCCTCAGAAGGATTAAAAGAAGAAGGGTTAGTGAAGATGGATGGAAGAAAATCTTAAAAAAAAAAAAAAAAAGGATAACTTTGGATATGCAGTTGAATTTTTGGTTAATTATCTGAACTGATCCTCTGAACTCTCTGAGGTTTGTCCATTGCTAATTAGAACTGCAGTGTCTTGTTCTTTATGGGCTATGCTAAGGAAGTTTAATTTAAAACTTAATTATACTAGTTTTTAAGTGGCTTATAAGAAAAAAATTCTTTAATCAGAAGCGGTAAAGAATTTTTCCTGTGTTCAGACATCAGTAATCTTAGTGAGGTATGTCTAATGTGCTTGAGAAGTTTCACATTTGTTTTATTTGCTTAGAAGTAATTAGAGCAAGAGGTTAAGGAAAAGTATTTTATAATTCTAAGAGTCATGCTGTTAAGTATGATATTCCTATACAAATAAATTATTCTTGGGGTAGAATAAATATATTGGCTGCACATTGAATTGTTATTATTATAATGACTGTCATCTGAATTGTATGGGTCATCTTCTAATCCCCAGGGATCTGATTTTTCCTACAGGCTTGGAATTTCTTATCCCGTTTGCCAATTCTAAATGTTAGCCTGAGCATTAAGGGCTGTTGGGATGACCCAGCTCAGCCACAGAATGAAGTGCCTGTTCCCTGTTTGACAGCAGACACACGAGATAACAAAAGATGGATCAAATTACATGCTGATCAAGAATATGTGCTCCAGATACATCTGCAGAGAACCCAGATGGGGTATCAGGTACATGAATTTATAATTTCCTTCAACAAGTGCACAAGTTTCCAATAATCCACTTATGTTATCAATAATGCTTTACACAGCATAACAGTTTTTTTAATGGTTTGAGAGTTATGTAAATTGTAAACACTTTCAAAGCCTTTTCTATATTAGTAGTGAAGGAGATGGTTTTTGCAGTAGGATAATAAATAGATTCTTTAGATAAAATCCTAGACCAATTAAGGACAATGAAAAAAAAGTCATTATTTTTTACAACTTTTTTACAAACCAGGAACTTGTGCTTCGGTATTATAAAGTAACAACAGTGGGTACAATAACTTTGCAGGCAGTATTTAAGTACCTGCCATCCCTAAACTCCTACTTCTCATATTTTTATGTATCCTGCTTCCTTTGTAAGTGGTCCTGTGATGTTCACATGTACTGCATACATGTAATGCACATGTACATACATACCTATAAATATGTTTTTACTTGTAACACATCCTTGGCCCTTTACTGAGGATATTCTCCACATATTCTCTTCACATTTTATATAATCACCTTAGTTTCAAGGGGAGACTTTCTCATTTGTAGGAATTAAAAAAGGTTTAGAACTCCCTCATCAGCCTTTTTATTTGCTGTTCTAGTTACAGCCTTCTTAACCAGAAGCCACTGAAAGGGTGAGAGAAGCAGGAATATTTCTTTTAGTGATCACTGTTTTATACACCTCTCCCAGAATTTGAGCCTTCAGTTGTGAGAAACAGCTGTATCAAACTCTTGCAGAGCTTCATTGCAGTAGCGGTGCTTTTTCTTCTGTCTAAACCTTCAGAAAAACCTTTCCACCTACAGAGCACAAAATGAATGATGGTCAAGTGTGCATCCTGGTATATTCAGCAGTAAAGTCACTGTCTTAAAGAATCACTGAAATAATCTTTCTTTTTGCTATTTCAAGATTTAATAAATATTTCAGGTGCTGTTTTTATGCTCATATTTACCTTGAACGTTATTGTTTAGCGTTATTTAAAGACACAAGGTTTATAATTAACCTTTCTGCTGAGAATAGTATTTGGAGTACATTAGATGAAGTTACAGAAAGGGGAACAGTATTTTCATGAAAGTTTTAATAGCTTACAAAATAAGTGGAATAGTATCTTTTGTTCTGTTTTGTTGTTCTTTTTTTTTTTTTTTTTTCCCTTGGAACTGTTTTTCTTTGTTGTTTGTTTTGAGATGAAGCCTTCATCTAGACAGAAATAACAAAAGTGTTTTAATTTGTATCTGTAAATTATTGTATTACATAAAAATTCATGAATGTGTTTTTGTGTTGTTTCTCATTCAAGAAAGAATGATATTCTGAAAAGAAGACTTCCAGTTTTACTAAACTGTTTCTTTTTCTGAAAAGGGAAAGCAAGACAGTAAAGCAGTGGCTCCTCGATTCCCTAAAGTTAAAGATGAAGGATGGTTTTTAATACTGGGAGAAGTTGACAAAAAAGAACTCATCGCTCTGAAGAGAACTGGATATGTCAGAAATAGAAATACTGTCTCTGTTGCTTTTTACACTCCAGAGACCCCTGGAAAGTATGACAAATTTAAAAATTAAGATCTCTTAATGATTAGACTGAAACCTAATTGCCAAACTAATGACTACTTTTTACCTTTTTAGGTGTATCTACACATTGTATCTCATGAGTGACAGTTATCTTGGCATGGACCAACAGTATGATATTTACCTGAATATTATACCAACTAGTACTTCAGCACAAGCCACAACAGAGGTGTCTGATGCTATGAGTTACCTGACTTTGAAGTAAGGTGATCTGAAAAATCTGTTTAAAAGAACTGATCTTTCTCCCAGCATATCTGATCGTTTTGGACACCCAAAAAGTGAGTTTGCCTTAGTGGAACAAAACTTCTAACCTCAAGACAACTCAAAAATTGAAAGTGACTACTGTATTGACTCTGGTAACACAGAGTTAGCCACAGTGGCCTTACTCCTTTATAAAATTTTGTCTTTTCTTGGTTCATCTTTCAGAAGTCGTATTCATCTCTTTTATTCCTACTAGAGTTGCCGTAATTCAATTTTGACACATCAAAATAAAAGATATCATAATTTGCGCAAATTTAGGGCTACCGTCTTCATTTTGAAAAAATGTTCTGTAGCCCATGTGTTGATGCAGTTTGAATAGATGACTTTTTTAATTTATAGGGAAAAATACAAAATTTGATCTAAGGAAAATATGCTGAAAGTATTGATGGATATGTTACATTTCATGTTTAATAAAAATATATCCATAAGAGTATTTTGCATTAGATTTTTTCAGTGTGAAATATATGATGTAATACAAAATCCTTCCCTTATATATGCTACCCTTTGAAGATGATAATCTATTGGGAGAAAATATACATATTTTATTAATATACGCTTATATGCAGTAGATCTACTTGTAATCTGGTCTATTTGGTGGACTTGTTAGGACCAAGATTTACAATGTGCTGCACAGTCTTCAAACTGGAATGGGGCCTGATGTTATCATGTTTCAAGAGAAAGGTTGTCTTCTTGGTTGTCTTCTTCTCTGACCTGACTCTGGAAGTTCAAGCCTTCAGTTTAGTCAGCAACTCAATGTAGTGATCAGTTGATGGTTTGTCTGGGTTGCTTGAATTTCAGAAGGATCACCCCTTTCCTATCCCAGATGACAGGGCATATGACATTACCTGCTGAGGAATTTTTCTTTGATGAGAAATTCACATCACCACTCCACTGTTCGTAGTGGTGATGCTGTGTCTCGTTACCAGTAATGCTACAATCCAGGAAACTCACCTTCAGCCTCCTCTTGGTTCAATTGGTTCCTGACAAACTTACATACAGTATTCTTTCTGCTCCTGTGTGAGAATGTGTGGAATCCACCTGCGGGAAACTTTTCAATATTCTAATGTTGCCTCCATCATTTCCAATGCATTGAAGTCAATATTCAGGTCCGTATACAATTCCCTGGTTATAATCCACCTGTTAGCATGAATAAGCTGATCAAGATGCTCTTTATTTCATGGTGTGACAGCTGTGCATTGCCACCCAGATTGTAGCTTGTCTTTCATGTCACTGTCACCTCTGCTGAAAAGTACCACGAACCACCTCACTGTGCTCATGTTCATGAGTTGGTCTTTATAAATGTTCAGTCAGCATCTGTGAATGGCAGTGGGTGCAATCTTTTCTGCATGGAAGAATTCAGTTACACGCTTTTGCTTCATATGCACTTCCATGTCAGACGGCATTATGTCAGACTGCCTCTCTGCTGCCATCTGTTGCATGGCAACAAAATGTAAGAGAGTATTGGCAGGAAGTTTCAACCTTTACTGCCATAGCACCAATGTCCACCTCTGATGTCATATGCCAACATAATAATATAGGAGACATTATTGTCAGAGTAGCCTTTGTATATACAATTAATTTAGTGGGATTTTTTTCCTTAATTTTGAAGGAATGAGGCATATAAAATCATGTATCACGTTTCATAGTTGAGCATTAGAGAAGGTAACAAAATCCTGTGAATAACGGGTAGTTAAGCTCTGAAGAACAGGAGAAAGTAAGAGATCTGCAAGAGGATAGGTAATATAAGAGGCCCAACTCAGTGTTGGTGCCTTGGAAGATTCCACCTCCAAGACATGTCTGAAGGGAGAAGGTAGCAGCATCCATCTTTTGAAGAGGAGAACAATTACACTGCTTACCTGTATACATCACGAAGTTAGTCCTCTTGTCAGCCTTTAGGGGATTCAAGACACTGAGGAAGTAGTCAAGGGCAACATCCTGCAAAACCACTATCATTCAGATAGAAAAAAATGTAAGCTCAATATTTGAACTTGTCCAGCTTGCACTTAGATTATAAGCACTACCTCACTGAGATAACTTTTTAATTATGTTTTACCATATCAAAGAAAAAAAAAATGATTGTGTTTGTGCACAGACATAGAATCAAAGAATGGCTAACGTTGTAAGGGACCTCTGGATGTTGCCTGGTCCAGCCTTCCTTCTCATGCAGAGCCACCTAGAGCTGTTTGCCCAGGATCACGTCCAATCAGCTACTGAATGAGACTTCATTCTCTCTAGGCAATCTGTTCCAATGCTCTGTCATCCATACAGCATGGAAATGCTTCCTGGTGTTCAGACAGAACTTCTTGCGTTGCAGTTTGTGCCCATTGTCTCTTGTCCTGGGTACCACTGAAAAGAGCGTGGCTGTGTCCTCTTTGCACCCTACCTTTTAATATTTATAGACATTGATAAGATACCCATTGAGCCTCCTCTTTTCCAGTCTGAGCAAGTCCCAGCTTGCTTGGCCTCTCCTCACAGTACAGATGCCCCAGACCCTTCATCATCTTAGTAGACGTACATTGGACTCTCTCCAATATGTCCATGCCTCTTCTATGCTAGAGTGCCCAGAACTGGAAACAATGCTCCAGGTGGGGCTCCACAAGCACTGAGGAGAGAGGAAGAATCATCTTCCTCAAACTTGACCTGCCAGCAACACTACATTGCAGGAAAGAGAAGGCTGGCCAATTTCAAACGGTCAGTGGCTAATAACAGATTTATTTCACACATTCTGGTGCCTTAAAATTAAGATAAGTGGTCAGCTTATATAAATAATCAATTCAGTAATTGAGTGTTTTCACAGATCTTCACATCGTTTGATAATATTTAAAATGTTTGTTTCACTATTACAGGCTGACTTTATTGCATAAGATGCAACAATAATAGAGAAAGTTGTTACTATGTTATCAGCCTGATAGGTGACACCCTAGCTTTCTTTGCTTTTTGGACCATATTCAGTATATTATAGCAGTGTGTCACTCAGCAAATAGATTTTTTTTTTTCAAGCTTGTAGGCAAAATTTGATTATACACACATTTGCTCTGTCCTACGCCCATTTTTTAAAAGAATTGTTTTCTCTAATCTGCAAGTAAATTGTTAGAAAAATTAAGTCCTTTCTTTGGGAAAATGCTTGAGTGAAGCAATATATTGTCCCTCAACAGTTTTAATTAATTAGGAGAAAGAAGCCATGCCAGTCACACAGCATACCAGCATGATGATACTGGCTCTTACTGCTTTCTACATGCATGTCACAAGTAACTGCAGAGTAGCGGACAATAGCTTCAGTATTCTGTGTTAATCAATTAAAGAGATTCTGCAATGTCATTTGTACCATTTGTACTTTGGTTTGGAAACATAGCATTTAATTTCCTGGTATTATAATTGTTTTTAGAAATAGTTTAATGAAGTTTCTAAATAACATCTGAAACTTTTTTTCGCAGAAGTCTTTGTCTCATAAAAACAAAGTCTGAAGTAACATAGGATAAATATAAGCAAATTGATTATAAAATCATAGAATCATCTAAATTGGAAAACACCTTCAAAATCACCAAGTCCAGCCATCAACCTTACCTACTGAGTCCATCAGTAAACTATGTCCCTCAGTCCAAGAATCATAGAATCATAGAATTGCTCAGGTTGGAAAAGACCTTAAAGATCATCGAGTCCAACCGCAACCTAACCATACTACCCTAACTCTAACAACCCTCCGCTAAATCATGTCCCTGAGCACCACATCCAAACGGTTTTTAAACACATCAGGGATGGTGACTCAACCACCTCCCTAGGGAGCCTATTCCCGTGCTTAACAACCCTTTCTGTAAAGAAGTGTTTCCTAATATCCAACCTAAACTTACCCTGGCGCATCTTGAGGCCATTTCCCATCGTCCTGTCACCTGTCACCAGTGGGAAGAGACCAACCTCGCTCTCGCTGTAAGCACCTTTCAGATATTGGAAGAGAGCAATAAGGTCTCCCCTCAGCCTCCTTTTCCCCAGACTAAACAGTCCCAGTTCTTTCAGTCACTCCTCATAGGGCATATTCTCCAAGCCCTTCGGAAGCCTTGTTGCCCATCTTTGGACCTGCTCCAGCACCTCAATGTCCTTTCTGTACTGAGGTGCCCAAAACTGAACACAGTACTGGAGATGACACCTCACCAATGCCAAGTCCACACATCTCTTAAATACTTCCAAGGATGGAGACTCTAACACTGCCCCAGGCAGCCTCTTCCAATGCTTGACCACTCTCTGTGAAGAAAGTCTTCCAGATACCTAATCTAAACCTCTTTTGGCACAACTTCCTTCTTTTGGCACAACAGCTCCCCTCAGCCTCCTCTTCTCTAGACTGAACAACTCCAATCCCCTCAGCCACTGCTCCTAACTCTTGTTTTCTGGTCCCTTTGCCAGCTTGGTTGTTCTTTTCTGCACTCTGCACTCTGACAGTTCAAATTCTTCTTGTAGTGAGGAGCCCAAAACTGAACACAGTACCTGAGGTGTAGTCTCACCAGTGCCATGTACAAGGGGACATTCACTTTGCTGGCCCTGCTGGCCATGCTATTTCTGATGCAGGCCAGGATGCCATTGGCCTTCTTGGCCACCTGGGCACACTGCTGGCTCATGTTCAGCTGGCTGTCAACCAGCACTCCCAGGTCCTTTTCTGCTGGGCAATTTTCCAGCCGCTCTTCCCTAGGCCTATACCACTGCATCAGGTCATTATGACCCTAGAATCAGCGTTTATTTGAATAGTCTAAAAAAAGAATTCTGATGCATTTGAAACAGCTGCTCAGAACAATCAATCATTATGTTCAATCCAGTGATATTTAATGGAGAAAAGTGAGAACAGCTGTATAACAAAAGTAAGAAAATCAAACACAATGATAAAAATAAATACTTCTGTGATGTATCAGCGTTATGGATAGGTGAGCAAATTGACAGTGCATACAAAAAGATCTGATGTTAAATTTCTCATTCCAGTTTGCCGATAGGTTTTTACACTGTTCTCCTTTCAGGGAGCAGCTGCAGTTAGTGCCTGCCTGCTTATGTATCATACGTCTTCCAAAATTTGGAAAGAGCAACAAAACAAAACAAAAAAGCATCTTGTGTTTGTACTCTTTGTCTGCCAGTCTGCCTATATGACTACACCCTTTCCACCTTTCCCTTGCCTGCCACGCTAATGGCATCACAGCAGCACTTTGCAGAAGCTAAAGGAGGACTGGGTATGAACAACCAATCCCCATCTCTTCTTAAAGAGATTTTGTAATGCAACCTGTTATTTTGAACATTACTTAAGATTTCATTTCTGATCCAGGTCCTGAATGTGTGGCACCAGCTTCACAGCTGCGGTCTTCCTTTTTCATTGCAAATTGTATCTTTGGAGGCCCAAATTTCACTCAGATAAATCCAGGGTTTTTACCGTCTGACCCCAAATTCCTCTTCCTCATTACTAATTTGCTTCTAAAGAACATTATCCAAAGGAATCTTCAGGAAGCCTTGGTCACCAACTTCTATCCTAGAGTCTAGTATAAGACCTGAGCATTCACTGATAGACTGTATCTAAATTCAAGTACTGTGTGTAATTTCAGCTTTCTAATTCTGCAAGGTGCTTACAAGGAGAAGGTGCATCTCCTCCTGCATTTGTAGGGGCATGTCTGCACCTCTCATGTGCCTATTCTGCACATCAGAGCCTGAATCCAAATTCCTAAGCTCCTCCCTTGCTCAAGAAAACAAATAAACAAAACTTTGATTTTTTGAAGAGTCCTGAAGACATCAAGCAGGCACCGCTTCTCTGCAAAGAGGCTTACTTACTGCAGCAATTTCTCAAATAATCACCTTCCTGTCTTTCTTCTACCACGCCTTTCATTTCAGGTAGATTCTTCGTTAGCTCTTCCACAGATATTTTTCACTGCCTGCAAACCTTACTATCACATTTGTTCAGAGGCATTTATCCATGGCAGTGGCAGCAAATTTCAAATCACAGGAGTATCTCTCTGTGATGTGGTACAGACACTGTTCTAGCCTGTATAGTCAGTGTGATAACCAAGAAAACTAAGCCGCAGGTATAAAAAGAACCCACCCATCCACTCAAGTGTGCTTTACACCCCACATGAAATAGTAAATTTGTGTAAGTGGTTTTACATAAACTATTTTAATAAATATTAGAAAGGGAGAGCTCTGAATATCCCTCAAAGAGCTGCAGTAAGAAGCTTTTTGTTGCGCAGATAAGAATTGATACAGAAAAGCATATATTTTTTGAAGTCAAATGGATATTAAAGAGCTATGGACAGAACAGGAAAGGCTAGATCAATTAAAATTGCACATGTTAAAAAGTTGGAAATAAATCACTGAAAATATAAATTGATTTTTTGAAGGCCCAGAGTCTTTGAACAGAAAATGAGTTGAAGCACATACAGGTCATACGAATGATACTTGCAGTGTGAAATTAGACATTCTTCAGTTTGTTATTCTGACAAATCCAGGCAACATAGCAAATTGCATTCTAATTAAAAAAATAAAAAATCCGAAACTATCACTGTACAAAGAAAAAGAAGGTGATGCAATTTTCATTATTTCTAGGGAAATTCATTGAAAGGATGGAATATATGGCAATATATTGCAATATAGGCAATGCATCTGCCTGCACTACCTAGACCCTTCTGAAATCAGGAGACTATCCCACCTGGCTTCCAGCTCCTTTAAATCTTTCACACCTGTCGTAAGTTACACTCACAAGTAGTGCAGACCAGTACAAGCAGATCTGTGGAATGAAATGGGGCTGAGGGCTATGTTCCCACTATGCCTTTTCAGGAAAATACACTGTACAGCTCCCGTGTAGTTCAGTGCACTGCATACACATGACTCAGAAAGCACTCTAGGTGCACTCCTATGTTGCATCTGCTAGGCTAGCTGCAGCTGAATGCATCCTGTTCCTACGCCTAAGTACATTTTGCAGTATGCATCAGCACACTGGAAGCAGAGCAGGTAAGGGATTCAACTCAGAAACACATTCCTAGTCTGTTCCAAAAGGCTTGGCCACTCTGCATTAACCTATATGGCAGTAGTTGCTTATGCTTAGGTAACTGGTTCAAGGCCTCTCCTGCCCAGAGTGAGCTGAACCACTCACCAAAATCTGTTAGAAGTTCTAATTAGAAGTTCTATTAGAGCTCCCATAGGCCTCTTAGTTATGGTGGAATCTCAGAGGCCTTGTGTCCGTATAACTATGTAGGTATCCAAACATCATTACCTAATTTTAGGTATCCTTTTTTCCAGTGAAATTGCATACCTTTGGGCTTGATTTGGTTGCTGACACATAGACAGCCAGTGCCATTTAAGGTGGAGCATCTCAGCTGGCTGCTGCATTCAGCTTCAGAAGAATGCAAGCCATCTGTAGAGAGCTAATAGAAGGCCTTAAGTAACCTGAGGCATCCGAAATAGCACTGAGTAACTACATTTAGGTAACCAATTTGAGCCTTCATTACTGGTTTAATCATGGGTAAGAAATTCAGCATCACTGAACCAGCTGTGGCTCCAGAAGACAACAGGTCTTTTTCAGTGTCGCCTCTGCTGTCTGTCCTATGCGGATACACCAATACAGAGGGGGTGGATACCTGCATATTCAAGTTTAGACGGTTAATTAAGCCCATGCTTCTGTAAGTCAAAACAACACTGTGTTCAAAATTCTGCCCCAAATTCTCTCTTCCATGGTAACCAGTGCAAGCTGTTTTATGAGAAGGAAGAATTCTCCTGTTTCATGAGAATAAATTTAGTCTGAAAAAAAGTTGGATGTGACACAGTGCCCAGACAGACACATGAGCTACAGAAAAGGTGAGTAGGGCTGCCACTGAGGATAATCACTCCATTTCCACTTATACACTATGCCAATTCTGTCGGTGAGCTATATTTGATTCCCACCTATCTGTTTAAAAACACATCTTGTTAAACAACGTGTATTTTCAGCACAGACGGCGTATCAGCACACTGTGTCAGGACTGACATCAGCAGAAATTTTGATGTGCATTTTTCTGAAGCGATTTGCTGGGGACTGAGCTAACCAAATTTATTATTAATGTCACCAACTGGTAGCAGTGAGAGGTTAAGCTGCTTGCATGAAGTGTATGAAGGGAACTTCTATGTTAAGAGAATATCTTTGAAAACAAATTGTACTGTTTGTACCAAATAAATCTCTTGGTAAAAAATTCCTCCAGAGGATTCAATGCAGACAGAAAAAACAAGTTCTATAGAAAAGGATTCTTCACAATGATTATGCCATACTACAATTAAGTATGTTTACAAAATGTCTTGTACTCAGATCTTCTAATGAGCTCCATACTGCATCACTGTGATTTGAATATGGCAGTCTCTTTAGTCAGTAAGCCTCTTTTGCATCTCTGTTCCTAGAAAGTCACAACCACCCTCTGCTCTGCCAACTCAAAGTCAAGTTCCATTACTTTGCCTAAACATATTTTACTTATTTGAAATCTAAAAAGATTACCAATCCCACCCATCTAATTACATAATGCTAATTAATTCATTACATATAGCTCCCCAGAAGAATGTAAAATGCAGACTATGCATTGGGTTTCGCTACTGTTTTTTTCCATTAGCTTAGAATTGTCCTACCAAAAGTCTTAGTAAAAGCATGCCCCCCAAACAGATGAATTATTGTGTTCCTTGCAGATCCATACAGAGAGAATTGGTGAGACCCCACTGCACAGTAACAAAGGCCATGTACATGAGAGGACAACACAGGAATCTCAAAAAATGTCACAGGAGTGGCTTTTTAGGATTTTAGGAGGGCCTAAATTCAGATTTTAGAATAGAAATTAGAATATAGACAACAAATGAAAGTAAAGACAAACGGTGGCTTGACATATTTGTTTGAAAGACAATAGAATGAAGAATGAAAAAATATTCTGTGCTGAACATCATCAGCCCCAAGAAGAGGATTCTCCCCACTTATCAGGACAGCAAAGGTGAAATCACACATTTTTGAGAAAATCACACTTAATAAGGTAATGCATGTATGGGTGACTATATGGCTGGAAAATACTAATTGCTGGCAAGAGCAACAGTAGAAAAGGGAGTCTGGAAATGCCACTATCTTTTTCTAACTACACTGTGTAAAATGTGAAAAACAGCATTCTTCACGCACAAGTAAGTTTGAACCTTGGGACAGAAATAACTCAGTTTCTACACATAATACTAATGTGGGAAAATTAATCATAGATATTTGACAGTGATACTTTCTTCCAGCTAACAGGATGAAATTGTTTCAGATGCCAATAACACATGGTGAGTTCCCATCATTTATTTGTCAGCCAATCCAGCTAATTAGAGACTAATTACTCATTGTCATACCACAGTAAAATCAGGTTCTGATAAAATGTCATTTTTGAAGCTGTAAAGATTCTTCAATTAAGCCTTGTTTTATTTTCTCAAATTACTGCAACAACTAAAGAGAGAGCTGAGAAAAAAAAGATTGAGAGGATTCTGCAATCTCCATTAAAAGGCCCTTCCATTCATCCATGCAAAGGCAAGATTTGTCCTTAAAGTTTTTTACTATTTTGCCCTACCTAAAATACAATATACAATAGCAACCAGTTCTCTCATGAGAGATTGCACGATGAACAATTTAACCCAGTCACAGTGTCCTGGATGCTTCCTCCATGTGGTCAGCCCCTCCCATCCCATTCCCCTGCCCAGCTGATGCAGCAACGCAGACTCTCATGTAACCTTCTGGGTTGTGCTTTAGCTTCCCTCCCTGGCAGGAGCAGGTGCCCAGAAAGGTGCTCTAATGCATGTGTTGGGAACAGGAGCGTAAATTTCAATTGCAAATTTGAACGCACCTCAACAACTAGACTGAATCTTCTCAAGGCAATGGCCCTCAAGGGAACTTAAAAGAACAAAACCTTTAAGAAATATTAGGTTTTAGAATCGTAGAATCATGGAATGTCCTGGGTTGAAAAGGACCACAATGATCATCTAGTTTCAAGCCCCCTGCCATGGGCAAGGTCACCAACCACTGGTCCAGAGCCACATCCAGCCTGGCCTTGAATGCCTCCAGGAATGGGACATCCACAACCTCCTTGGGCAACCTGTTCCAGTGTGTCACCACCCTCTGTGTGAAAAACTTCTTCCTAATATCTAACCTAAACCTCACCTGTCTCAGTTTAAGACCATTCCCCCTTGTCCTATCACTATTCACCCTCATAAACAGCCATTTCCCCTCCTGTTTATATGCTCCTTTCAAGTACTGGAAGGTCGCAATGAGATCTCCCCAGAGCCTTCTTTTCTCCAAGCTAACAGTCCAGGTGGATTACAAGAATATTCTATTCTTTATAAATATGAAATTTAAAAAAAAAAATTAAAATGTCACCCAGAGGACACTGACAAGAATGCACAACAGTTTTGGGGTGTGGGGTTTTTTTGTTTTTTTTTTCATTTTATAAATATGCACTGCCTGTCTATCTGTCTGAAAGTCTTAGGAAGCAGCTGGATTAATTTATTTGAATCCATGAAAATTTGGGAAATGTGGGTGCTGCTAAGAAAACAAACGACTTGGAACAAAATCCCAAAAGTTAGTGAGGGAAAAATAAGCTGAAACTTCTCTTCTGTTGATGCATTACCTTTGGCTTCAAAAATCAGAGGCTGAAATGCATTTCCATTATATATTATTATCAGAACAAATTTCATTTCTACTGTTACTTTCAAAGGATTTAGTGAATAGTAGCATTTAGTATCATGTATGTCTTCACTCAGATCTAGAACTCAAAGATTAACAGCTGCAGATTTTATAACACTTCCAATTTCGGAGATGAATCATATTTTCTTGAATTGGATGGGTAGGTAATGTCTCAAAGTTATTTAATTCTTAGGAACCATTGACTTAGCAGAAAAAAAAAAAAAGACAAGTAACTCATGACCATGAAAAATGGCTAATTGGATGAAATTAGATGAAAAAAAAATCCCTAATGAGAAAAACAGGATAATGATCCCTTCTCGAAGAAGAGACAGAGCTTTGAGTCATGCAGACACGGCTGCTGTGAGGCAAAAGTCCTCCTTGTTTTTATTAAACAATCTCATCTGCTTTCATTACATCAAATTATTTTTGTACGACAGCATAGCTTTAACGGAAGCATGCCACTATCATCTGCATAGCAATTAGGGCACATTAGGGGAAAATAGGGGAAAATGTGGTCAGAAAGGAGAAAATATATCTGAATGAGGGAATTTTGTATGGGAGAGGATGGGGTAGTTGACTGCAGCTCATTTTTAGAAGAGTGAGTCCTTCCTCTTTTCAGGGGAAGGTTCCAAGTAATGGATCCTAAACAAACACCTCTCCTGTAGTCTCAGACAAAGTTCCAAATGTAAACTATGCTTTTGTGTTCCAACTTTGTGCTACGTTTTCCTTTTCATGTGCAGTTATCCAATCTCTTTTTAAGATACTTAATTTTCCATATCCACCACTCAAGGAAATTTCAGCATATCACACCTTAAATTCCACTCTGGGTGCATTCAGAGGTGAGATTCTTGCTATTCAAAAATTCCTTTCCATTAATCTCCCCACAGAAGTGCGTAGTCTTCATTTTATAAATTACGTCACCCTTTTTTTAATGTATTCATCTCTGCTTGTAGCTCTCATGTGACATCATATCAACTTGATGTTAAGAATAAGTATTCCACATTAAAAACACTTCCTAATCCTTACAATTGGAATTCTACCATTTGAAATCATTAAAATATAGTCAGTTATGTCAATAGTTCTCGGAGAAGGAAGAATAAACACAATCATAATAGAGTGTCATATGTATATGTAAAAATACATAAATATTATAGGAAAATGTACACATTTGAACATAGCGCACACCACTTGTAGTTAGTGTCACCATCCATACTGAAGGAAGGCAAGAACTCACCAAAATTTAGAAGAGAGACATCGCTTTGATCTTTTGGAAGTCCAAAGAGATTACTGATTGTAATCTGATCTCTGCATACATGTTAATTTTACGAGTAACTGGAGAAGATGGTCTCCTTGAAAATTAGATTCCACTACTCCTTTAGTATCTTGCAATTAGTAAAACACAACACAATAAAATAAAACAAAACAAAATAAAATAAAATAAAATAAAATAAACCTTTGTCCACAACCACTATTTCATTCTTCTATCTGCTACTTATCTTTTCATTTAAGTGTCCTTACCCAGCTCCTTTCGATCAATTCAACACTGTTCTGTCATCTCTTCCCCAGACCACAAAACTTCAAGCTATGGAAAACAGTAATGTAAGAAGAGACAGAAATAATGATAAATCAGTTCCCTGTTTAAAATTTCTGGTTTTCCTAAATCTTCTTCTTTTCCCATAACTACCTTCACCCTTTCATTTCAGCCTTCACCTCATCTCAATCTCAAGTTCCCAATCTGTCTAGACTTGCTTCTATTTTATTTATACCCTTTTCTGCCATGCATCTTCTTTTCTCATTTAGATAAATATAAATGTATACACCTAAACAAGTTAAAAAATTATTTTCTTACTGCCACTGCTAACCATAGCCTTCGGTATGTTCCATTCACTTCCTTTCTGTGTTCCAAAGTCTGATTATAGCCTTGCCTCTCTTTTTCATCAGCATTTTTATGTGATCGGTTACCACTCTTCTTACAGAGGGTTTTTTTGATCCCAAACACTAGCCACTAATTTAAGCTGTGGCAGTTTGGGTTGTCTATTGAAGGAAATCTATGCTAGCGTCTAACCGTGATTTACAGGAAGAGATGAGCCAAACCAAGTCTCATTTTCACATTTTGTACCCTATCAATTAAGTATATTTGTCCAAGATTACTTCATATTTTAAGTGACAGGTAATTTAAAAAGGTCATAGGTAGGTAGAAAAAATACTCCTTTTCTTGAGTGAAAGGTAAAATGATGTTAGCCATCTTCAAGAGGTATCAATACACTCAATGTCTTCATTTGCTCTCATCCTCCACCTTCACAATCACAAACCTAAGTTTTCTTCAGCCCTGCTTTCTTCATCCATTCATTCACCTATACAGAAGAGAGCTTTCCTTTCACCACAGGAGGCATACACTTTTTTACAGGCCAAGACTATTCTCTTCTACAATCTTAGGACCTCAGGCAAACATCAAGATCTGACTGAAAAACCACCCAGGCCATGAAGTGTCCACAGAAAACCAAACAGAAAAAGTCATCAGCTGAGCTCTGTTTTTCAACCAGTGCTACTAAAACTGTCATAAACGGGGGATTTTTACCACATGATAGTTTAAGATCGTTAATTTAATTTAGATATAAAATAACAAGTTCTAATGTGCCACACTCAAACAGCAACAGCTGTCAAGCCCCACATATGCATTATACTGAAACATGGCACAGGAGGATTTAAATCTACATTTGTCAGGTGATAAATTGGCCAAATGGCTGACTGCAGACAGAATACCCATAGGACTGGTTATCCTCCAACTGATCATTACAAGGTTCCCCTCGTGCACCCAGCACCATAAGAACCAAGGCACTGCTCTGATTTGATAAGATCTTCCTGGGTTATCAGTATTTCAGACTGCTGAATATGGACATTTCATGACGTTAAAAAATACATCGTTTCAGTTTTCCAGTCCTACACAACTCTGCCCCTTGACAGATCAACACATTTCTCAGCAAATATTTTATCTCTGAAATAATTCAAAAAACTGAATTATGTTCAGTTGAAAGCAGCTTGCTTAAGCATACATTTGAGGCAGACAAGCTGTCATCTCACTTCATGCTTATTCCTGGATCTAAAGAGAGAAAAAAAAGAAAAAAAAAAAAAAAATGAGGTTTTGTTTTTTTATTTCTTTTTTTTTTTTCTTTAAAATGAGGGGAAAACCCTATAAGAAGACCAGAACTGGGGTGCAAGATAGCACAGACAATTTCCAACATAAATGCTAGTTATTAGGTGTCATGTAGAGTCAGGAGTTGCCATGGAATCCATTTGCTTCTAAACCAGCTCCTCCTGCTGGAATACTTTCTCATTATTATTTCTTCCTGTAGCACAAAAGGAGCTGGCTATAGAAGAAATGTTATTTTAAGGTAAAGTTTCTACTGCGCCTGAAATCAGACATGAAATTAAAATCTAAATTTAAAAAGTTACATTTCTGTGCAAATGTAAAGCTACATTACTGTGGTCAGAGGAACGAAATTGTAGGCTGTTTTTAGAAATTCAGTGAAGCAGAGAAATTACAGCTAAAGTCTTTCAGCTTTCTTCTCATGAATGAAAATAAATGTCACATCTGAAGTCTACTGTTCACATTTTTCCATTATGATAACTTTTAACATTTTCATACTATTTACTTGATGCAAGAGCAGGCTCGTTACCATCCTTATTAATAATGTCCCTGTAAACAGAACAGTGCGTGTATGCTGGACACCAGGTTTATTAGACCAATGAACTCACTTGTGATGTCAGTTTCAGTGGATGGATTTTACAAGAAAAAAAAAGAATGTGATCATGCCTTCAAACTCTTGACACACCAATAATTGGATTTCAATTCTTTTGCGTACAATGTACTGTGGTGTGACTGAAGGACAATACTGGAAAGTAACCAGCAATATTAGAAAACTATGTCAGTAATTTCCAGCTTGGCATGTTAATACTTATTATTAATATTATTGTTTATTATAGACATTGACTAGCATTGCATCTGGAACCCCTAAACAGAAACAGGATCCTATTGTGATCAATGCTGTATGGAGATAAATACAGCCCTTGCCTCCAAGAGCTTGTATTCTATGGCTCTGGTTTTGTAAACTGATCTTTGTAGAGATATTCTTAGCCCCCGTGGAGTCCTTCAGCCTTCCAACATGGTCCAAGCTTCCTATAGAGCCTTTGTATATGTGGAAAAATGGGGGAACCTTGACCTTTCCAATCTTCTCCTCTCCCTCCCTCTTACATTTGAATTATGCCTAAGGGGAATTTTCAGCAAGTCTACTGTCTTATCAAACTGGATTTTAATCTTAGTCACCCCTCGTAGTGTGTGGCAGCATAAACATCCATCCACAGCAGAACAAGAATCAAGCTCAAGGCTGTTATATACTTTTCTTCATATCAAAAGTTCTGCTCTAGACAGGAAATCAGAGGAGGCTCTGTGCAGTTTAACTCCTTTCCTTCTCCACCCTAGTATTTTCTAAGAGCCCATAAGTGCAAGCAGACTCCACATTCACTCAGAGATCTGTGGCACCACTCAGGAAGTTCACCAGGATGCTACAACTTCTGGGACAGGCACCACTTTTGGAAATGCAAAAGAGCACATAGAAGTAGGCTGGAGAGAGAACCTTTTGCACCGAAAGCAGAAGGGTGATTGCATCCCTGCAGTGAACAGGAGCCACTCCATGTCACCAATGTGAGGGGAGCTGTGACTGCAACAGGGACGGCAGTGAAGACATCAGGAACATCCACAGGGGTAAGGCAGGTCCACAGTCCACAACAACACAGCTGCAAGGCATCTGGAGCCAGGAACACCTGCAGCCTTGCTTGGATGGGCACTGAGGGCAGAGTGCATGGATGGAGCTGTCAGGGCAATTAAACCTTATCAGCACATGCTGGGTCCTGACAGAGAGTCTTCCTCTCTCTTTCCAGTATGGCTGCTCTGACAAGTAGCTGAGTTCAGTCATGAGCCAAGAGCATTTTGTGCAGAAGCCAAAATTAAAACCAGACTCTAGCAGATCCCAAGATTTTTGCATGTTTCAAAAATGTGGTGTTAGCATCACTTAGCTATTGCCAGACTGAAGAAGCGGCAATTCTTCACTCATTTGCTCATCTACCAGCTAAATCTAAGAGGAATTACACAGAGCAAGCAAGCCTTGAAGCTTCCTCCCTCCAGCCACAAGTGGTGGTCTTGTAGCAGCTTCTCAGGGCAGCTGTCCTTTTGATAGGCTCTAGCTTCAACTGGTTAAACCCAGTTCTCACATTATGTAAATAAGCCATCAGGGAAGAATAGTCAGACTTCAGGGTTTAGATGAAACATTTCAACAAGGCAAAACCTAAATGGATGAAAACCATCACGAGCCAAGCCTTGCTAACCACCCTCACCCCTCAGCAACATACTGAGCCTTGTCTGAAATAGGATAAAGCTGGATTTGGGTTTTCAAGCCTGGTGCTACTTCCCTGTGCCACTTTCCCATATAAATGATTTATCCCACAGTGTCTTTCTGAGAGGCATCACTTCATCACTCCTCAGGAAAACAGGCACAGGCTCAGTTTGCACCGCAGTTGCCATCAGGCACCTAAACACCATGTGGGCAAGGCAGAGGGAGTAGCAACAGGCTTGCCCAGATAACCCAGAAAACATTAAGAAACGGTGCTTAGCATATCATACTCACAGGTACAAACTTAACCAGAACCGTAACCACAAATACATACGAGACCAGAGCAAGCAAAGCTCCTATTTAGATCCTTGGAGAGTACTTCCCTCGCAGCAAAGCTGTCGGCATCCCGGTGGCTGTGAGGCACAGGGGTACCGATGTGGGGCTTCCTGAGCCCCATCCCTCCTTTGGGGCCCAACAACACCTGTTTTCAGAGGTTTGGGGAGGCCGGAGACAGAGCTTCGGTGCAGCAGAGGGGCTGGCTCACCTTCGGGCGGGTTTCATCTGAAATGCTGCGTGTATTGTGCACTAAGGGTTTCTCGGGACAGGCTGAGCCCGCGGCCGTTGGCGTCGGGCTCCACTGCTGAGACACCGGGGAACTCGGCAGAAACGGGGCGGCCCCTTTAACAAGGGCGGCGGGGGGGAGCGGGGCCGCCCCGGGAAGCCGGCTCAGGTGAGGGCACCGCTGTCTGGGGCGGGAGGGGAAAATCCGCCGTGGTGCGGGAGAGAGGGATGTGGGAGCCGAGCAGTGTGTCTTTGAAGAGACGGGGGGATGGCGGAGAACGCTGTGTGCAGCGTGATTACGGTCTGGTTTTTGGGTGGTCCTGTGCGAAGCATGAAGTTGGACTGGATGGTCCTTGTGGGCGCCTTCCAAAGCAGAATGTTCTGCGATTCTGCAAAGTTTGGGATTCCTTCAAAGTTCGTTTCCAGTCCCTTACCCTTCCCAGCCTCTATCCGGGCACTGGGGCTGGCGCTGCTGTTCACTGTACCACAGTTCTTTGAGAACAGAGAAGGAAAAGCACGAAGTACCCGTAGGTAATTGTTACTGACAAGGTGGATTTCTCCCCCTCGCCCATTTCTTTAGTTCATGTTCTCCTTCGCTGCTGCACAGTGCAGCTCGGTATGGCAGCTCGGTTCCCGACCATCGTCACGAGTGTACGCAATAAGGAGAGGGCTGAAGGTACTGACCTTTGACACCAATGGAAAAGAAAATGAGTGTAAGTCACCTCGTGGTGTCTGTGCCAAAAGCGAGGAAAGAGAGGGCACTGCGCAGTCCAGGAGAGTGCCTCCTAAAAGTACCGCTTAGAAACACCCACGGCTATAAACCCTACAACTGTTTATAAGTTACCGAAAATAACTGCCGGTCGCACTGGTGCTCGTTTGCCCTAATTCTACAGTATTCCTTCTATTATTTTTTGAGAAACGCATTGGAAATGGCTTATCTCCAAGGGCAGCTTATTCGAGTGCCTGTTCCCCATATCCCGAGTTTTGTTACAGAATCCACTTTCTCGTCGTCCTCCTTCCCCGAGTACCCCAACACCATTAGGGAATAAAGTACCTGGAGCGCGTCTCGAAGCACGGAGGTTAAGATCTACATCAGTTAAAACCTGTTAATCGGCTCTGAATGGTCTCAGAGTGCGCTCGCCGTGTGTGTGTGTGTGTGTGTCGGCACAGCCTGGACGAGGGCACGGATGGAAATTCCCAGCCCAGCTCAGCAGGTCCTCGAGGCGCGCAGCCGGACTTTGCAGACTTCGGGATGCTCCCAGCCGTAAGGAGCGGCATCCCCGCAGCTGCGCGTAGGGAGAAGAAACAGCTCCTGTAAGGACAGTGAAGTTGAACGCACTCTGTCTCACCGTGCGGGTCCGTACGAGGTCGGATCCCGCTTTCTCGCCCACACGAAGCGCAGGGGGAGGTTTGTCGTCTCAAAATCCGCCTGCACCTCACACCAGGCCGGTAATTTTTAAGCAGCCGTGCGGTCGCCCTGTCTGGTTTAATTGGTAGAATTTACCTTTTTAAGGCGCCAGCGCCTAGGCAATGCCTCGGCATGGTAACCATCTCCCCGCATAAGGATTGGTGACCAGTTTATTCCTTAGAGGGATTAGCAAGGGTGTCCAAAGTCAGAAACAAATAAATGCATCAAACCGCGCCAAGATGCGTGCAGAGAAACAACAACAACAACAACAACAAAAACCCCACTCGATCAGACTTGTCTTCTAGGGAAATGACCCAGGGGAGCTTCCTTTCTTTTTCTTTTTTCTTTTTCTTTTTTCTTTTTCTTTTTCTTTTTCTTCCACCCCTCCACCCCCCTCCCCGCTTTGATTTGCGGAGCTCTCTCGTTCCCCACTCGCACGCACACGCGGTGCAATGCACTCTGCGCGCTGTGCCTGGCGACGCAAGTTTTTTCACGGCACGGAGTTGCAAGCCTGGCTGCGAAATGCCTCGTTTCACCGAGCCCTCCTCCAGGCAGCCCGCTTATAACGATCGTTTTAAAAGCACATCGAGTTTCAATACCTGTTCCTTCGGTTCTCCGATATTATCCATTTCCCCGCGTAGGCTCGCCCGGGAATAAACTCACCCCGACCGAGCACACGTGTGTGCTTCAGGCAGCGGGCTCCCCGTTCCCGAGCAGTGCGCCATCCCGATCCGGGCCGCAATGTGACCGCGTCCCCCGGGGCTCCCGGGCACTTTTTTCCCCGGTCCCACCGCTCTCCACCGCTCCGCTCCGGGGCCGGCACAGCCGCGGCGCCGCCACTCTGCCCTTCCCCGCTACGAACCCGCGGCTCCGGGAGCGTGGGGTCGGGAATGGTTGCCTGCGTTTCCCTGCTATCCATTGGCAGGACTGTGTTCCTCTGGTTTATTCATTTTTTTTTTTTCCTAAGCCAAGGGCGTTATAAAGGATAATTTTCGCGGCTCCTGTTGACAAGCGAGCCGTGCGCTACCTGATGGTGTGAGTCCGGTTGTTGCCCAGATGCCTGAACACCTCTCGGGGCTATCGGCGCTGTTTGCAGGACAGCTTCCTCCGATGGAAGCCGGCAGGAAGGTGCTGTCTTTCTCCCCAAGCCCGCTTTGCGCCTGCTGGTGCAGCACACAAAAAGCCTTCGGAAAACACGGTGCCACCTTCCCCGCAAGAGAGAGAGCTTTGAGCAGAGGAGGGCCGCATTTTTCCCCCTTCTTTTTCCTCTTTCCATTACTTTTTATAATGCATCCACACCTCCCCTAACTGCCCTGCGCTCTGTTTGTTTCACAGCGGGGTGGTCCTGCAAAGGGACAAGCGGTGCGTCGGGGCCGTGCGGACACCCGGAACGGCTGCTGGTCGCTTCCCCGCACCGCGCCGCTATTACCGCTCGGTCCGGTTCTGTTTCCTGCGGTAGGAGAGGTGCGTTTGGTGCTGATAGACTATTTTTTTTTTCTTTTTCTCTAGGATGGAGCGTTGTTTTTTTTTCACCCGTCTAGAAGGAAAATCTCATAACCCCACGAAATACAATAATAACAACACAGAGAATCCCCTAAAACACCTTTTTTTAAAAAAATCTCCAGGGACACTCCGTAGGAGGGGGTTGGAGAGGAGGGGGGAGGTTGGTGCGCGTCCCCGCACGCCTCCCCCGGGCGCGCCCCCGAGGGGTCAGAGGGCGGGCGCGCACGGGGAGTAGGGGGGTGTGTCGGCGTCTGGGTGACGTCACCGGCCGCTTCACCAATGGTCGTCAGGGAGAGGGGAGCCGGCAGCCAATGGGAGGCGGGGCGGGTCCGTGAGTGGCATTAAGGGCGGGCTCGGCCGGGGCTGGGGGAGAAATGAAGTTGTGCTAAAAGGCTTTTAGCCGGAAAAGAAGTTATTAGGGCATTTCTCAGTCGCAATTAGGGCTTCTTCATTAAGCCCACCCCCACCCAGTATGTGAGAGGGAGAGCCGGGCAGCCGATAAAGGGGCGGGAGGCGGCAGCGCCCGGCTGCCCGCCGGCGTGGGGAGCCGCGACGGGCACCGACCGCGCCCCCGCTATTAATGAGCCAATTAAAGAGGGGT
Source organism: Gallus gallus (assembly GCF_016699485.2). Lineage (NCBI taxonomy): Eukaryota > Metazoa > Chordata > Aves > Galliformes > Phasianidae > Gallus > Gallus gallus. The sequence goes on from NC_052534.1 coordinate 70,647,045, forward strand.
CCGCACCCTGGCACGGCTCGCTGCGGACTGCCCTGCGCGGGGACGCCAGGTAGGTGCAGGGGGCCCGGCTTCCGGGGAAGCGCAAAGAGGTGCGAAGCGAGGAGCGAGACTGGGTGCTCCCGCCGAGGGTGGGAGGAAATAGCGGCCAAACCCCGAAATTGGCTGGAAAAAACGCACGAGGAAACCGCTGTGCCGGGCTGCGGTCGGCAGTGAGTCCCGGCACCGGGAGGGGAACGGCGGAAGGGGGGCAGCGGGATTAATACAACAACCAGAAAAACGGGGAAATAAACAAACAACGAAAGCAGGGAAGGGCACCCGGGTTAGGCATTAAAAATGATTCGTGTGATTTCTGGAGGCCGCGGCGCTGAGTAGCGGAGCGCTCACCCACCACCACCGCTCTTCTTCCCGCAGAGGCTCCTACGAAGCCGCCCGCGGAGGCCCCGTTCCGGCAGCGGATCGCGGGAGGACCGGGATTACCATGACCCGCTTCGAGAGGCACTGCCCGCGATGAGTAGGAGCGGAGGCCCGAAACACCTCGTTTGGCTGCGGCGTCGTGCCACGGGCTTGTAGCTGTGTTGTTGTTGTTGTTCCCCCCCCCCCCCCCCCTGCAGTTGCTTGGAGTCTCTGAGCTGCATTGGATAAATGCCTTTCCCCCCCCCGAGAGACTTTTCAGAGCGTATTCGTTCTTTTGAAGAACGCCGCTCTGCTCTTCGGCACTTTGCTCCGTTTCACCCAACGGTTTCTCTGGGCGGCGGCCGTTCTCCCGCCCGATGCTCCGGGACATGAACCGCAACTGAGCGCTCCCCTCCCACCTTTGGATGAAGCTCCGGAGCTTAAACTGTAGGAAGGAAGGGGGAAAAAAACACGATGAAAGAGAAGTCCAAAAATGCTGCCCGGACTAGGCGGGAGAAAGAAAACAGCGAGTTTTATGAACTGGCTAAATTACTGCCCCTGCCCTCGGCCATCACCTCCCAGCTGGACAAAGCATCCATAATCAGGCTCACCACCAGCTACCTCAAGATGCGGGTGGTTTTCCCAGAAGGTAGGTGGGACGGCTCTCCCCCGCGCTCCCCTTCCCATCCAGGTGCCGCTTGGGCCGAGCTCTGGGGGTCGGGTGCGCTCTGCTGCTACTTCTCCCTCCCGTGAATGTCGTCGCTCAGTTCGTAGGACAGTTCTGCCGGGGGCTGAGGGGCTCCTGTCAACACAGAGCCAACGGGAGGTTTTCTGTTCCCGTCCGTGCGGTGGGCATCGCCGCAAGGCAAATGGGGGCGATCCCCCCCCCCCCATTTATAGCTGTACGTGGGGGAGCTAATATATGGGTAAATATTTACATAAGCCTATGCAAAGTCCTAAAGCCTTAGGTGCGGTGTGCAGGTATAGGGCGCGCTCCCACAGCGTATAAGCCAAGCGCAAAGCGTCGCATTATAAACCCCGCTATGTCCCGGCCTAAGGATCGCTGGGGAGGTCTGAGGGCGTTAATCGACCTCGGGAGTTTTTCATCGAATTCTTATACTCAGACGCACCCAAGCCCCTTAACGATGCGAGCGGAGGGCCTGCAGAGAGCTTCACTTTGCCTCTCGCTGGGCACAGCCGGCTCTTCAGTCCCAGCTGAGCCGTCTCTTGGGGTGCCTGGAGGGGCTCCAGAGAGAGCAGAGCGCGCGTTAAGGGGCCGGGATGAAGTTCTGCTCTGCTCTCGGTCTGTCGCTTCTGTGAGACATAGGGAAAACAAATTCGAAACGATTCACGAAGCTTTCATTTAGATTGAGATGTTTTCTGTCTGGAAGAGATGGTAGTGAGAAAGAAGACTGAGGGCTCCGGTCTTTTTTTTTTTTTTAATGATTTACCTAAAAATCAAAATCAATCGTTCGTTGAAATGCATGGGTACCCCAGAAACCCGATAATACGGACTTTGCATTTACTTCGGGTCTGCCGGTAATGCTTCGCGATCCCAGAGCGGGCACGGGGCCTGTCCTGGTTCGTTCTGTTTGTTCGTTTTGCTTTTAACGCGATTCGGAGCGGGAAGGAGCGGTCTTAACTCGACTTTTTAAAGGTAAATATTCGCTCGGGCCTGGAGGCGGCCCCCCCAGCGCTGCGGGAGTACATAGAGCCAAAGCCTTAGCAGGCATTTCCAACGTAGTGTATCCTGTAACCGCTTCTTTAAGCAACGTTTGGTATCTCTGAATAGCTTAGAACCAAAGAATGGGATAAGTGGGAGTTGTAACACCTGAAACCTTTGAAAAGAAAAGAGGGGAGGGGGAGGTGGTGGGTGTGGAAGAAAAAGTTAAAACTCTCATGAAACCACGCTGCCGTTCTATGCGATCTGTCTGCAAGGAAACTGAGCTGTCCTTTAATACTGTCAGCGCACACTTTATAAAAAGAAAGCTATGGCCAACTCCGCTGCCCGCGATGTTCCTAAAAGGATTATTAGCGGTGATCTGTCAGCTCCCGCCGTCTCAGCGGGCCGCCTTCCTGCGTGATTCCGAGCGGCTCTCGTCAATTACCGCCGCCGATGCAGCGGGGCTGTTTGATCAGACGAAGCATATGGTGTTGCTTGTAGGCTGCGAGTAATCACGGGCGGAGAAGAATGGCCGGGCCCCGTCCCGGGCGGCAGCGCGGGATGCCTCAATGCCCCGGGGAGCCGTGCGGCGGGGGGTGCGGGGCCGGGGCCGGCAGCTGCGGCTTTGAGCCGGGAGGCGGAGAGTGGCGGCGGGACCTCCGCGGCCTCTCTACGGGGGAGCTGCGAACGGAAAGAAGCGGCCGCCGAGGGGGTGGCCCCGCGGTGCCGTCCGTGCTGGGGGGTCGGAGCGGTTCCGCGGGCACTTGCCAGTATGTGGGAGGCCCTCCCTCCCCGCTCGGTCTGGGCACGCAGAGGCAGCCAGAACCTGCGGAAGGCGATAGATGCGGCAGGGGACGTTCTGTGGTTTTTCCCGGGGAGGGCAGAGCTGCGAGCGCTGGGGCGCAGCCCAGAGCCGGCCGAGGGCGGAGGTGAGCGGGCTCGGCCGAGCGGTGCGGCTCCCCGGAGGCCCGCCCGGAGCTTCCCTGCACGGGGCCTGACTGGAAACGGTGGGAATAAATGTACAGAACGACACAAGCTCCTCAGCGGAGGAAGTATCGGTGGGCGTCCGTCTGCGCGTCTGTACATCTGAGGGGCTCCTATGCGGGGAGGAGGAGGGTGGATGCCAGGGTCACTGTGAAAACAGGGGATTTCTGCCAGGGCCGTGCCCGCGGAGCCACGCAGTCGCTGAGCACCGTTTGGTTTCCGTTTCACTGTCTGAAAGCGTGATGCAAAGCGGTGGCACCGGGTGAGCGCGGCTCTGAGGGAGCGCAGTGTGGAGTTCCAGCTGCAGCTCCGCGATTCTGTTTAAGGAGTGCAGGACCTGACTCGGGCCCGGCGCCCCATTGCCCTGCCCCGAACCCCCCGAGGAAACTGGCAAAGACGCAATACCCCCCCTGGCTGCTGCCTGGCACGGGCCGGCTGCTGAAACTCCTCTGGCTCGGGAGGAGAGAGCCGGTTTGTTTGGGGTCGGCTTTGGGAAAGATAATGTGGAGAAGATCTGCTAGATAGCTGAGAACGGTGGAAAGAGCTTTATTATTATTACTGAAGGGAAAAAAAAAGAGAGAGAGAGAATGAGAAAAAGATAAATACCTTCCTAATAAATTCAGTCCTGTGTTAACGTTCATCGGGGAAAAAAAATTCCCTGATATTTCATTGTATCAGTGAAGGCAACGAACGTAGCATCAAAATCTGATGGAAATAAATCCGAGGGCGAAAATAACTTTCTTTACCTAAAGATGCGATTCCTATAAGCAGTGCCGGCGTCCAACAGTGAAGGTGGAGGGAAAGAAAAAAAAAAAAAAGGTAAAAATAATTAAAAAAAAGAAGGGTGAGGCTCTGCATACATATATATTTAAGTAAGGAATATTTCCAGGGTCCTCTTCTCACCCGAACGAGCAGGGAAGGACTGTTTGCCTTTCTGTCCTATGAAGACGGATCGCTCCCACTCAGAGGCGTTCGCTTTCCCAGCCAAAATCAGCGGCCGCGTTTACGTAAACTTTCGCCTACCATTTCTATAGTGAATCTCTTTATCTCGTTTTATTTTAAACTGGGGGGGGGGGGGGGGGGGGGGGGGGGGGGGGGAGAGCGGGAGGGAAGCAGGAAAACAAAATCCGTTTCCCACGTGGATAGGTGATTTAATGCTGTTTTTCTTGCTGCTAAGGGAAATGATTGAGCATTGGGTTTCAGCGGTGATTTTCGTACAGAAGTTTTTCTCATTTAAGCCGCAGTTTACTCTGCGCGGTACCTCTCTGTGCTTAAGTCGAGTTTTGATGTGAACTTCACATGTGAAGTGCAGCGCTGAGCTCTTAGCGTGAGAGCTGACAAAGGCACTTTAACGGGTGGATACAGTCAGATTTTCTTTACAAACCCCTCTTCCCTCCGTAGGGCTTTGTGAGTGCTGAAGGACCTTTGCAGCTTGTGTGTGATCAGCGTAAACCCTTTCCTCCACTGTTTGGTCGGAAAAAGCGATATTTGAAGTTCGCGTCTTCCCTAAAACCCAGAAGTATGGATGTGGCGCTCGAAAATTTGCCTTTTTTTTTCTTTTTTTTTCTTTCTTTTTTTTTTTTCCTCCGCTATGGGCACGGCTTCGTTTTGTTTGCATTTCGGAGGGCAGCTCCATTACCCTCTGTGTGTGCCAGAACGCTGCGATTTCTCTCCAGTGCGGCGAATCGGTGTTACATCCACGGCCGCTCCCCCGGCAGGGCCGTTTGTTCAGGCGGCAGAACGCTGCCTCCCTCTTACTATTATTTCTCTAAAGGAAGCGGGACGCTCGCTTCTATCGGCTTCAAACGAACGCATCTGATTTACCGAGATAATAAATCTTGACGAAACCCCGCTAATGGCATCCGCAGGCATGAGCAGCTTTTTTTTTTTTTCTTTTCTTTTTTCTTCCCTAAATTTCGCTGCTTCCGTTCCGTCTGAACCCTCCGACGGCGACTCGCTCCCTCACGGAAGCCTCATTTGGCAAAGATTTGGAGTTATCATTAACCACCGCGTGTTAAATTAAGTGAGAAATCGGCCCGGCTGGGCGGTGGCACAGCGAGGGCTGCTGAACGACACCGTTCCTCGAGGCAGCCTCGCTGCGCGCTGCCCCTCCGCCTTTGCAGGGAGGCTGTGACAAAAGGCGGAGGAGCTGCGCTCGGCCGGGGCGCCCCGAGGTCTCCCCGCTGCCACAGACGGCCTCCCTGGCCCCCCCCACCCCGAGCCCAGATCCCCCCGAGTGAGGCTTGAGTTGGGCTCTGCGCTGAGTGCTTTTGGAAGGGGGGCGGCCGATGGCCCTGCCGTTGTTTCCTCCGCGTTGAATTCGGATCGCGCTGAGGTTGGGGTAATGGTGGTAGCTACTTGGAAACGCTGGCAAATCAACGCCAAGAAGATAAGAGCTCGCGTCTCCTGTCCTCCTCCCTATCCCCCTTCTTCCCCCCCACCCCCCCTTCGCTACGGACAGACAAAGAGGACTGTTGATGTTGGGGTCGGGGCTGCGCTGCGGATGCTCACGGAGGAACTGGGAACCCCGAGATCTTCGGGGCTGTCCGCGCCTCTCGGAGCCTTCTGCCTCTGAGTCCCGGCCCAATTGGCAGTGATTGAGCGCAGTCCCTCTTGCTTGGGATTTAGGGGCGTTCGGCAACGATATCGCGATGCCAGCCGGTGCCTTCATTGGCTGCTGCTATGAGGGCTCTGAGCGACCCAGCGGGGCGGGGAGGCAGCGCCCCAGCGACACGGAGCTGCGGCGTTGGCCGTGGGTCCGTCCGTGGGAGGCGGCGTGCCCGGCGCTGGGCGGGATGCGCACGGTGGGAGGAAGGCGCTTCCCTCGGACTGCCCGATGCCGTCCTCCCACCGAAGAGAGCGAGGCGTTTTCTGCCACTTCCCTCACTTTTAAACGTGGGAAAACTCCGATTTCCCGTGGAGAAGTGCTGAAAAAGCTATGACTCAGCACTCGCGGACCGAACTGCACCAGCGCACGTCCAGCGCAGTTTGAGCGCAGCCTCAGAGCGTGCAGTTCGGTAACGGGCGTTGTTAGAGAACTGAGCAAAGCCTGTCCCTAATGCCGCGGCTATTTTGTTTTGACATTTATTCATTTATTTATTTATTTTCCTTTCTCCCCCCCCTTCCCCCCCCCCCCCCAATGGAGGACATCTAGGTCGAATTGTTTACCTTCTCAGGAAAAAAAAAATTCCTCGAGTGGAGGAGGTTGTTAGATAGGAGCCTATAATCTATATCTTGTCGAGAGTATAAAACTCATTCCGAAAGAAAAGCTCGATCCATTTATTTTTGCTGCTTGCAATAACACAGCTGGATGATGCCTTGAGCTTGCGCTGCACGATTGCTCATCATTCATTCGCCAAGAACCGGCCTAAATGGTGCCTGTGGGATTAGGTCAATTTTAGTGGATCTACTTCGCCTCATTTGGTTACTAATTGGTTTCTTGTTTTATAAATCGAAATCTCATTTTCAGGAAATTACAAAGCCCGTGCAGCCAGTCCATTGAGGTAATCCGTGGGTCGGGAGTATTTAAATGGAAATGGTTCGACAGTGCATCAAGTATTAAGCAACAGTAAAACTTCGCCTCTGTTTCCACATGAAATGTGAGCTCGCGAGCTCCTTAGATCCATAATAGATACATCGCTTCTAAGGCTACTTATGTAAATATGATAAACCGGACCCCGGCGGGGGAGGGGAGAAAGCAATTTTTATCTACAAAGGTTAATGTGGCATATCTTGGAAATCTTCCAAAATAGATTATGTTTTGCTTTGTCTTCGGCCACTTTAGCTGGGAAAATCCTTTGCCTAAAAACGGTTTAGTTATCCTTTCCCGCACAAAGCTGCTTGTTTCTATTCCAAAGCCATTATTCCGTTGGCTCTCCAAATCACAAGAGAATCTTTAGATCTTGTTTCCAGCGTAATCCTGAAGCAAAAGGGAGAGCTGATTTCCTTGTTTTGTTTTAAATAGACAATCAAAGGATTTGAGGAATTTTCTGCGGTAGGTCAAGTGCAAGATAGCTCAGTTCGCTCCCCCGATAAAAGGAAACTGGATGTTAAAGCGAACGGAGGGGGGGTGGGGTGGGGGGGGAATAATAAAAGGGGAATATTGATGGAGGGGTTTTCTCTTAGAAGCTCTAAAGGCAGTATTTAGAGGGCGTCGGGAGAGCCCGCCGGTCTGCGCTTGTCAGTGTAGAGAAGTCGTCTCCGGCTCGAAAGTGCTGAAACATCTGGGAAATGCGAAGCGTCTCGAGTGTTAGCATTGCCAGAAGCCGGCTCAGGTAGACGAGTGAAAACGTTTAATTATGAAACATTAACAGCCGCGGCCAAACAGCGTGAGATTTCCACCCGAAGCGTAACGAAGGGCTCAGTGCTCCGTGAAGAACGGCGTTCCCGAAAGAAGTTAACCTGTAATGTCGACGAGCTGTTCATTAACCCGCAGAGGTCGGGTTGTTTTCCCTTTTAGAAGGAGAGTAATTAGAAGCCGTAAAGCCAGATTAATAAACAACTTAAATCCTAGGCGAAGAGCGCAGCTTTAGCCCAGAACAGGGAAACTGTTATTCAGATTTCCCTTCCAGTGGGGGAAGCTCTCAAGGACCGGCCTCGACAGGGCGTCCCGGAGCGTGGGGAAAGCAAAGATACTGCGGTTTCTCTTCTCCCTTTCCCTGGAAGCCGTGAGAGACGTGTCAGCTCCTGACCGGCTTCGGGGGGGGAGGGTGGTCCCCAATGGGGGATAGATGTGCCCCCGGGCAACCCCGCTGGGGAGGGCGGCAGAGCGACTGCATTTCGGGGGAGGGAGGTGAGCCCGGGGGCTGGGGACAACATCACCGGGTCCCCGTTAATTGACGCGGAGGAGTTAAAGGGAAGGATCCTATCTCCCGCTGGCACTCGGCGCGGGGTAGAAGCGGGCAGGGGCCAGGACGCAGGGATGCTGCTGGCTTCTGAGGGCCGTGGGTTAAGAAGGGGGAAACGGCGAGGAGGCGGGCGAGGAAGGGGCCGCTCGGGATGCCCTCTCCGTTCGCCTCGCTCGGGTGTAGAGCCGAGGTGAAGGCGCTCGATATCGAGGGATGCCCGCTCTGCCCGCTGCCGCTTTGCGTGGAAATCCCCAGAGAAAGGGGGCTCGCCTTCCCGAGCAGACCTTGCCTTCTCCGGCCGTCAATCAGCATTTCTGTACGTTTTGGGGGTTTTTGTTTGTTTGTCTGTTCGTTTTTCCTTCTTGCTTGAGCCTTACTTAATGGCGTAAGCTTAAAATGTTTTTAAATGCCCCGTTTGGAATGATTTCAGCAACAGCATCGTTAAAAAGCATTGCCTATACATAGATTTACTCCGGCCGAGTAATTTTCCTGCGGCTCTTATTCCTTCTCACTTCGCATAAAACGAGCGGAGTCTGAAGCACAGGTCAGGTCCGTCCTGAGGCCGGGGAGGGAGAGGGGGGGACTGGGAGGCAGCACACGCCCCTGGGCACTCCTTTACGCGCTCCATGCAGCCAAGGGCCGCCCCGAGGGGCCGCTTTGTCGGGCACGCCGCTTCGCCCAGGTCTTAGGAACCAACTTCCCCGTTAACCAAAAATAGGTGTTTATCTCCCACAGGAGTTAGATTTAAACTAAAAAAATAAAAAAATAAAAAATAAAAAAATCCACCAAAGAGGCTTTCCCGTGCAAGGAAATCACATCCTCGTTTCTGGACGGTTGTATGCATACCTGTTTTAAAGCGAGTCTAAGCAAAAATATTATAATAAAAAATAAATAAATAGAAGAGGTTCACTCCAGCAGCCCAACAGGAGTGGGTTTGCCACCTCTTCACTTTCCTTTTTGTGTGTGTCTTAACCGAACAGGACTGGGAGAAGCCTGGGGCCACTCCAGCCGCACCAGCCCGCTGGATAACGTCGGACGGGAGCTGGGATCGCATCTTTTGCAGGTACCGCTCTGGAAACGCGGTATTAACGATTAAAGAAACCAGTCCCTCTTCTGAGCTTTCGGTTGCCACCGTGACTAATTTTTAAGGGTTCGCGTGTTTAATTAACCAAAAAAAAAAAAAAAAAAAGTGGGAGGCGAGGGAAGGGATGGATGAACTCCTCTGCACAAACGCAGTTCAGGTAGAGGAAGGAATATTAGAGTTACTGTATCCATGCTTTGTGTGTGTGTGTGCGGGGGATTGCGTGGGTTGTGACACATCCTTAATAGATTGGGGTCTCTTCTGCTGCCTCCGCACCCAGAAGCCCCATTTCCGTCTTCTGAAACGCGCTTGACAAATCATCCCGTCCCACACAGCCCTTATTCGCTCCGCGGGGAGGCTTACATTCCCCTCGCTTGCTCAGCAGGGGCTAACATCCCGGGGAGTTAGAAACGGGGTGGCAGTGCTCGGAAATTCTCGGGTGGGCATTGGTCATCAGCGGCAGTTCTGCGGGCTGCGGGGTCACGGTTATAGAGGAGTCCTGCCCAGGGCTCCGTTTCCTTCCAGCTTTCTGAATAATCGCAGCCTGAGAGGGAATACGTCTTGTCTAGAATAACACCCCCGGAGGACGGTACTTTATGTGTCGGTCTGTCTGTGTCCATCTCTCTGTCTGTTGCTCCCTCTGCCGACCCTTTCCCCAGACGCTGGACGGTTTCATATTCGTGGTGGCTCCGGATGGGAAGATCATGTACATCTCGGAGACCGCCTCGGTGCACCTGGGCCTGTCTCAGGTAGGCTGGGGGCCGGCGCGGGAGGGGTCTGCGGAGGGGGCACCGGTGACGAACGCTTCCCTTCCTCCTCTTCCTCCCTTCCTCCTCCTCCTCCTCTCTCACAGGTAGAGCTGACCGGCAACAGCATTTACGAGTACATCCACCCCGCCGACCACGACGAGATGACGGCGGTGCTTACAGCCCACCAGCCCTACCACTCCCACTTCGTGCAGGGTAAAGCGTGTCCCCCCTACATCCCATCGTCCCACGTGGACGCGGACCCCTTCCCTCGCCGCTCACCTCCCCTCCGCCTCCCCTCTCCTCAGAGTATGAGATCGAGCGGTCCTTTTTCCTGCGGATGAAATGCGTACTGGCCAAGAGGAACGCGGGGCTGACCTGCGGGGGCTACAAGGTGGGTGCTGGGGGTACACAGCCCCGCCACGACACCGCGGGGTGGACGCGGATTGAGCTCTCTGGGCTGGCCCGGCTCGGCACTCTTTAACGTGACACTGAGTGCCGTTTGCCCCAGGGGCAGCTCCTCACTGAGCTCGGCCGTTTCCCAGTGCTCTGAGAGGGTCTCCGGGCCGGGCACAGCCCAGACTGCTCTCCGACCTTGAAGCGGGAGACGTTGTGACACGGTGCAGCGCAGAATAAGGAAATCTGTTGGAATAGCTCCAGGAAGAGATGCTTAAAATAGACAACTGAGGTTGGAAGTGCACAGCAGCAATATGCAGGGAGGAAACGTACCTAAAATCTATGCCTAAAGATGCATTCTGGATCGTGTCTGCTCTGTCTGTGTAATAGATACATCTTATCCATGTGACACATGCACACATGTAAACTCTCTCACACGCATCCACTCTTCATTACAGAGCTGTAACTGCCTTGGCACTTCCTCGTCTTCCCTTTGGAGAAGAATCATAAAAGCGTAGTTAGGAGGTGGTCCAAAAACCACTTTAGTCAGTGGGGAAAAAAAAGAAAATAAGATCTTGTTGACTTCTTTAACGGGCCTTAGATGAGAGCTGAAGTTCCGTGTGGAAAAAAAACAAAAAAAAACCCCACATCCCAACTGAAGGGAAAGCAGAAAGACTGGGCTGTGGGTGTGGGGGGTGAGGACTGGAGCGTCGAAGTTCATAGCCCCCATGCCCAGCAGCCGTGTGTCCCTGCAGGTCATCCACTGCAGCGGCTACCTGAAGATCCGGCAGTACAGCCTGGACATGTCCCCTTTCGACGGCTGCTACCAAAACGTCGGTTTGGTCGCCGTGGGCCACTCGTTGCCTCCCAGCGCAGTGACAGAGATCAAGCTGCACAGCAACATGTTCATGTTTCGGGCTAGCCTGGACATGAAGCTCATCTTCCTAGACTCCAGGTAGTGCTGAGGCTGCCTCCAATCGATTCCTCGCCCCTTTCCCCCCTCCCCCCCCCTCCGGCCCCTCCTATCCTCCTCCCGACTGATTCTGGCTGCTGTGTCCTTGTAGGGTGGCCGAGCTCACCGGGTACGAGCCCCAGGACCTGATCGAGAAGACCCTTTACCATCACGTACACGGCTGTGACACCTTCCACCTGCGATGCGCGCATCACTTGTGTAAGGATCTGTGCTCAGAGTACCTCACCTCGCCTTCTCTCTCCGCTAAAGGGCTTTGGCTGTGTTAGGGTCCGCCTCTGGGCTGGGGGCAGAGCGGGCAGCACCCGCGGCGGGTGCACCCCTGCGCAAACCCTGGGCGCTCAGTTCGCTTCGAATCCAGCTCAGGGAAAAGCCTTTTCTCTTGCTCCGAAAAGGCTGTGCCAGTGCATTTCAAACACTTTTGTTCCCCTTCTATCGAGTCTCACAAATTATATCTGCGTGGCTAAATTCGCTGCAGCGGTGAGCCTACTTCAGAGAGCAGTTCTTTATTCTATTTTGATATCACGATGACGTTAATACATGGATAGATGTATAAAAAGGATATTAATTTCCGGTAAGTTTCCTTAAGGGGAACGTCAAGAGAAGAGATAAAAACCCAAAGCCACATTGAGAGAATTCAATCTCGATGACGATATGGTTGGGTGTTGGGTTCACCCCCCCCCCCCCCCCCCCCCCCCCCCCCCCCCCCCCCCCCCCACCAACCGCTGTGTTTGTCCTCGATCTCCCCAAAAAGCCTTTGGAAAGGGGGGAGGGGATGCCCGGGACTACCCTTTCCTCATCCCTTTGCCACGCCCGGCGCTCCGCAGCCCTCCTGAGCCCTTCTCTCCCCGCTCTGTCCCGCAGTGCTGGTGAAGGGCCAGGTGACCACCAAGTACTACCGCTTCCTGGCCAAGCACGGCGGCTGGGTGTGGGTGCAGAGCTATGCCACCATCGTGCACAACAGCCGTTCGTCACGCCCGCACTGCATCGTCAGCGTTAACTACGTCCTTACGTAAGTTCGCTCCGCGGGGTGGGCACCTGCCGCGGCCTCCGGCCCCGATCTCCGACGGCTGGGGTGGAGGGAGGAGGGCACACACTGAGCAGGATGTAGCTTACATCTACATGAAGGCTTTCCTCGACTCTTTCCTTTCGAGAACGGAGGTTTAGACGTTTGGCACCCGCATATTTTCCTGCTCCCTCCCCCCCCCCCCTCTTTTTTTTTTTTTAACAGTTTAAATACACCCTGCATTAAATAAAATTTAATGCAGCGTAAAAAAAAAGAAAGAAAGAAAGAAAAAGGTTTTCACGTACGGAGTTATTTATACTCAACAAACAGGACATCTGTTTTTCTTTTCAAAAATCTGGGGTTTGAAGTTCTTAATTTCATCCAGAGTCTCTATCAAAGCTCCGAGGTTTCTTTTTTGTTCTTGGAGAGCGATCCTTACAGCGAACCACAAAGAAAGTTGGTGACCAGAAGGGTCAGCGAAACTTAACAAAAATCGAGATAAAATAGAATCAAGAGGAGAAAAAAAAAAACAGAGGGACTGCTTAGATACTGCCTGTCTCAATGCATCCCCTCGTATTTGGGGCTCGCCGGTTGCTGTGCTGCTTGCATCGAGGCACGAAGGTCTGGGGCGGGTGATCTCTTATCTCTGAAGCGTCTCCTCTGGCCGCAACCGCCAGCGGAGCGGCCGGACCTTCCCAAAACTGCGGCGGAGACAGCACAGTGATGCCTCCTTTCTCGGGTCCGCGCAGCACAGGTAGCGATCGGTTTGGTGGCCGAGTTTAAGACGCTCCCCCCGAAGTGCAGCGGCTCTTTATGTTAAGTCTGAGCACCTGCGCGAGGAGCTGCAGGGCAAGAGGTCAGTGCATGGTAATGCCAGGGACCTAAAGGCAGCTGACGTGCTAGCTTGGCTTTCTACCAACAATTCTACGTGCTTTTCCACGAGCACCTGAGATCGGCGGTCGTTTCGCTTCCCTTTAGTAGCAACAGAGCGAATATAAACCCCTTGTGCCTTACACCCCGAGAGACTGCCGGGGGCCACATCTGCAGCGCTCCCCTTGCAGAAGCCCGCACTCCTCTGCCTGCCCGTGGCGGCTGCGGGCACGGGGCCGGGCTCTCCTCCTCACCTCCGGGTAGGGCTCGAGGCGCACTGAGGCTCCTCCGCCCCGACCGACTTCCTGTCCTTTTGCTGATCTTTGTATTTTTTTGTGCGTGTATGCGGGTTTTAGAAACAAGGTTATATTTAGAGCTGTTTTCAGCCAGTGTGACACGTGGGAAGGCAGTGTGCGCCCTCCCGAGCTTCCCCTCCAAGCTTCAGAGCAAGGCTGCTTCTCATCGACTAGAACGAGGGGAGAGGGCAGAGCTGGAGTCCATCTCGATCCATGGCTGCAACTGTCAGGGGCTGCAGGAGCACCCCGACTGCATGGAACACTGATTTTTGGTAGTGCAGATTGGTCGAGGTGTTACCCACTTTGATTGCCTCTTTGTTGGGTCTCTGCTTTGAAAGGCTGAGCACAGGTCCTATAGTGTTCAAAGTCTGCACGTGGTTAAGGCACTTAATATAAATTTTCTGGCTCCTAAAGCTCCTTAAGGGTGATAGTGGCTCATTCTGGCAGCCCAGAGCCAGCTGAGAGGTGTGTGGGTGCAGCTTTTGGCACAGCCCCTCATGGTCAGCTGAACAGGCAGAAAAAAGAAGGTGAACCTCTGCACGTCACCCCTGGTTTGTGGGAACCAGAGAGAGTTTGGAAATGGCGAAAGGTCGCATGTGGGATTGCAGGATGGCATCTGAAAGATGGGATGCCTCTCACCATGGTTCCTTTGAAAATAGGAAGTGCTGGTGGTCAGAGAACTTGGGTGAACATACCAAATGGGGCCATCGGCTTTGGGTGGCATTGGACATGTTCTTGAGGCTGCTGAAGGGGCAGCTGTCTGTCCCCTGGCATGGTGTCCTTCACTTGGGCAAAGTCCTGCAGGGGGTTCATTTGCTCATGACAGGAGGAGTTTTCTCTCGCTCTGGGAGGAACGTGATGTTTTGGGCAGGAGCAAACAGATGCTGGGTGGTATAGGGGCCTGCCCAGTCTGGGGGATCTGTGCCAGTGCAGGCTGAAAGGCATTGCCTCGCTTTAGAGCTCCCCTGAGCAGTATGTGGGAGGAAAACAGAAAGAATGAGAAAGGGTTTATGTAGAAGGGCTCCTTCCCCAAACACACATTCAGTTAAGAAAATAAAAAAGGGACTATTTCCATCTTCCATAAATCCTAAGCTTTGTGAAAGTGAATTCTAGAATTGAGAACAAATGTTTTTAATAAGTATATATACTGAACTGGATAGGTATGGTGGCAAGGGCATGTGAGCAACAAGAGGGAAGGTTATTTTTTGTGTAATCAGTGTGTGTAAAAAAATTAATGTAAATGACCTTTAAGGATTTCAGCATTTGCTCTTCTTTGTATTCTGCTTGGCATACGCAAGCACAGACACAGAATATCTGTTTCTTTTATTTGTTCTGTACACACTCTTGCCATATTATTGATTATTAGCTGTGCATGTTTATCACATAAAGGGACTTGAGTATGAGTCAATTAATAGAGAATGTAACTGCTGAAGTTAAGTTTATATTTAGATGGCAAACAACCTTCCTTTAAACAAATGGGTAAAGCAAAGTGCAAATCCTTGACTTTTTGAGCAAGAACAAATATTATAATAATTTGTCCCTAGAGAAATCTAAGGAAGCTTTCCTATATACATTTCCTCGTTCCTTAGCTTTTGAAAGAATAACAATAGTGGTACCATGTAGTGATAAAACCATGCAGCAATAAAATGGATTAGGTATTTAATTATGACTAATCTATGTTGATGATATAGTACATACAAGTTCCAGTTGCCCTCTTCACATTACATTGTGCATCTGGCTGATTAGAAGCACAAATTGAAGTATGCAATTTGTTTGAAAGACTATTTCACAAATAAATGCCATATTGATGAATGTTTTACATAATGATGTGGTAAATGCAATTTAGAATAAATTAACAGTTAATTGTATTTGCAGTCTTCATCTTTAAATTATTACTATTTATAGCTTTGTGTACTACCAGATTTAAAATAGTTGCATCAACACTCTGATGGCATTCTGTGTGGTGAGTTGGACTTTGAAAGCTCTCCTCCCTAGCATATTAAACAGGCTTTGGGGAAGTCATGTTTCAGATGGAATCATAGCTCTTACGGTATTCTGGGACAATCACAATGAAATATTTCCATTGCTTTCCATAACCATTCTCTTTTTGACCTGTTTCTGGGACACCAGGTCTCACCTCTTGTTTCCTAGTCAATAGGAGCATTCATACATCGTATTCCTATACCTCCAGCCCCAATTTTCTTAAGTATTTCTCTCAAATCCACCTGTTTAGACATGTGGCAGAGTCCTCTCCTCGGCCCAAGGTACATGACTTGTATCTCTCAGGTGTGTGATGGAATGTGTAGGATAGTGAATAAATTGGGGAAGTTATTACAGTAGTAATTCTGCACATCTCTACCCATTTCATTAGAGGAATGACTCCTACAAGTAAGCGTAGCTATCTACCTTTAATACTTGAGACAAGGCATGCTGATTTTAACCAGGTATTTTTTATTTTTACTTTTTTTCTTCGGTAGTTCTAAATAGTAGAAACAAATCTGACCTGCTGCCTTTTTCCTTACATTTCTCTGCATTAACGGGAATTTTGTCACTTCCAGTGCACAGAGCTGAATCCCACCTCATCTGTTCAGTCCTCAAAGCATTTTTCCTAGGACTAGAAAACCTTCCATCACTGACATGATTTGATTAGCAAAGTAAATATATAAGAGAATTGTTTTAATCAGTCAAAATTCTCAAGGAGCATATGCCTCAAAGAAAATAGCATAAAAGGATTCCTCTTGAACTATTCAACGCAATATTCTGTTTGTTCGCCATAGTTTTTATTGCAGAGTTGTCTCCCTGGAACACTGTTTATATATTTCTTGCAAATAGGAGACAGGCTTTTCCAGGTGTCCACAATACGCTTCTGCAGTTCTTCTTTGTTCATGTAGGGGCTTTCTTAGCTACCATTTATTTAATTCACTCCAAATTTCTATGCTTGTATTTAAACCAGGTGACGGTAATGGCTGAGACTCTAAAACTGTGTGCCAGAGTCTGCAGATGCTGCTTTTTTGAACCCAGTTTTATTTGCTAGAGTGAGGATTAAAGGACTGCAGCTCAGATCCACAGGAGAGAACAAAACAGTCATTAGTTTAAATGCATGCCTACTGATGGTCTCAGGCGGTGTGAAATTCAGGACTACAAGGAACAATCTGTATTCCAAGTAAGCAATGTGACTTGAAATGCTTTCCACTTCATCCTTCTCCCATTCAGTGTGCTGGCTGCTACGGCCTTTGGAAACTTGCTGCTTCCAAATGCTGAATTACAGATCTTGTAAAATGATTGTCTGGGGGTGAGACATGTTGAGCAGCAGATTTAGCAGCAATAGCTAAAGCAATTACTATCTCCAGCTGCCTGTCTTGACTCCATTGATGAAAGTTCCAGGGCCCACTACAGGGCTTCTTACTCCTAAAATGCCACAGTTAATGGCTCAAGGTAAACTGTCACAGATTTCACTTTGCACAGAAGTACAGGACTGTGTGCTGGAGCAGAGGTGTTTCTGCTAGAGAGAGTGTTTGCACGTTATCCTTGCTCTGCCTCTCAGCACCTTGAATGGCACAAATGAGGCTTGTGAACAGCACAAGCACCTCTGGGTGCCCATGTCCCTTTTGGGGTCAGCCCCAGTGGTCCTTCTACAAGGCCCACAGGTGGAGAGCACAGACTGTGGTGCTGAGGTTAAAGTCAATTGCACTGTTATAGTTCAGAGGGCTGAATGCAAGGCCGTTGGAAGATTGTCTTCTGGTTTTACCACATGACATTTATATGTAGTCTATGAATTGTATCAGTGGCTGTGCAGAAGAAGCAGGCCACACAGTTGAACTGCTTCCAAATGGTACTCTTCCACATTATCATGGAACACAGGCACAGACTTGGTTTAGTGATGGGACTTGGTAGATCAGGATGAAGTCTGGGCTTGATAATCTTGAATGTCTTTTCCAAACTGGATGATTCTACGATTCTGTTACCCTGCCAGTGCTCAGTACACAACTGAGTGCTGAACTGGCTCCCACTCTCCAACAGCAGCATGTTCCTTCAGCAGGTTTACAGTTTTACTAGCTCTGTTTCTGTTTCCTTAATCTGTTGCATGTTTGCTCTGTGCAGCATCTCTGTACTGCTGATTCTCAGGTTGTTTCACTGTAATTACCATGTGATGCAACAGGTGTGATAGGTTACTTAGCTGCTTCTGCAGTAGGCTCTTCCCTTTACTTTAAGGTGCTCTTGCTAGTTCTTATTCATACATACACAAACATGGCATTTAGAAATGTCTTAAATTAAGTGTTAACAAATAAATCTCCGTTGTCCATTCAACAGTGGCAAGTATCTGTTTAAAATCTAATTCTCCTTCCCTCACCTCTCTTTTGTACTTTACAGCATGGGCCAGGCTCCAGCACACATGTTCGTACTCAGTAGGTTACTTCAGAGGCAGCCCCCTCGCTTTGATGACACTATTTATGGAGGCAGGCATCGCTCTGTGCGAACAAGGGTACAGAGTCTGACCCCTCCGGAGGCTTGTGACGACTGCAGTCTGGAGTCAATCCCGTGATCTTAAACACACTTACACAATTTATTCCTCTTGTTGGTTTTTTCTTTTTTTTTTTGCTGTCGTCCACTTAGTGCAATTAAATCACAGAAGTCCCGATTTACTAAATAACTTGAGCACATGTGTTGTGGTTTAACACTGGCAGGCAGCTCAGCACCTCACAGCCGCTTGTTCTCCCTCCCCTGGTGGGGAGAGAATCAGAAAGGCAAAAATGTGAGAACTCAGGAGTTGAGACAAAGACAGTAGAGATAAAGGTAAAGCAAAAGCTGTGTACACAAGCAGGGCAAAACAAGAAATTCCTTCACTATCTCCATTCGGCAGGCAGATGTGCAGCCACTTCCAGGAAAGTAGGGCTCATCGTGAGTAGTGGTTTCTTGGGAAGGCAAACACCATTGCTCTGAACATCCCTCTTCATTCTTCCTTCCCTCAGATTTTACTGCTGAACAAGACACCATATTGTACAGAATATCCCTTTGATCAGTCTGAGTCAGCTGTCTCAGCTGTGTCCCCTCCCAACTCCTTGTGCACCTCCAGCTCCTTGCTGGATGGACACTACTAGAAATAGAAAAGATCTGTGAAAAGCTGTGTAAGCATTGCTCAGCAACAATTAAAACAGTGAATTACCAACATTATTCTCATCGTATATCCAAAATACAGCACTACCAGCTACTGAGAGGAAAGTTAACTCTACCCAAGTCAAAACTGGGACAACATGGCTGGCCCTAAAAGTGCTTAGGCATAACTTTCAGTGCATGATTATATGCTTGTGTACTCTGTTTTGAAATAAATAACTAAATAAAAACACACACACACACACGCACACACACACACACACACACACACACAAAAAAAAAGAACAACAAACCATAGGCGCACACTTAGAAATAAGAATATTTCTTGTCTTTGCCAAATAGAGATGGCTGGAAGGCCGTGTTCATTACTATGTTGAATTGAGACTTAATGAAGAACAGCTGGAGTTTTTCAGCTACAAACCACTGTGTATAAATCTCGAGGGCAGCAATGTTGAAAATAACAGCTATTATCTGCTGAAGTTTCAGTGCAACTATGGAAACTCAAATGCCTGGTTAACTCAAGTCTGGCGATATCCCCTAGTATTGTGCAGCTATTTTGGCATCACCTACAGTGAAGGTCTTTAAACCCATCCCCACGTTCACCCTTCTCGTATCTGTGCTTTTGGTGAGAAAGCCAATATGGAGAGCTTGCCCTGAGGGCAGCTTTGTTACAAGTAGCCTGTGGCTTTCAGTTCTCTCTGTACAATGTTTGGCAGCTTGTAGCTCAGACTGTTGGTACAGAAAACTCTCTGACTTAGGACATGGTTAATGGAAATCCACCCAAAGGCATTACATGCTGTTTTTCTCTTGCTGTTTCCAAAGACTCTTTTGTACACAGAACAAATAAACAATCTTTAATGGCTGTTTCACAAGGCATTACCAACTAGAATATTTGCCCAAATAAAATCTGGATATGGGGATAAATAACCTACTAGCTTTTAAAAATATTTTCTATTTTGCTAGCATTTGCAGCTGAACTGCTGAATATTGTTCCCCCAAATAATTTTGTTGATTCTAAGCTGTGAGTAGGAGAGTTAAAGAAAAAAAGTATCATCTTTTGAAGGATAATCAACCTCCTTAGTGCTTCCTGTGAAAAACAGCAATGGTAGTGGAGGTGTGGCTTCAGTTCAAAGTAAACTGTATACCAACAGTTGTGTAATGTAACATGGGAGTATGCAATCAGAGCTTCCATCCTTCTATTATCTAACAAGTTCAAGAGAGCAGTAGGAGAGAAGATGTATGGCACCATTGGCAAGGATATGATATGCTGGGTGATTTGCTGCAAATGTGCTACAGAAATGGTCACCAAAAGCACAATAAATATCATATATTGTAATAAGCAGAATTTGTTGCACAAATATAAATCAAAAGTATGGTTAGCTCAATGACAGCTTACCCGCAGTGTTGGTCCAAAGACCAGTGTAGGTCGGCAGTGGACCTAATCTGTATGCATGCTGTGGATGTTAGCACAGGAGCATTGAGTAGCCTGGTCAGACTCTTCCAGGCGCCTAGATTGTGTGCGTATGTACATTGATAGATGTTCATGTGAAGCAGTGAAAACAGATTGGCTAAAATCAGCCATGTTCCCCTTGCCTGCTTGTGACAAAACAAGGACCAGGAGAACAAAGGTACTAGCCAGATGATAGATTTACATTTCATAAGAAGGTTGTAGATGAAGGCTGTTAAAAATTATATTTTCTGACTTTGATAGTAGTGAGTTTAGCACTAATTGTATAATATACGGTGGTTTAACTTACTCCATGGCCCAGAGGGTCTAGGTAATCGGCCTAACAGAGGTTATGTTGTACAAATTTTAACATTTAATGGACTCACTTCATAGAATCGTAGAACATCCCAAATTGGAAGGGACTGCCCAGGAGAAGCTGTTCTGGAGCCTGACAGCCTGCTGATGAGGAGCCTTTTCCTAATCCCGAACAGAGCAAGGGACCTCAGCTGCTCTTCATACATCCTGCCCTCCAGGCCTTTCACCATCTTTATATCCCTCCATTGGAGGCTC
The DNA here is from genome assembly GCF_016699485.2 of Gallus gallus. Classification (NCBI taxonomy): domain Eukaryota; kingdom Metazoa; phylum Chordata; class Aves; order Galliformes; family Phasianidae; genus Gallus; species Gallus gallus. The sequence continues at coordinate 70,667,426 of NC_052534.1, forward strand.
TCTAACAGTGACTTATATGATAGCACATAACAAATGTAATACATACTTTGAGGAGATTGAACCAGTAATTAGCAGGAAAACAACAAATGAAATGGAATACTGCTAGTGACCTTACAGCTTTGTCATATCAGCTTTTCTGGTTGATGCTTAAAAGCTTAAACACATTATATATGATATGTCTATCAAAGCTGGATCACAAAGAGAGAGTGATATGAACAGAGACCTAAACACAAGTAAAAAAATAATGTGGATGGGCTTTGGCTGCAGGAGAGGTTTGGTAATGAGGAAACAAGTAGATTAACTTGTAAGTAAAAATAATATAACTAACAAAAAACATTCTTTACAAATGCTAAAAAATACATATAATTCCTTGCTCTTCTTTCTTCCCTTACATTCAAGATTCAGTTGAAAAGCATTTCTTAGTGTATCATGTTGACTTGCTTCGTGGGCAGAGAATGGCAAAGAATGACCTGGAGGGACAAAGTACTGTCCCTTGACTAAAGTGGAGGGCCTCTAGACAAGAGAATGGGAAACACACTTGTTGTAGAAAAATCTTGCTTCTTCTGAAGAAAGTGAAAGTCTTATGGCAAGAAAGAGCTAATCTAACGAAAGAGAAGGTGCTCTACCGTAAATGGGATTGCATCATGAAATGAGGATCACGAACCATCTTGGACTCAACATGCTTCTGCACCATGGGACCAAGTTGATCAGGAAAAGCAGGCTAGAATGATGGACAAGTATGTTATGAGACATGCAGATAGGAAATTTGCCAAGAGGGAACTAACAGAATGAATATTGAACCAATTTTTCAAGCGCTTTCTTTTTTCCTAGATAAACTGTTCTCTGATCACAAAAGCTAATCAGAAAGTCTGTCAAATGAGATATAATCCATCTTCTCAAAGAAGATTAAATTATCACAGTAAAGCTAATTAATTTTTTGACGCATTCACTTCAGGATTTTGGGAGGTTCTTGCAACAAAAGCTTTAATTATGGGGAACACAGAGGAGCTGATCAAACATTGCATATCAGTAGATTAACATTTATAGCAAACTGCTAAAAGTAGTAACACATTGTCAGGACCATTCTTCATTGCACTGTTTTAAAGCAACTGAAGTACGAAATTACTGACCAACTATGGCGTACAGTGTAAGATAAGAAGCTAAACAGGATCAGATACATACTGATGGTGACTGTTGCAAATACTTTGGAAGGAGTTTTAAAATAGGGTAAGCCTGCAGTAATGCTTCCCCAGCACTTTCTTTCAGCCTTCAAAAGTTCAAAGGATATCCTACACAGAGATGATACCTTTGAATGTACTCGTTGTCAGTGTTTTGCTGTGTTGATAGCCCACACTTCTTGTATTAGAAGGAAAAGTGAACAGCTGTTTCCTACTTATTTTCTCTGTATCACTCACAGTTTACACCTCTGTCCTTGTTCTTCTGCTATCTCTTTTTCCTCCCAAGGAATCTCCTTATCTGTTCCACATAGGGAAGCTGTTCCAAGACCATCATCCTTGCTGTCTCGCTCTGAGGTTTTCAAATGCTGTAATCAGAGTATACAATATTTTTATCCAATCTTGTGCCATCACTTCAGTCACTGTTACAAAACACAGTCAATTTTTCTTTAAAGTTTCTTTTCTGTTTCAACCATTTTCCTAGCCTGGAGCTGGTCTGAGGCTCTTATCTCTAAAACAGTACCTAGATTTTAAAGTGAAAACACCTAACACTCTTAATGAAAATTGTGAAGAGCTCCTTTGGGTGGTCACATTGCTTGCATTACTGTACTATAGTAAATTTCAAGATTTAAAAACTTGTTATTTTATAATTTCTGCCAAATAATCATCAGCAGTCTTTCTCAAATTCTTTTGTCCACTCCTATCATATAGCTATATATTATACTATTTCAAATAATTCCTGCTCAGTTGGGTACACAATAACAATAGTATTACATGTATTCAGTCAAGTATTTTTATTCATAGAATACAACTCAAATTTATTTTAGCAGTTTAAATAAGTGAGTTTAATGTATATTTAGTCAAGCATTACAGTAGTGAGGGCTTAAGCAGATTAGAAATAAATGACTGCAATTAAAGAACACATCTGTGAAACTTGGTGTGTAATAGGCACGAATGAACTGTTTGCATACCAACTGTAAAGAAATCTTTAATTATTAACTATCTGGAAGAGGTTGAATCAAGGATTAATTGTATAGGATGTAGTAAAAACATTTGTATTGAGCACATGAAAATTTTGAAATAATAAAAGCATGCTTTACCTCAATAGTGACGAGTATTTCTCTCAGACAATGTGTTTTATCTCTTCTATTTTTTTTCTTCTCTGGCGTGTGGTAGATATGCAGCCAGGGGCAGCATCTGAGATTTAGCTTAGTAACATTAGCTACCATATGCATTGGTAATGAGAGATTATTCCTTCAAACAAAAAACTGGTTTAATAGGCAAGACAGACAAAAAAATGCTCCACAAAAGAAGTGATTCCCACAGGGAAGTATTTTTTACCTAATTTTTACAGTTGGAATTCAGAAAGATTAAGGTAAGGATTCTCAGAAGTGATAAGATCTGGGCTAAATTTGACCTTACCAAATTAGGAGTCTCACTGGCTGCCTTGAGGGTAAGCTCAGGCAAGTGCCAAGTGCTTTCAAAAACCGTGTGATACATGATTTGCACAGTATGACACCAGCAGATGATGGGAGGGTGAGAGTTCAATTCAGATCAACTGGCTACTAGATCAGTGTCTTAAAGGTGTCAGTGGTATTCAAGGTAATATTCTTTTTTTTTTTTAACACATAAAAATATTAAGAAGATTGAGATGGGAGTCTACCCTATGTAAGAGCAGTCTGTTGTACTGCTGTCAGTCTGGTTTTCTCTGAAATAGAAAGTATTACATGAGTATATCAGAATTTACGTTTGTATAGCACGAATTCCTGAGGGGATCCTCTGTACCTATATGTGCATGTGCACTGGAGTGATATTGTTTTACATGGAATGGTTGAAAAGGACTATATGGCAGAAAAAATAAGACTGTTTAAAATTTCATTTAACAGGCCTTTGGTTTATCCAGAAATATTACCTGAGTGTTCAGGTGAACTTAAAGTAATAGAAAACTCCAAATGTTTACAAAGAAGTCACTGCAATGTTTTAATCAAGGCCGACACTTGTGGAGATGAGTCGCAGAGTTCTTCAAGGTTAAACGTGCCTTCAGATAAAATGCTGCACTGAGCTCTGTTCTTAACTATTTTGTGGCCACTCAGGAAAGAAAGCATTGCAAGCTATTCCCTTTAATTCCAATTGCTCATTATCAGGCAGATTATAACATACAAATCCTTATAAGCTCCTGTCAAATACACTTCTCCATTTAGCATGACATTTACTAAACATACACCACACACGACTTCTAGATGATTGTGTTCCTGGGCACATTTGAAAGAAAGCATTCCCAGTATAAATGAATGTTACAGAATTAAACTCAGTTCTTCAAATTTTATTTATTTTATATGAAGCATTTTTGTCAGTGTGATATGTAACTAAAGATGATCATTATCTTTCCATGTAATTACCCTGGGATATCTTAGGCATTTTATTCACAAACAATAATAAATCCCTGCTGCATATTTTTTATCTAGAAAATCTAGCAAATAAAGACCAATGTAAAAAGAGCTCCTTTTGGAGCCAGAGATGGCTAGACATGTGGTTGGGAATGGCAAACTGTACCTTCAGACTGCTGAAAGTTTTGCTACACCATGATTATCTAGAGGCCAGGACATTTTCTTTAACTCCAACTGACAGTTAAATGACTGCACTCTGAGACGAAAAACCAATCAGGGAAAATATAAAATTTCTCTGACAGTAGCTCTCTAGAAGATATCCTCAGGCATTTATGTTACATGGTCTGAATAGGAAACTTCATGCTTCAATTTTCCTGAACGTATCAAATCCTTTAATTGTACTTCCTGGTTTGGATTGCTCTATCTTTAAGAGCAAATACAGAAACATGATATCATGTATGTGAATCTCATGGCCGAAGAAGCTGTAAACTTTAAGTCAACAAGATGTAAACAGCTACTGTTGCTTATGCTATTTATGGGGATAAATAGGTGCCTGGCAATCAGTGAAGGGATCCAATATACAGATACTTCTACAACTAGATGCAGTGCTTAACCATTAAGTGTCCTAGTGATAAACAACCACTTGAGAGATTTCTGGAGGGTCTTTCCAAATAACTTGGTGATCTTTATGGGGCTTTTCACTCAGTAAACTTTAAGGAGGATGGAAAAACTGAGGCACGGAGTATCTCTGAGATCACACAACTGAATGACAGTGTGGTTTCATAGCTTCATAGCAGTGAAGTTCAAGAGATTTTTTTCCCACTTCAGACTAGTATCATGAAGTTTGATTTCTTATACGAGTGAAGAGATGCATTGCTAATGTGATTGGTTCAGGAACATGATAAGGGGATTGCAAACGCTTCTCCTGACGTCTCATGAACAGACTGAGGCCTTAGTAAACATTTCTGAGACACATTGTACATGAACAGAGAACACAGCAGATGAGGAAACTGTCTGTTTTGTTGTACCATCTGCTGATTTAGAAAGCCATGAACATGACAAACAGCCAGAATCTGTTCTCCTCTCACTCATCTGCTGAATGGTGCTATTAGCATTGCAAGAGCTGGAGTGCAGAAATGTTAAAAGTTGCAAGCATTATTTAAGAGCAGAAGCATAATATATTACAGTATTGTCGTCAGATTTGCATGAGGAAGTGCTGGGCTTTTACCACCTTCATGGCTGATTTTCACTGGGTTGCTGCAACTCTGCAAAACAGACTGAACATTAACGATACTAACACCTTTAGTTTAAAGTCATACTTTCTATACTGTTATACTAGCAGAAAAAAAATTAATATTCTCAATTTCTTAAAGAAAATGCAGATAGCATTCACGTATTCTCTTTTAATAAATAATTTTGTGCAATAGAATAAATTATAAACATGTATAATGTGCTCACAAGAAATAGTGTAATCAATTAAAATCACACCTTGATTATTTCGCACGAACAGTGCTCTCCACTTTACTTCAGTGGTATGAACAATTGTACTCATGATGTAGTAATTTGCTCCGTTTAGGTCATCTAATGCTTTTAATTCCAGCTTGTACTTTTTTTATTACATTAATATGTTTTAGGAATGATAGAGATGTAGATTATCCCATATTTGTCAGGACTGTATAGCCACTTGATGCCTTGCTACGATTTCCACTGACAGCATGATCATTACATAGTCTTCAGACTATCAATGGAGAGATACCAGAGAATAAGGGTAAGGTCTGTTTCCAGTTGTATATTGGTGTTTTTTGACTGCTGCTGGACAGTATGAACTGAAATATGTTTCTAATGCAATAACTTCATGTATGAAGACTGAATTTCTGTAAATTTTCTTTAGAGCATCCAACAACATCTTTTAATGAAAAAAATGCATTGTAAATATTTGTCTCTTCATTTTTATCAGTGTATTTTCTGTTACTGCATGTATGGCTTATTCTTCCTTTCTCTCTGCTGAGACATCAGTGTAAACAGGCACTTTTCCTTATGGCTTTTGCAGATTTTTCAATGGGAAGAGCATTCTTTTTTCTTGTTCTGAAAGTTCCCATTTGTTTTGAAGGTTATGCTGCTTATTGAGAGTACATACATCAGATCTTTCTTTATTCTTGAGTGTGCTTGTCCTCCTTCTTAAGTTCTTTCGGTTCAGACTGGATATTTATTTTTCACTAATGGGTGTTGTTATTTTATTCTTTCCTCTGGATACGTTCTGTTTAGCTGCTCTTGCTATTTGAAAACATTTTTTTTCTGGGTTTAATTTCTCTTGAATTAGGGAATCTTAATATTTTCAAAGTTAATATGCCATTAGCTTTCTAATGTTAATGTCTGTTCTCACTTTTGTTTTAGATTTTTTATTAGAGTAGTCCCAAAGATGCTCCTATTTCTTGAAGAAACACAAGAATAGAAAGCCTCAATTTTCCTCTACAGTTTTGTCTTGGGCCTCCGTTACTTCCCAACACTATTTCTAGCAATACTCTTTTCTCTCACTTTTTTTTTTCTTTCTTTTTTTTTTTTTCCCTCCAACAAGACTATGTAGAAAACTCTCATTTTCTTCAGTTTCATGGTGAGTTCTATACACGGGCCCAGTTGCCACAATTGTGTAAGACTCTTTTGTTTGCCAGGAATTCAGGAGCTATGTTATTCTGATGCTCATTCACTGTTCCTTTTTGTCTACATGCTAATCAGCCATTGCCTCCTTTTCAAAATGTTGTTAACCAGACTTTTCATCTTGCTTCACGTTGTACATTTTGGCAGTGATAGTAGGCAGAAAGAATCTTCTGTTGCTGATTTGTGAGCACTCTTTACACAAGTCTTACAGATCCAGCTGGCACACAAGTTGTGGGCAGACAGATTGGTTTCTTCGATCGAACAGTTTTCTCCTTCAGTTTTTGTCCTTCTCAGTCCATGTAGCTTGCTATAGCTAGATCCACTTAATAAAGAATGCTTTGTGCTCAACATCCAGGTACTTTAATGCAAAAAAGAACAGTTGGTGTAGGCTTTGGTCCTATTTTCTTCATGATGATGCCTCAAACACAACAACAATTAGGATCAAAGTTTACAATGGGCATTGGAAGAACCAGCGACAAGGCAAAGTAGAAATGCTTCTGGGAGTTACAACCAAGCAGACAATGGGAAACAGCATATTTTATCAAGTGGATGCTGTGCTTTGTCTTTTGATTTCTTTTCACTTACAGAGGAGTATGGTAATTTAGTCTGTAGGTGCCTGATACATTGACCATACCAGCCCAGTTCTCTCTGGGGGGGAGAAAGGACAAGATAGAGAAGAAATAATATATTTTTGGAAGCATATGCTCAGGAGTCAAAGAGAACCTAGAATTTCCATCCAACTGTGGAAAGAATGGCTGTTTCCTATCATGAAAAGGTGGAGGTCTTCAATGTGTTTCCCTTTGCAAAGAAGCATCACTTTGGTCTTGTCTGGATTCAGTTTGATCCATATGTTCTTCATTTAAGAGCTAATTTCCTGTAGATATTCTGATGTTTTATAGTGATGATAGTTGCATCAGAAAATGAGATAAATAGTAGATTGTCAGCAACATACTGTTAGCAACTGAACACATGCCATATCACTCTCTCTCTCTCTCAGCAGTCTCGTACAGATAGATGTACATTATATGGATCCTGAAGGTGAGGACCTTGGAAGAAGGTGTTCATACCCATAACTTTTTTTTTTTTTAATTACTTGTAGAACATGAGATGCAGGACTACTGTGCTAATGTGACTGTGTAATAGTAGATACAGGGGTCTGAGAACAAGAATCTGGAGACTGCAGTACCGTGGTTGGCGGAAGTTTTATAAATGCCTCCAGGAAGTTGTCAGAAATTCCATCTGTCATTTGTACACCACTAGGAGCTCTGGTTCCTCTAGTCTGTTGCTTCACAGTACGTATGAGTATACTCAAAGATTTTCATTTCTTGATGGAACATCTCCTCCATCTGATGCTGAGAACCCATCTTCCATATTTTCTTTTTCTGTTTTTTTTTTAACTTCTGGTATTTATCTTGGATGGTTTTTAGTGGTGTTCTGGTATTTATCTTGGGTCTTCTGAAGGGTAGCGATGCTAGGATAGGGATGGCATTGATTCATGTCTTGATGATGCAAAAAAATCCAGGTGTTTCATCTGAAAGGAGAGCACAGATGTGTTCTTTTTCTACCCAGAAACTTTACATTCAACAACAAGAATTTCAGATTGTTTTCTACTTGTTCTAAGCAATTGGCTGCAAATACAGCTTTTGGTCTTTATTCCAATGTGTGGTGTTCTGGGAAAATGACTTCTCAGCCTGGACATACTAAGGATTTAGGAAGGTAGTATATGACAGCACATAAGATTTTTGGACAGATCTGACATACCTGTTTTTCAGATTCCTATGGCCTAGAAGCATTCATTATACAATCTAGTCTCTTAGATTTCAATGCTCAGCCTTTATGCAGAATTTAAGAACAGAAAGGTAGTGTCAAAGTGATAATCTGTGGTCTGAATACTGAGGTGGTGTTTCTTCCAATTTTTTTAAGTCTCTGACAGGAGAAGGAAACAGATATTGGCATGCACCAGAGATGGGTATATAATGGCAGGGCTTCTCCAGTAGAATGGGAATCAAAATCTTTTGATTTTGTATAATTTTTGTATTGTATAAATTTGATTGTATAAAAAGCAAAACATCTTGGTTTTTATCCATTCTGATTTGTGGATGTAACATCTTTTGCATCTGACTTCGAGACCACAGAACCCTTCCGCCATGATTTCTTATAAACAAATTGCCAGGGAGAATGTGTATATCATGATAAGATTGATAGTTTTTATGACAATTGATCACGCTACTGTAGTTGTTAAATGTGAAGATTAAAGGACATCTTTTGTTTCTGATATTTTGTATAATATGAAGGTAATTTGATAAGACTTTTGATATGTAGGCAAATGATTTGCATGTTGAGTCAGCGTCCATATCAAAATTCTGGAGGTAAGCATGGAAAAGAGTAAAGGTTTCAAAATATGTGGGCAGGTTTTCTATATTCAGAAATTATAGCTGCAGGCATGGTGTTTGAAAAGCCAATACTATAGCAGAGGTAAAATTTGAAGCAATGATCACATACATTTTCACGACATCAGTAATTATGCTTAGCGAATCTCTGCACATTATGGACTGGAAACAGCACAATCAGCACTGCTATAATGGCAGTGATTCGCTTCTATATGTTATGTATATATATGTGGATACATGCACACAGTCTGCATTGTCAAAAACCAGCCTGTTCTACCAAGTTTGTTGGTTATCAGATGCAAACAAATTTTAGTGTAGAATTGGGCTGAATAAATCATCTATTCTGCAGGTTTATCTTTGGTTGTCCAAATACTTATCCTATTTCATTTATTTCAGTGACTTACTAAGTTTATCCTTCTTGCAGCTGTTTTTTAACTGAAAGGATTTCAGTGTACTAGGCTATGATGTGCTCAGGTTGTGGCAAAGTTCCTTTCTAAAAAAAACTGTCATGGCTTGCATCAATATATGTGTGATTCTAGAACAAGATAATTTTGCTAAAGCGGGGTGAACACTTTACTGTTATGAGAATGAATCTTTTGGTTCAGACAGAGCATGGGGTAATGTCTGAATGAACATGTTGCCTCTTTGACTACATAAGTGAAGCATTATTCTTTCCTTGCTCTCCTCCTTCTCTGCTGATTAACACAAAGGAAGAGAAAAGCCATGAATCCTTCCTCTTTTCCTCCAGGTAGGTAGGTGAGGGAGAAACTCTTTCTCTGCTCTGTTTAAATGAATCATTGTCAGAATAGGTTCCGTATGACTACATGAAAGCTGGAGAGCTCGTTTCTTACTCCCCTGGGTACCGGCAGAAGCACAGATGTTTTCAGAATGGGTACAGTTTAAAGCATATGCCCTCATTATGGTTAGGAAGACATCATGAATAGTGCCAATTTTCCTTTATTTTATGTATTCATTAGAAAATTTGAAGAAACTAATACTGAATGTAATGAGTTGCCATTATACCTAACACCTCATAGAAAACCTCTGGTACTTTGTGACTGTGTGGCATACCATTTATATTACAATATTTTTATTTAATTAACTGTTTCATCTGTCTGGAAAGCACTTCCAGTGTAAAAGGCTCTTTAAATAGAGGAATACAAACTCACAGGATAGAAAAAAGATTCACAAATTTGCATCAATTCATCAATAATGAGAAGTATAAATGTAGTTTATAAATGTTTTCCATTTAAAAAAATATTAATTTATTTAACCATCTGCATATGACGGCTGTTATGTGCATCCCTACATGTGCACTAGTGTCCACATATATACACACGTGGTAAGTTTGTAGCTGTATAGTTAAAAGTTTGAGGAAAATGTGTCCTATTCCTCAGTTCTGTGACCAATGCAGAACTGTAGTAAAAGTCTTTGAAATTCCCATCCCATTCAATTTTTTATTACTGAAAATGTAGTTCAGATTGGTAATAGTTGGACATAAAAAGCAATCATATTTTCAGTATGAAAATAGTGATATTGTTTAGTAAGCTATATTATATAGATATATTAGGGTGATATACTGCATGGTTTTATTATTTCTCCTTAAAAATATCTTTCTTTTCCACTCCCGCTAAGAAGGAAGGTATGTTTCCCATTAAGATATGAAGTGAATTTGTTTTTCACTTTTGCCTTTTATATAGGGATACTGAATATAAAGGACTACAGCTCTCCTTGGATCAGGTCACAGCTACCAAGCCGGCATTCTCATACGCAAATTCAACTCCGACCATAACGGATAATAGAAAGGGAAGCAAATCTCGCCTCTCGAGCACAAAGTCAAAATCAAGGACATCACCATACCCACAGGTAGTTGTCTTTGGAAAACAAAATTAAATCTTTTTTAATATCTTGATTTTGACTGCTTTTTTAACCCGCACAATTAGAATGGGCCAAAGAGTGTGTTACTCAAAGGGAATAAAAGATAACAGGTTATAAGATGTTGAGACAGGAATAAATTTCTTCAAACTGTTCCTAAAAAGCTGGAAGCAGTTATGTTTCAGCATGCATAATAAATCATAATCAACAACAATAACAGCACAGGGCTCTGAGTTAATAAAGAGAGAACAGAAGAATGAGTGAAAATGTTGTTTTTGAAATACTTGGTTTGAGAGGACTGGGAGAATTGCAGTTTGAGGAAACTTGCTTTACCTTACTTTTTGATAATTCCAACATATCTAGAAATTTGCCAGATATCTGACAGCAGTTTAACTCTGAAACGTTAGTCAAAAGGGCTCTGCTTTTTGAGTAGGGAAAGAAACAAGCTTGCTAGTTGAATTGAAACAAGACGGCTTTGGAAGGGAGAAAGCACTGGTAGGTGGCCACTGCTATCAGCAGACTTTAATTTCTCAGATTTCATTTTCATTCTTCATGTTTTAGACACATGCCCCTGTCTATAGAATGGGCCAGACTCTACTGGGTCTCTGACTTGCAGCTTGCCTAACAGATCTATGCAACTGTTCCACAGAAAATGCCACATCATTTGCACTATGACATTGCCAGCCATTTATCTCAAATAAATCTGGTTTGTTGAACTAACCATTATGTTTCCTAAAAAATGTTGCACAGCTTCAGCTCTTATTCCAATAACTGATGGATAGAAATGTATGCATTCATGATACAACGTTGGGTAGCTATATATTTTCAAAATGTCCAGGTCAATCTTTATCCAATAATGACACTGAGGACTGTAGTTTCTCTGTTCTGAACTTACTTCTGTGAGTGTACAATGTCAGCCCATTTGTCTATATCATTTTCTTACTTTCTTTCTTTTTCTCTTCAAAAGTACCAAGCGTAAGAGTTTCAGAGGGAAGATAGAAACTTGGAAGCTTAATTTTAAGAATCTAAATTTGCCAGATGTTGTTGTGACTGTTGATCAAACCTTTGTTCAGGCATATTTCTATGAGTTATTAAAGGGTAGCATTCTCACTTGAGTGCTCTACAGCAAACAATTGTAATAAAAATGATTTAAAGAATCAGTAAAATATGTACAATTCATTCTAAATTATATTTTTAAAGAGGATTATCTTTGATTTACAGATATTACCCTTTGTTTCACCTTGTATGGTCCTTTCAGAAATTCTCCTTTACTAGCGGGACAATTACAACCAGCAAAGTTTGCTTTTTGCAGCATAACTTTCATCAGCATCACCTCATTCTCTCTGCCTCCAGAAAAATTCTTGAACTAGCAGTGCGGTGTTGAGACTGTTGGTTTATCAGGGACTGCTATCTGAAAGCTGAGGGTATTTAGTCTCCAGTTTCACTTTGCATCCTTATTACCAGCTGACTGGTAGTAAAGTCAAAGATTTCGTCATTCATAAGTAAGCAGCAGTGCTAGTTGCCAGTATCTTGAAAAATGGTCATACTATTCATTGCAGCACATCACCACAGGCAACACTGGCAGCTTGGCTTTACATCCATCTTATCCTCCTCAACCACTGAATAAACTGCTGAAAGATTAAGAAAAGCTGTTGCAAAGAACATACAGCAGGTGGTATGGTCCGTGTCCGTCGGTCTCCAGCCCACATAATTTGCCAGTCAGTAGTGGAGAATTAAAATGTGATTCAAAAGCCACAGCTGGAAAGTGAGGGCATGTGTTTTGTTGTACAAAGGAGCCTGTTTTTGTTTTTGTTTTGTTGTTGTGGAAGGAGGAAGCAAGGAATTTATTAGTAAAATAACAGCAGTGTGGAAAGTAATCTCTCAAAGTTAAGGCCATCTAAGAGATTCTAAATATATGTTGCTGGTTTTGTTTTTTGTTTTTTTTTTTCCTTTCTTCATAGCACTTAGTTTGCTACTTCACTCTTGATGAGAAAAGGGAATCACATGCTTCATTGGGTGATGACTAAGAATCCACTCCTTTGCCAGCTGTGTACCCCTAGGATAGCTACATGAGATTTGAGCTGTAGGAAAACCATGTTAATAAGTTTCAGCTGAATATTCACTTCCAGGGCAAAAGGGAGTGTTTTGGTCACCTAACAAAATGATAATGTGTGTTTTTTTAATCCCCTCAAAACTAATGCAAAAACAGACACAATGTAATTTGGTGTTTGCAGACTTTTTCACTGAGTTCATTAAACTGAAGGCACTGGCCACCATCTGATTAACACTGATTGATACTAGCTTAGTGGTCTTGCAGACTCTGTGAAACCTGTCCCAGGTAGGGAAAGGGTGAGCAGAGAAGAAACTAGCTCAAAATTCATGGCACAGCTTAAGGATTTGCCAAAGCAGTATGAACAGTGCTCTTACAGTTCTGTCCAACTAGAGTGTAAGGGAGCTGAAAGAGGAGGCGGAAAAACTGGAGAGATGAAGACTTGATAGAGGTACATAGGAAAAGGAAACTGTGAGTTAGTTAAAAGATATCTACAGTCATTGCCCATAATAATAATAATAGATAGGGACTCCCAAAATCTAGTCCTGGACCTCATTTATTTTGTGTTATTAAAAGCTAGCTCTGGACCTCATTTATTCTGTAAACAGGAAGAAGCAACAAGAGTGGAAAAACATTTTAATTGTGATCATCTGAACAGCCACTTTGGAGTTTAGTCTCCCATTAATGATGATTATTGAAGAAAATATTTTAAATTATCTGTTGCCTGCCTCTAATGAAAATGTTTTATGGTCAATGTGGATAAAGTTTTATTGCTTCATATCTTATCTTGGCTCTTGGGTAAATATCATATAAATAAATAAATATATATTTATATTTAGCACATATGTAATGAAAAGGCGTGCATAGGGATGCACCCTTTAGCTGTTGGATGGGTACTTTGGTCTGTGCTACAGCATTCACAAAATGTTGGAAGTAATAGATTTTTCCAGTAGTGTATATTAATTGTTACTAACTTACCCCGCAACTGATAGTGGAGGTAAGTTGATTTTATGGCTACTTTAAACAAATAATCTAGATTAATTCTGCAATCCACCACTACCTGGACGTATTCCCTCCTCCCTTAAAGAACAAGGTAGAGACATCAGAATCAGGTTGAATTTTAGTCAGCCTTTCGTTTATCATTTCTTTCTGTAGCCTAAGGCTGTGGTAACTTGTAGCATATTCAAAAGCAAAGCAAAGCCCTCTTTTTATAGTAAACATAACTCTTGATCTGGTGAAGAGTCACCAGCAGTGGGGGTTATTTTAATGGACATGCTGTATTACTTTAATCTAAGCCTTTCACCATCTGTTCTGTCTATAATAGTGAATGCAAAAAGAACATATTTTACATTTCAGGATTACATTAGTAAAAAGTAAGATAAAAGTGATTTAAAAGCATGCATATGTTCTTAGTACAATGCTGCCCGCATCTGTGATGTTTTTTTCCTCATGGTTAAGATACAAATCAAGAGGAAAGCTGTTAATGCTAATGTAGTGAAAGTTTTTGATGGAAAAAACGGACTCTGAGAGAGTCTCACTATATATTTAGTGTTCATAACAATAAAAATCTGAGCAGGCTGACAGAAAATTAGATAACTATAACATCTATTGTTTGAACATTTGACAGTGTGTGCGGAGAAGGCTGATGTTTCTGCATGTGACAGGATGAATGCTTAAGCCAGTCAGACACCTGTAAGAATGAGAGGTCAGGCAAAAGAATATGACTCAAATACTAAAATCATCTACTGGCCTAATTCACTTCCATGGGTTCCCTTAAAGTAAGCTTGTCTTAGACATGAAATTGGTATTTTCCTAATTCCTTGCCCCTTCAGCCCTTCTGAAGCCTTCCTCGGAGTAAAAGGAGCATCTGTGATGGCCAATAACTCCTTTCTGTGTCAGTGCTAATCCTGCTGGTGTGCCCTCACTCCATTTGTACACTGGAATCACGCTCTGGAAGACAGTTCCAGAGAGAAAGATTAAGAAAAACTATTGCAAGTCTCCACTTCTGAGAGAACTGGGATTGTTCAGTGTGAAGAAGAGGGGGCTCGGAAGAGACCTTATTGTTCTCTACAACTACCTGAAAGGAGGTGGTGAAGAGGTGGAGGTTGGCCTCTTCTCCCACATAACTAGTGACAGGACTAGAGTGAATGGCCTTAAGCTGAGCCAGGGGAGATTGGGGTTCCATGTTCAAAAAAGTGGCTAGGGGCTAGAACAAGTTGTCCAGAGAGGTGGTTGAACACCGTCCTTGGAGGTGTTCAAGAAATGTTTAAATGTTGTACTAAGGGACGTGGTTTAGTGGCAAAATATTGGTGGTAGTTGGAGGCTGGACTGGATGATCTTGGAGGTCTTTTCCAATCTTGGAGAGTCTATGATTCTGTGATTGCTAGTATCTGGAACAGCTGGAGGACCATTTCATTTATTTATTGTTGTTCTCTATGCTAGAAGACAATTCCAGAAACATTTGAAGTTATTTCAGATGTTGCCTGTCTGAAGAAGTTCTTTGTGATGTTTAAGTTCTTTCTGCTGGTTAAACTTCACCAAAGAACAAAGCTAATATATTCTACTGACAGAAGACAAAGGGCAAAAATGGCAGAAAGGAAAACAGTTCTGGTGAGGCAGGACTGAGATTAAGAAAAAAAAAAAAATTCACTAGTTTTATTTGGCCAGAATTTTCATTAAATCTAATTGTGTTTTCTATGGTCTTTCATCACTTGGCATATGGGAGCCTAATTCTGACATGAGAGATAGTGTTTCCACTGCCATCTCAGTAAAGCAGTATCTTTGATCATCCTTTCATTTCTCCCCCCATCAACTTGTCACGCATGCCTTTATTTGGAGTCTCCACCTGTCAACATCAGATTCCCAGAAGAGGCAATCTAAGGACTGCAACAGTAGAGGCAGTCTAATGATGCCAAATTGAGATGTAATTAACTTTGAAAGGAATTAGACGTATTTTTGGCCTACGTCTGCTTCTGCTCTACCTTAAGAATATAAGCAGTCATACCAAACATCTGTAGACAACGCTGGCCACAAGCAGTTCACAGTGTTATTTTAATTCTGTGCATGGCCTAGCAGCTGCCAAGGGTCAGATCTCAAATAATCATCATTTACATCAAGTACAAAGAAAATGCATGAAGCATTGTTGGTCTTGTCTACATGGTTATATGACATTTCATGGTGCATTTCTGACATGCTGAACATAGACCGTTTGATATGGTTTCCTATTCTTGTAAAAGCCTGTGCAGCTGAATCCTTCCTGATTAGGACCAAGATTTAAAAAGAAAAAAACCCCTAAACATTATTTTTTCAGCTAAATGAGGAAATTCCCCTGAAAAGAAGTTAAGCTGGGCCCTGTTGCATCCTTAAAAACAGAGAACTGGTAGAAGAATATATAGTAGAGCCAAATTAATTCAGAATTTTCAATTTGAAAGATCTTTGGCATTTAGTACTCAGTTATTACCATCATAAACTGTCAAAATATATGAAAATTCATGATAAAACTATTGGAAAATATTTTTTATTGTCCTCATGAAAGGAGTGCATACTGTTGGTTTTGTTTTTAATGAGAAAATAAATCAACTTTCAACATTTTTATACTTAGATTTATATTTATATTGTCTTACATTTCTGTTTGAAACTTTCGATTACAAAAAATCTAGTTTATAAAAAAAATTCCAAATAATAATAAAAAAAACTAAAACCTATAAATAATACCAAAAGTAAGAACAGGTATAAGAGCAGTTTTTTGTTTTGTGAATTTTTATCCTAGCTAAAATTGTATAGTTAAAATTTTCTTTTTTTTTCTTAATTGTAGTCTTCATTTTGTCCATGTTTTCTTAAAACATTTACAGTAATTTAGTCATTATTTATGAAGATACATTTGTGACTAAGTGATCTGAAAATGTTAGATTTGAAAGCATAGTAGAAAAGTTCACCGTTCCAGTTGATCCCTTAAAACTATGATGGCAGAACATAATTCCTAGTTGTCTTGAGCTGCTGAAATTTAAGAGTCTTTTTGTAGCTATCTAACTACATTACTTTTATTCAAAGTTAGACATATTCTTTCATTACTAAAACTTAGCAATACTAGGTTGCTGGCCTTCTCCATGTCTACCAGTAAGTTTTCTGCCTACAGGTATTCTATCAAATACTAACAAAATATAATTTACCTCTTCAAAGCCACGATGCTTTCTTTCTTGCCTTTAAATAGTCTATCTTGTTGACAAACAGTATTCACAAATATGACCTGGAATACTGAAGCAATACCCAATTAAATGCCGAAACTGAAGTAGTTCCACTACTGATGTTGCACAGATGGTTTAAGTTTCTGAAAGTCAAACATCTGGTCAATACTTTCAATTGGTAAGTGCATAAAACCTTGATCCTGGCTGATAATGAGGAGTTTCATAGCAACTCAATCTAATGAAAAGGAAGGTAAGTTTATGTTTTTAGAAGAGAGGCCTAATGACTATTAAAAAAAAAAAAAAAAAAAAAGCAGAGTGGTCATCTGGAAGGTGAATGATGGAATGGGAGAATTCCAAGGTTTCATGCTGTAATACATTGATTTGTGACATGAGTACGCAGTACTGAAGACGTGAGCATGTATGGCTTTGGTCTCATCCCAGACTGTTATCAAGGGTGAAATTGATTTAAAAATGTTCCATGCAGTTTGACATTTCCAATAAATAAAAAGATTAAAAAATGAGATGGCTAAATCCTAGGAGGTTAAATAAAAATTCTTTTTTTTTCTCTCCCTAGAAAGTATCCAAAAGTTTCAAACACTTACTAAGAATATCTAGAAATTTATGAAATTTTACTTAACCTTTATTTCTGTCATAACACCATTCATTTTCCTATTCTCTCTGCTTTTCCAGCTGCCAGTTAGCTTTTTTTCTGTCTTGGGATGTCTCTGCGTAAATAAGGGTGACAAAATGTTTGCTCTGTTTGCTTTAGCTATCAGTTGTTGGTTTTTTTTTTTTTTCTGGCAAATAATTGCTGAATTTTTCTTATATCCCACATTGCAGCAGATCTGTGATTTCTGGTTTCCTATGAACCTACCATCACTTTTGAGCTTTACTCTGTAGTAGTTCAGGGAGTTCCAGTATCTACAGGAAAATTTCTTGTCCCAAATAATAGCAGGAAATAAGTTTCAGAATATTCCAGGTAAGGAAAAAAAAATGTGTAAAAGAGAAGGGACTTTGGGAAAAGGAACTTGCAAATGCATTCAGTTTCAACTTGATGTGAGAGATACTCTAGGAGTGGTGTTATTTTAAAAGTACTTTTGCAGAAGAGCCTTGGAGCGCCATTGCTGCACATAAGCAGCAGCTTTCAAGGCAATGAGAAAAACCTGGACATATTAAAAAAATATTGATTTGCCACACTGATATTGGTGATCCTAATATCACACATCATAAAAGTGATGGCTATTAAGGGCCGACATGGGATGTTTAAGATGTTTGTGAGGTCTGTCCTGTCATCTCTGAGCTCATTACAGGGTGTAATACAGGGAAGGATGAGGAGTCCCATCAGAAGGTGCAGACGTGTGGGCACACTCATGCAAAATGCCCTATCCAGTGCATGCTCTCTATATGTTCAGTGCCGATACTTGCAGGTTTCATTGATGCTCAGTAAATTCCCTGCTGTTTCTCCTGTTTTTCAGTATTCCGGATTTCACACTGAGAGATCTGAATCTGACCATGAGAGCCAGTGGGGTGGGAGCCCCCTCACCGACACAGCCTCTCCCCAGCTGTTGGAGCCCACAGACAGGCCGAGCTCCCAGCATCACGATGTCTCCTGTGCCTACAGACAGTACTCGGACCGCAGTGCTCTCTGCTATGGTTTTGCACTAGACCACTCCAGGCTGGGCGATGACAGACATTTCCATACTCAGGCCTGTGAGGGAGGCAGATGTGAAGCTGGCAGATATTTCCTTGGCACACCACAGCCGGGGAGGGAAGGCTGGTGGGGCTCCCGATCAGCCTTGCCCCTGACTAAGTCATCCCCTGAAAGCAGAGAGGCGTATGAAAACAGTATGCCCCACATAACTTCAGTGCACAGGATTCACGGTAAGAGAGAATGGGATTTTCAGAAGCGGTACTGTCTCAAATGAGGCAGCAGTTTCAAAGTCATGACACAAGCGTGCAACTCTCTGTGCATGATAGAGGAAATAATGCATGTTCCTAACTCAGAGGTTGTGTGTACAGATATGAGAAATACTTGTAATTCAAGTTGTTTAACAAAATATAAGTAGGTTGCTTCAAAAGTAATGCCTACTATTTATTTCCATGGAAACTGCAGCAGATAAAAATAGCATGGTAACAGTATTTGTTAGAGCAAATTCTTACCTTAAAAATACTATTTTTCAACATAGTCACCACAATTAGGTGTCTGGCAGGTTGCGCCCTCAGTGCATTAGCACATCTTCAGAAGCTGAAACTGATCAAAACTTCACAAGGAAAGGCTGGTCTTGTGTTTAGATAAATCCAAAGGCCCTTAGGTTTAAAAGTTAGTCTGAGAGATGAAAGACTTCAGCTGACTCCAAAATCAGAGTTTAAAGTTGTAAGGGAAGATGTAACATAAAGTGCTGCTTTTCTATTAAAATAATCTGTCAAACACAGGTTGTATCTAAAGAATTTGCACAGTTCCATTGACTTGCAGAATAAGTGTTCAGAGATTGAGAAGAATGGTACTATTTTACTCTAATCTGAGGTAAATTATCCTGGAAAGCAAAGAGTCTACCATGGACATTTCTGGTGACTTTCTCACATTTCACTTGCCTCTGTGTGGTTTTCTATCTGCAAAATAATGTTCAGAGTGCATGTTCTTTAAGATTGTTTGCTTCTTCTACCTCAATGATTTTTGTCTTTCTCTCTTTCCTAGGGAGAGGACACTGGGATGAGGACAGTGTTGTTAGCTCTCCTGATCCTGGCTCTGCCAGTGAATCTGGTGACCGATACCGTGCTGAACAGTATCAGAGCAGCCCACATGAGCCCAGCAAAATTGAAACTCTAATAAGAGCCACCCAGCAAATGATCAAAGAGGAAGAAAACAGGCTACAGCTACGGAAAACAACTCCTGATCCACTGATCTCCATTAATGGCACAGGGAAGAAACACACAATTTGTTTTGCAAACTACCCCCAGCAACAGTTGGCAGGGGATATCTGCCGCGTTCCGACGGTTGCCAACACTCCTCCTTGTGAACACATCCAGCAACGGGATGGAAAAATTATGAGCCCTCATGAAAATGACTATGACAACAGTCCCACAACATTGTCTAGGATAAGCAGTCCCAATTCTGACCGAATATCAAAATCTAGCTTGGTACTAGCTAAAGACTACCTGAATACAGACATGTCCCCTCATCAAACTCCAGGTGATCATCCAGCAGCTTCTCCAAATTATTACAACTCCCACAGGCAGTACTTTGATAAGCATGCTTACACGCTAACTGGGTATGCCCTGGAGCATCTATACGACACTGAAGCCATTAGAAACTATTCACTAGGCTGCAATGGATCACACTTTGATGTGACTTCTCACTTAAGGATGCAGCAAGATCCAGCACAAGGACACAAAGGGACATCCGTTATAATAACCAATGGAAGCTGACACTTTTTTCTAAAAACTTTTGTGCTTTAAAAAGTAACATTAGAGATCTAATTGGAAGATATAATAAGTTTTCATGCCCTTGTCATTACCAGCATCTGATATATCACAGTGCACTAGAGAGACTAACTTGAGGTTTGGGAAGATGAGTTAGTTAACAAATGTTACTTTTAAAACATAAAAATGCACTGGCATGCAGGGTTAGAGGGAATGGAGCTAAACTCAAAGTTGGTGCCATTTGAGGTGTAAACGATGGAAGAGGTCTAAAGAGGGAGCACCTGGGCAGACTAGCAGAGCCATTTATGCGCATTGTGTAAGAGGTGTTTGTTCGGAACCGCTGCCCAGGGCAGACTTTCTGAACTGTGTGTGTCCCACACATCCCAGATAACAAAACTGCTATGCACTATCACAGAAAGTTGGAATGTGTTTCTCTAAAATACACATCAAAATGTGTATTTCTGGTGATCTTTTTATTCCCTAAAGACCAAGTGTGTTATGTTGCTCTGTGGTATAAAGCATCAGTGGCCAACCAATACAAAATAAAAAGGGGAGGAATAACTCCTCAGATTTGTTATTTTCTGGTGTATTCACACGCATAGTTATTTACATACACTTGATTTGAAAGGAGTCAAATGAGCAGTATCCTCATAA
Source organism: Gallus gallus (assembly GCF_016699485.2). Classification (NCBI taxonomy): domain Eukaryota; kingdom Metazoa; phylum Chordata; class Aves; order Galliformes; family Phasianidae; genus Gallus; species Gallus gallus. The sequence goes on from NC_052534.1 coordinate 70,688,216, forward strand.
TTAGAATAATCACATACTATGACTGTATTTAAAAGAAATTAAGAGGGTCTTTCTCAGTATAGTTTTGAGAAATGTTTGTCTTGATGGAGATATGGGAGATTGCCCTCATTTTTGAGTGGTTGCAAGAAAGGGGAAGTGGAGTGAAATGGAAAAAAAATCCTTGAGAGAAACAGAGAGAATAGACTGGAGTTAGGAGTGGTCAAAGATACACACATTTAACCCTATGGCTATGTATGCCATTCAGTAATAATTACAGCATGAGAAAAAATGCTTATAAATGGCCAAATAATGAAGAATTAAACTGAAACACAAAAGAAACTCAATAGAATCAGAAAAATTTCTGTAAAGTACAAAAGCAACTGCATACCTGTAAGAATATAGCAGGGATAGATAAAAACATCATGGAGGTTTGTCATAATTTTGAACAAGCTTTGCAGCAAATTAAGAAAACATAGAAGGTTATAAGTACTCTGACATAAAGAGGAGTAATTGGTATGGCTTTAAAAAAGGAATATGCATTCTTTTCTTGCTTACAGAAAAAAAAAAAAAAAGATATATGAACATATTAGGAATACCAAAATCAGTCATGTATAAAGAAAAGATTACTGAGGGAAATTAGGGCTCCAAAAAATTCAATCGCATTACAAATACTGATGTTATTGTGGCCTGTCCTGGTTTTATAGAAGATATCAAAAGAGGCAGAAAAAAATTCTGTGATTTTTAATAATCTCATGAACAAAGAGTCACTAACGGATTAGTCAATCCGTCAAACTCTGAAAAGAGTCAATAAAAAACCTATGCTAAAAGAGTAAAATATTTGTAGGCAAGATTATTAGACCTGTGCTTCTTTTTATGGTGTTTATAAGACATCTCAAAGTTGACTGCAACAGGAACAGGACCAGCACTCCTTATTACACCAAAATGAAGGTAAGAGGACTTGAGGTGGTTACAGAAATGAGATTAGCACTAAGTCAAGCTTCATTTGTAACATTAAGAATTTCAACATGTGGGATTGAGTCATCAGTGGAACTAAATATAAAGCAGCATGCTATGGGTGAGTTAAAAATATCTATTTTCAAATAAAATTAATGAGAAGCAAAAGCTAAATAATAACATTGTAAGCCACGTAAGTATAGATGTACTTGAAAGTAGAGGAAATTAACTCTCTGAATGTGGAATATTGTGTATAGTTCTGATCACTCCAAGGCAGATTGTGAATCTTGAATTGAGTAGTACCTTACTCCATAAGCAATCTCTGTTGACTGCAGTGTGATCACTTCTGGTGAAATGTACGTTGAACACAAGGAAGAGCAACAGTCTGTTCTTTATTATCTAAAGCCCATAATAGAAAAGGTGGAGCAGAGCTCAGCAAAAAGATAAAGAGACTGAAAGATCTAATAAAAACTTTAAATAAACTGGGTCTGTCATCTTTGTAACGGAAAAAAGTATGGGGGAATGTCACTGGGGTGTACCAAGCTCTGCACAGAAGAGAGATAAATAACGCTCTAAAACTATTTGAACTAGTGACAGAAATGAGAGACAGGGCATTGAATGTTAGCCAAAGTAAAATGAGAACAAAATGATTTGGCAAGAAATGTATTTGACTAACTGCCAAATGAATAACAAAGGTCTAGAGATTTTTGTTTGTTTGTTTGTTTTAAGATAAAAGCAAGGCAAATAATTGAAGGGGAGAAAAACACTGACAACCCTTAATTCAGAGGAAGGAATGGACCAAAATGGACTTCTTTCAGCCCAACAATAGTATATTTTCCTAAAGCATAGGAACAACAAAGTATTTTTGATAAATCCAGTTCTGGATAAGTATTTATTTCACTTATTCATAAGAATAATATGGATGAACTTGTATTTGGAGTCTCATTGTACAGTATTAAAATACAATTTGCAAAGCGAATTAGAGTAGAGGTACACGGTATCGTATTATCCTTACTAGTACATATAAAAAGAAGTCTAAGTGTCAATATTATTTTGTATTACTGAGGAGTTTCCTAAACTGTTTGGATGAGTGGGATTCTGACAGCACTGAAGTTTTTTAGGGTCATCAAGCGCCCTTGTTACCAAACTTTTAATTAGAAGGCAATAGGGTTCTGCAGATCAGCTTGTCTAATGGTCCTATGGCCACAAGTAGTCAGAAGAAGACAGTTTGGGCATTCCAACAGGCACTTCCAAACAGAGAACTTACAAAGCAGACAGGCACAATATAGGATGTTTCTATCTTTACAATTTCATCTAGGAAAAAGCCAGTGTGCTGTGCAATAAAATAACCCCCACTGTCATTTACTTTAAGTCCAAAATAAAAATTTCAAAACTGTTGTTACTTCTATTTTCAACAGTACCAGTCTGCTACAGTGACAAATGCAACAAAATGTGCTGCAGTAAATAGGATACCTGATATATAAGTAGAGAGGTAGAAGGGTCTGTTCCTGCAGCTGTGCTCTGCTACAAAAATAGGCTGATGCTCAATTCCCTCCTGGATTTTCAGCAACTGTTGTTCCTCAGCACTTCAATAGATGCCTTTTGTTAGCTAATTTGCTATTCTGCTGTTTTAGATAGCCAGGAACTTCTTCTGAATTGACAGAAAGCATTGAATGTTGTAAACATAGACTCTGCATGCTACATGCTACATGTGCAAACTTGCAACCTTAATTATAGCATATAATATCACTGCAGCTCATATAACATACTTTTAAATATGGTATAAAGCTTATGTTTTCCATTGTGTATTTATTTAATTTGAATTTTTTCATTTAGTATCCTTCAAGGATACAGCGTTTTTTTTTTCCCCTTCCTTTTCTAAACCAAATGAAGTATTTCAGAAGATCCAAAAATGCAAGGCATTTGTACCAAATACATCAAATGTATCACATTAGCTAAAGGTTATCACTTCAAAGCAGATATGTAGGTTGTGAATTGGTACAGGAAAAATAAAAATTGATGTGCTGTGTCATTTCTCTAACATAATAGTGCTTTGCTATTTACAGCAAATTAATATTTTGTAGCTACTCCAACAGTAGAGTAATGACAGCTCTCAAATCATTTCTCATTGACATCAGTGGATGGTGCATTACGATTTTGGTGTATCTCTTTTAAAGTGGAAAAAAATTCCCTAATTTTTATACAAAATTGCACCCCAGAATGCGACTGTGAACAAATTTGCACAATGATTCTTCAGTTAGGAAAAGAACCTTACTCAGCAACTTGTCCCATTGACTGTAATGGGAATATCTGTGGAGTAAGGTACTACTTAATACATACAAGGGCCAAAAATGTTGACTTCTTGTGAGATGGCAACAGGTTTGGGTTTTTGTTTGTTGTTTTGAGTCTCAGAATATGAGTATGGAAACCCTAAAAGGTGATGGCTGTAATGGCTCTGGTTCTATGATAGAGTTTTTTCGTATGTGCTTTGAAAATGAGTGCATCTCTGCGTGGAAGAGGCTCAGATGTACTTCCTTAAGATTCATGAGGCTTTGCTGATGTATCCACAGTACTGCTGTAGGTTACACACTGAAACTCTGTTCGTTCAAACATTCTTAATCACTTTTATCTGAATCTTGTTTTTATTTCTGGACTCGCAGCATTTATTCATTAATGTTCCTAAATATATTAACTACCATATGTTCAATTATGTGAACATCCTGAGTGAACTGGGGGGAAAGAAAAGTATTTTTGGAAAAGGAACAGCCACTCCAGAAAACCAGACTGGGTGTTGTGAAGGCCAGTTAACCTTTCTGTCATGGAACAAATCTGAGGTGTACACTTGAGTTTTAGACCCTCTGCAGAATCATGTCGTGCAGTCTTGTGATGATACCTAGCTATGTCTGTCCTAAGATGGCTGTAGTTAATGTCAACAGTTCAGGCTCTGGTATTTCCACAAGTTGCAAATTTACTTGAAACACCGAAGGGGCTAAAGGCAATGCAGGCATTGTTGTCAGGATCAATGGTGGATGAACAACCTGTGGGTTGTTCCCACCAATTCTGTGGGTATACTCCAGGCACCTTCGCAGTGTGAAGGAGAACCTTTTTATTAGCAGGTAATATTGGTGGTTAAATATTCTGGCTGTATGCACTGAGAAGCAAAAACAAAGCAAAACAACAAAAAAACCAAACCAAACCTAAAGCAAAAAAAACCTACTTTTTTTTTTTTTTTTTTTTTTTTTCTGTAATCCAATGGTATGATGTTGATATAGCCTGCTAGAGGAGGTGTTGAGTTTTTAGCAAAGTGTTTTTATCAGGTTGTTATTCTGGAGGCTAAAAACTGAAATAGTCTTCTGTTTGGAATGATGAGAGCACTAGTGTGACTCCATTTCACATTTCCTTAGAGCATTTATTAATGAAAAAATTATGTGAGGTTAAAATTCACAGTAACATTTAGCATATTTGTACAAGAGTCCTGTGGATAAATCTGGCTCTATGTTGCTAAGAATGCATCCTTTTCTGAAAAGAGGTAATTTATGACTCCATCTATGAAACTGTATTTGAAAAGAAAGATCAAATACAGGCAGAAACAAAGCTTTCTTCTGATCAGATTCAGTAACTCCTTTCTCATATGGAATTATAAAGATTTCCTGTTGTTCTAGGATTCAAAATGCAGCTTTGAAGGTGTTTATTTATTGCAGTTAGAACTGCATGTTATTTTTTTTTCCAGATGCCAATACAATGGGAAGTTTGGGAATAAAAGAAACAGTCTTGCTTACACCACTTAAAACATGCACTTTTGCATTTAAATGAAATAAAATCTATTAGGAAAAGTTCTTTTAAGGCACTGAAACTTTTTCCCAAGGTAAATATTTCAATGCATAAAATATGCTAATCTAGGGGAAAAAAAAGCACTTGAGACATACTGAAATATTTCATGTTTGCTTTAAACCAATGGGTTATACTTTTGGAAAAAAACACAGATTGCCAGCATTTTAAATACCATGCCTTGCAATGTATAGGGTCTAGTGACATTGTAGCATAACATCTGTAATTGGAAGATTTCCTTTGGAATGTAATGTAGGAAACAGAATTTAGCTTTGTCAACAATATCTTGCAAAGTGTTCCCATTTATAATTATTTATATTGTAAATAGCTTTCTGAAGTAAATTTGAAGTTAATGTGCATAAGATGTATTTATTATGTGAAGATTTTTTTTTTTGTTTAAAATATAGCTACCAATATGCAATTTTTGTCTGTTTTTCTACCTTTTTTAATTAAGAATTGTCTTGTAGAGGATACATATTCAGGAGTTAATCTTAGTTAATGAGACTATTTCTCATACTTGGGAGGGTATGTGGGAAAAGTAATTTATTTTGATACCTGTCAGTCCTAGTGTACTCTTTGAATCTTGAATGAAGTTTATCAAGGTATGAAGAAACACAGATAATATACTGCTACCCTATTTAGGAAAGATATCTGAATCTGCTCAGATATTACTCTGTCAGGAAGAGCTGATTCACAAAGACTAAATCAAGATTAACTGTCCCCTCCTTGAACTATCTACCTTGTTTCTTGAAGCCTCACAGCACCACCATACCTCAGCTTGCTGTGTTGTGACAAAGGAATGGGTGAGGTGTTATGCAAAATTGCATTCAAGCCTGAGTTGGCTATTACTTGGCTTCACATACCTATACACCTCAACCAAGTTACAATAACTTGACCTGCTGTTCACTTTCTAAACCAGACTCTGAGCCATCACTCCCTATCCTTTCAGTCTGTCTCATTGAAGCTAATTCCTGGAGGTGAACAAATATGAGATTGTGTCAGGGGCCAGTGAAAGCCTGGTTCTGTAGTTGAGTCAGAAAGCATCTTTCTCAGGTGAGGAGGTACTTGATCACATATTTTCTGTTCACAAGACTCAGGTTGAAAACTAAAAGCAGTGGGGATAGGGATAGGGTACATAGAAGAATCAGAAGAATCAGAGTCTAGGTAAATTAATTTCAAAAAGAGAAGATGTAGTTGTATCACTGCAAGTGCACAAGCACTCAGTTCTCAGAGATGCTCATCAGATTTGGTAGTATTTTATAGCGTAGTGTTAGATGTTTAACTGCTTTCATGCTTTAAGTATTTCCTATTGGATAGTTTAGGCAGCTCCCCTCTCTTTGGCCTGAATTTGGCCTTGATCCTCTGTGCAGGCAGGAAATGGTGTCATCTTTTCCCAAACAGTGCTGTACAAAACACGTGTTTCTTTTCTTTCCTTTCCTTTCCTTTTCTTTCCTTTCCTTTCCTTTTCTTTTCTTTCCTTTTCTTTTCTTTTCTTTTCTTTTCTTTTCTTTTCTTTTCTTTTCTTTTCTTTTCTTTTCTTTTCTTTTCTTTTCTTTTCTTTTCTTTTCTTTTCTTTTCTCTTCTCTTCTCTTCTCTTCTCTTCTCTTCTCTTCTCTTCTCTTCTCTTCTCTTCTCTTCTCTTCTCTTCTCTTCTCTTCTCTTCTCTTCTCTTCTCTTCTCTTCTCTTCTCTTCTCTTCTCTTCTCTTCTCTTCTCTTCTCTTCTCCTCTCCTCTCCTCTCCTCTCCTCTCCTCTCCTCTCCTCTCCTCTCCTCTCCTCTCCTCTCCTCTCCTCTCCTCTCCTCTCCTCTCCTCTCCTCTCCTCTCCTCTCCTCTCCTCTCCTCTCCTCTCCTCTCCTCTCCTCTCCTCTCCTCTCCTCTCCTCTCCTCTCCTCTCCTCTCCTCTCCTCTCCTCTCCTCTCCTCTCCTCTCCTCTCCTCTCCTCTCCTCTCCTCTCCTCTCCTCTCCTCTCCTCTCCTCTCCTCTCCTCTCCTCTCGGAGTTATTGACATAACTCTGGCTTTGAACCCCACAATGAAAAAGAGACACCGAGATCATGGGCCTATACATAGTTTGGCTGTAGTCCTGGTTTCTCCATGCTCAGCTCTGCACACAAAATTGAGTCTCCTGTTGGGTATCTGTGTGTTGAAAGTCTGTCAACATCCATAGTTGCTCTTCAGTCTCTCTTCTAGGGCATAAACGTGCTCATAGCCCACTAGTCTTTATTCAGCCTCAGCCCTGATATTCACTGGCAAATTGCTTTGCATTGAGGAAATCTGCTGTCATAGCCATTGTAATAAAAGTGTGTGATACCATCAGGAACTTCCTCTAACCCCATATGGTGGCCATCAGAGGCTTCAGCATCAGCAGTTTCATTTGATACATCTTTGACTTTCAAGAGGTCACAGATAGCCTGCTGCTCTGCACCCCAGTGAGGTTATGACTGTGAATTAAAAAGGACTATCCACCCCAGCACGAAGCCCACAGGACTACATGCTCTCTTTATGGATGTTAGCAGGAATTTCACTAGGCACACACACAAAGTTTGCATGTTCTAATAGTCTGCCTAGTTTCACAGGGAAAGACTAGCTCTGTCTTTCTGAGGCACCATGGACCTTTGACTGGAACTAAAGAAGAGTGCTCTGAACAGCACATACCCTATTGGATCTTGCTACATGCTTCACCATCTCCAAAAATCTGTCGGGAAGCCATTTAATCAGGAGTAGAACAGGATGAGAAATTCAGGGCTGCCTGAATCCTAGCTTCTAGCCACTGCACCGAGTGAGCTTGGCTCCCCAAGAGAAGTGTGGTCTTTAGGACACGTGTGCTAGTGTGGTCAGAAGCCAAATGCAATGGTATGCATACGTGATGACAGCTGGGCTTGATCAACATCAAGCAGTGCTCTCCCCTGCAGCCACTCTCTCATTCTGCCTGTAGTCTGTCGTGGCCTTTCTCTGACTGTCCTCTCATTTCGGCCCCCTGAGGCATTATCCCTCCTATTTCCCTTTCCTCCCTTCTGCCCGAAGCTCTGGCCTGATGTGTGACTTCTCAAATTCAGTGATCTAGCTTGCCCAGCAAGTGTCCTCATGATCTTGAAAATCAGGTTTCCTTTTCATGAGGAAAATGACTATTTGGTAACAGTTTCCATCACTGGCACTCTCTCTCCCTTCCCTTTTTCTTCTTTATGCAGCTGGTGTAAACACAGCACTGAAGACTCTGCAAGCTCTTTCTCACAGGCATTAGTTCTGCTACAAGAATGCTATTGGTTGGGGTAATAGAGGTGATGAACTTTTCAGAAAAGCAACAGACAAAAGATGATAGATGCCTTCAGCATATAAAGTACACGTTACTTTAGCTGCATTGCAAAATGTAGTCACTCTTGGCTTACAAATAGAAAATAAAGATGAACACTGAAATAAGATGTATGTCTGAATTGAAAAATAACAACAAAAACTTAAAAATCTCATTTTTACTTGTCCCAAATTATATGCAAATACTTAAATATTCTTTATTACTGTTTGTCTCATTATTATTCATTTGTTCCTTATTATTATCATGAGCCATCATCAGCTTTGTTCTTTTTATCATTATCAACATTTATTACTCTTTTGCATCTATAAATTAAGAACAATCTATATTAAAATAGTATCAATATGAAATGGATATCAGAGACTTGGATGTGGGAAATAAAAACCAAAGAGGATCAGCCTACTCCAAGATTTCATCAGGGTACAGCCCCATTATTTGGTACCCAGTGTATCAGGCAGTTTATCTCATATAGCAGCCATCTTTCACTCCCAGCAATATTTCTAGAATTATCAGCATGACATTCTTGGAAATTATACCAAAGCTGGAAATTATACCAAATAACCTTGTACGTTATTAAATGTATTACATTTGCTTATTTTTAGTTAAGTTTGGCTTTGTTTTCTTTCTGAAAATGAGAAACATGATGAAATGGCAAAGAAAGCTGGAGGTTCTTTTTTAAGCTTGACACTTCCTCTTTCAACTTGAGGGGCAATACCAGAGATCATTTAATTCAGTTTCAAAGGGCAGACTGGAATGTTTCTATGACTTCTTTTATCTCCTTTGAAGCTTGAGGTGGTTATGAACCGGTCACCCTCCTGGCATGCAGAGAGCAGTGCAAAGGGTCTGGAACAGTGGTGAGCATCTCACCGCCATTCAGTCATTTATTTACATTAGCATGGTAGATCCTGTGAGGTGCAGCAGGGTACAGCAGGTAAGGCTGCCACCTTTCTCCTGTGCTGTTATTTTTGCAAATGATAAGAAATAAAAGGAAGGAGGCAGCAGAAGATGCGACACTATGCTTCATCTTCCACAAAGGCACTTTGATACTTTTTGTCTGGAAAATTGAGTGAAGGTCCAGTGGACAATTTTCATCACAACAGAGTGAATACATGTGGAGTCCTGCTTGTATGTAGACAGTCAAAGTGAGCAGTACCAAAGTATGCTTGGGCACTGACAGTGGAGCAGCTGGTGACACCATGTTTGGGCATACAAGCCAGCCAAAATCCTACCCATGAGGGTCAATGTTTTCCTGGTTGGTGATGTGCACTATAGAAGGACACTGGTATTTCTGTGTGCTGAGCCTTTTGCTGCTTTCCTTTTACCTTCACATCCATTTGGTGCCCAGGGCAGGGAGTGCTGAGACTGCAAACTTCTTATGTAGTCACAACACGAATCAAATATATTTTTCATTTGAAGCTTCCTATATCTGATTCTGGTACAAGACATTTCATCAGGTTATGAATTATTTTTACAAAAGCAGGACCATGTCTTGTCTGTCTGGGCTCTCTGCAGGACAGTAGTGGCATTTTTTATTTTTTTTACGAATGCCTGTGAGAGGTATCCTTTGTGTTTTTAATTTGGAATGCATCAGTGAGGTGAAAAATACAGCATTAGTGTTACGACTATTTTAGTCAAGGGCAAAGCTGTGCATTTTGATGTTATGTTTCTGCCTTTTCTTTAATCATAAAGGCAAATCCTTTATTCTGTGCCGCTTTCTATTTAACCTCCAGAACAACTGTAAAGTATTAGAATGGCTCCAGTATCCTCTCCAGCATGAATATTTCTTGAGCTCAAGAGAAATGCCCATGGTTTCATTAGGCTGGTTATCTGACAGACAGCTCATAGAAAACAGCTGATTCTTATTTTTTTTAACTGAACAGCTTTGGCTTCCTGTGATCAATCTTCCTGGCTACAGCAGTAAACATGCTAAAGTGCAGGTGCCAGCAAGCTTTGAGACAGTCTGAGGCGTGAATGCTGACCCATGGTTGTGCTTTGCTGTGCTTTGTGCATCATCAATAGCCTACCTTGTGTAGGACTATTTGGCCTATTCGTTAACATGGGTTTTTAACTTAAGGCATGCTTATTTACTTATAGAATTAGGTTCAGTGTGGGAGAGATGCAAAACAGCCAGTGGTTTAGGAGTTTAGTAAATATTCTAAGCTTTGTTCAGCCTTGCTCTGGGTCAGGCTGCTGCATGGAGTAATTCCATATGGCAACCTGATTCGAGCTTACTCAAAGTAAACCTTAAAATGGATTCTGGCAAAATCCATCCAGCCATCAGGAACACATTCTCAGTTTCTGCTGAGGATTTCCTGATAGCTTTCTTCATTTAAAAAAAGAAACAACAAAACACAACAGAAAAAGAGAAAAACTTTGAAACATTTTACTGTCTGAAACCACCCTTTCCCCCTTCTTAACCATCAAAAACCCTTTTGACTGCTCTCATTTATGCCAAGAGCTACAGGGATTAGGCGGTGCAGACGCCTGAGGTGACTTGGCCTGCTGCCTCCCTCTGCACAGGCTTTGTGCTGTGCCATACAGATGAGGGGGCGAGGTGCAACCTGCTGCATGGCTGCTTGCTTTCTGCCCCACTCCTGCAGTCACTGATGCTGAGGTAGCTGCAAGAAGAGCAGAGGGCTTGGAACAATGAGATGGCCTACTGAAGGCCACCTCCATTGTGCAAAGGCAAGGGGTAAAATTCTGGCTCTAATAAAGCCAATACTTTCTTCTCACTAAAGCATGGACAAAAATGTAAAACCATTTTTAAAAGAACACTCGAAGAGTGTCTACATGCCTCCATCAATAGGAAGGAGAAAGTGTAAGTAAAGAGAGACATTTACTCCTGAAACAAACACAATTTAAAAAAATGTGTAGGGAAACAAGTGCACGCACAAAATCCTCTCCTGTTATATAGCTGAGTGATGTCAAATATGAATGAAAACCTTGAGATAAAGCTTGGCATAGACAACAGAAATTCTGACAGAGCTGTTTTGAAGTGAGGCTCTTAGGAAAAGCTGTTGATTGAAATCAATACAACAAGACCTGGAATCTGAAAAGACCATCTCTGAGACCTGAGAGGGTCACTGCACACAACTGTCAGTTGATAGTATTGGGGCTGCAATTGCCTTCACCAAGGAGTTTTAGTGTTTGCTTTAGAGACTTCTTGGAGCTGGCTGCTGAGCACAAATTTAACACTCCTACCTGGCTTCACCCTGCTGGGAAAGGGGATTTGTAGAGACTTCTGTAGCTTGAACAACTGCCTCAAATCCCATGTTAGTGCATCACAGATCCTGTATATTAATCAATGATGTTCGATTAATGTATTGTATCAAATGTTTTTTTTTTTTTTTTTTTTTTCTGGTCAGAATTTAAAAAGGCTTGAGGTTCTCTTTTCTTCTTCTGTTCTTTAGACACATTTCTTCACCTGATTTTTGACAAGTTGTAATATACCAAAAGAAGCTTTTCATTATGACCTTGTTAATATTCTCATTTTTCAAGCAGTAACACTGAATTCTGTCCGGGTGGTTGTTCATTTGTTTTATTATAATGTACATGAATAGATAATGACTACACAAACAGTAGCAAAATACAGATATCCATAGTACTTTAGAAATTACTTTAAACATTTCCTGATGTTTGATCTGAAAGAAATGAAAAAGTGATTAGAAAATAAATAAATATCTACATTGTATTTCAATTTTCAAATGATTGCTTTTACCTGCACCAAAATTGCAGGGTTATAAAAGTAATTAATAAAAAAAAAGCCATCAAGAATAAGATATTCACTTTTTGTTCATATCAGGATGAATGACTTGGGTTACGGGGTACTATTACAAGCGGTATTTTTTAAGGTCATTGTTGATGCTCACTTAGAAACATGCTACTTTATGAATATATGAAGAATTTATTCAAATTACATCACACTGTATTTACATTACAAGGAGACACAGAGGAAAGCTCTACTCATGTTTCCATGTTAAGTAATATCTATTTTAAATTTTACAGTTCTCGGCAGATCATTCCAACTCACAGAGGTGACTGAAGATGAACTGGCTTGCTCCAGTTAAAGATCTCCAAATCAGTTTTTGGTTGTCTTGGTTTCTTGCAAGAGGTGAATGCAATCACATTGTCTTTGTGTTCATCTATCAGTCCATCCATCCTCAATATTTTTGTAATGCTTCAGCCTAATTCAAACAAATTTTCCAAAGAAGTGTCAGTCTAGATTCTCAAAGATTTTCTGAGAATAAAGAGACCTCCCATGATGTAGTGTAAGGGAAAGTGAAGTATGAGTTTTCCTCTTATGTACCATCAGTGCATGGAAACTCAACCGTATGACACCATATCCTATGGACACGTTCAGTGTGTTATCTTAAATAATTACACATTTTATTTCTAAAATTATTTTGGTGTTATCCATGCAAATATACTTGGAATATTGCTTTATGTGTCTGAGCTTCATGCCAGGGAATAATTTGTCAACATGGTGAAACATCTTGAGGATCTTTTGAGGTCTAAGAACCCCAAAGGATAAGAATCTGGTTCTGTGCATATGCTAAGCTGTCCTCCATGGTACCAAATCTCATGTGAAAATGTTTTCAAAGAAGATCCAAATAAAAGTGTTGCAGATTTAAAAAAAAAAAAAAAAAAAAAAAAAAAAAAGGTCTAACACTGAATTGTAAACTGATTCAGCTTTTTAAAAGAAATTATCTGTTTCAGGACTGCGAAGAAGAGGAAATATTTTATGTGCATTATTTAGCAGTTCCCTTACTTTTATTATATTCTTTCCTATCAGCAGATTATTTCAGTGTTGCTTGGGAGTTATTTGGGGTAATAATGTATGTAGAAACGTAGTTAATGTGGAAACATCTCGTTTTAATATTTAAACAAACCTGTAGGAGATATTCACTGTGATATCAGATGTTGCTACAAAAACAAAACAAAACAAAAAAAAATAACCAACCAAACAAACAAACAAAAAACAAAACAAGCATAAATGCCATGAGGTGAAGAAGAACAAGGAGAAAGCATGCAAATTCACAATGATGAATCCAATATGGTTTGTACTTATCATTTTATTTGTTACAGACAATATAAATTATGTGCAACAGAATGGAGATTTAAATGATCCAACATCTGCATGATACTACAAATTACACTGCACTGAATACACTAGAGAAAAGAGGTCTTCACCAGTGTCTAGCTTAAATGAAACAGTGTATAAAGCAGTGCCCAAAAATCAGTCCCAGACTAATGATGAGCAGGTCCTTGCAAGTATAGAGGTCCAGTCACACGTCAGCGTGTGAACATTATACATGTGGGTTTTCATACACTTCTAATATCAGTCAGAGGCAATAATATTAAAAAAATAATAAGACCTGAGGTGACCTGAAGTTTTGCAATGATTATGTAAGTGTCTGAATTAAGATCTTCAGTGTTTATCCCAATACGTATTCTACGTATAGCCTCTTGCTCTTTTTCTTAAGGGCTTCCTGCTTTGGCCCTTTTGCACCTTTACCTCTTGCAAAGCGGGCATGGATTCTTTGGCCAGTTTGAAGCAGCTTGATTGTTCTGCCATGGATTGCATAGATTTTAACTTATGGTTTATTTTTTTTCTGAAAAAATTCAGATTAAATTCAGATTATAAAATTTCAGAAGTCAGAGGAAAAAAATGGAGCTTGTAATAAAAATGTGGCATGTAGAATTACAGAATAATTGTTGCTGAAGATTGCTGAATGTGTGTAGAAGGATAGACACAAGATCATGAAGTGAAGTTGGAAGCAAGGCAGATAACTGTCTTCATTTAACTTTAAAATAAAAGATTTAGTGGGCTTGCTGGTACCTTTTATGCTTTTGTTTATTTGTATTGGCTGACCGGTTATCTCTTGCACAAGGTAAGTAATTTAGCACTGCAACACCTGTACCCACCATTCCACACTTCACTCCCAAAATATTTCACTGACTCTAGCAATTGTGTTTCTCTGAACAACCAGTGAAACACCAGGTCTTCAGAGAGGAAGAAATAATAGATTCAGTATTTTTAAAATAATCTTTGTTTTATGACTGGGAAGTAGCAAAAGGAGACCAGCATTCAAGTCTGATTACTTATGAAATAAAGAGAAGATAAATAGTAATTTCTCTTCCAGTCAGAGCCTATGCTGCAGGTTCTGTTAAAGCATATTGTTTATATCTTTATTAATAAAGGGTTATTCTCAAATAATCCAGAGAGATAGATGCCTTTGGATTATTGAGATGTGGGGGGATGGTTCTCACGGCCGGTGGAACATTGTGCAATGACTCTCATGTCTGGAATGTAGGCATAGATGGGTATGAACTCTTCAGGAAAGACAGGCAGGAGAGAAGCCCCTTCTGGGTGTTGAGGGTGTTGACCTCTACATTAACAACCAGCTGGAGTTCATAGAGCTCCACCTGGGGATGGATGAGGAGCTGACAAGAAGCTTATAGATTGGTTTAAAGGGAAGACAGGGGAAGGGGACATCATAGTGAGGGTCTGTTGCAGGCTGCCCAATCAGGAAGACTGAGTGGATGAGGCCCTCTATAAAGAGACAGGAGCAGCTTCTTGTTTACTAAATATGGTCCTTATGAGGACTTCAACCACCTTGATATCTGTTGGAAGAACAGAACAGCAATCAAAGAGGTTTCTGGAATGAGTTGATGATAATTTTGTCTTTCAAGTGGTATAGGAACTCTCAAGAAAAGGTGATGTGTTGGACCTTGTTCTCACCAGCAAGGAGGGCAATACAAGATAAAGCCCTGGAGGGAAGAGGGGCCCAGCAAGGCTGGTCAGTATTCAAGGACCGTCTCTTCTAAGCCTAGAAGCAGTCCATCTCAAGAAAGAGGAAGGCTGGTAAGAATGCCAGGAGGCCTCTGTGGATCAACAAGAAGCTCCTGGACCTAATTTGGTGCAAAAAAGAAGTCTATGGGAAGTGGAAGCTGGTACCAGTTTCCTGGAATGACTAAAAAGAAGTTGTCTGAGTGGCCAGAGATCACCCTGGGAAAGCTAAAGCCTGTAGAATTAAATCTAGTGAGAGACCTGAAGGGGAACAAAAAGAAATTTTAGAGGTACATCAGTGATAAAAGAAAGGGTAGGGGAGATGCTGTCCCTCTCAAGGAGGAGACTGGAGACGTGGTCATGAGGGATGTGATGAAAGCTGAGGTGCTCAATGAATTCTTTACTTCAGTCTTCAAAGGGCAAGGGCTCTAGCCACACTGTCCAAGTTGCAGAAAGCAGAGGTAAAAACAGGGAGAAGGAAGATCTGCCCTCTGTAAATGAATATCAGGTTTGAGACAATCTAAAGAACATGAAGGTGCACAAGTACATGGAACTCAATGAAATCCATCCATGGGTTCTGAAGGAACTGGCAGATGAAACTGCTGAGATGCAATCCATCATACTTGAAAGGTCATGGCAGTCTGGTGAAATTTCCATGGACAGAAAAGGGGAAAACATAACCACCCATTTTTAAGAAGTGGGGGAAAAAAAGAAGATCTAGGGAACTACAAGCCATTGAGTCTCAACTCTGTGCATGGAAAGATCATGAAGCAGGTCCTCCTGAAAGCCCTAATGAGGCACATGGAAAATAAAGATGTGGTGATAGGTAGTAACAAATATAGCTTCACTGAAGAAAATCATGACTGACAAACTTGGTGGCCTTTTATGATGGAGTTACAATGTCAGTGGCTAACTGACATCATCTACCTGGACTTGTGCAAAGTGTTTGATGCTCCCGCATGACATCATGCTTGCCAAATTTGAGAAAAATGGATTTGATGGATGGATCACTTGCTGAATAAGGAATTGGCTGGATGATCACAGTTAGAGAGTAGCAATCAGTGGCTCAGTGTCCAATGGAGATTGGTGACAAGTGGTGTTCTTCAGGGATTGGTGCTGGGACTCACATGGAAACTGTTGAATCATGGCCCAAACCACTGATTGATCATCTGAGGCAAGCACTGAGTCAGCCATGAGAGGACAGGTAAAGGCAATTCACCTGTGTGACTGGAAGGAGCCAGGCTCCACCTCTCCTAGGCCCCATTTAAGGGCTGACTGCCACTGGGGAAGGATCTTTTTCTGGAGATTGCTCCCTTTAGAGTTTTTCTGTGAGCTGAAGACATGGGTAAGCACTTTAATTTTTGATTATCCCTTTCCACTGTGATAATTCTTCTAGTTATGACCTGTAAAATACCAGCCTAACCATGCTACTCTGTTGATTGTATATTTGTTGATTGTACAGGACTGATGTTATTTAGCATCTTTGTAGGCAATGTGGACAGTGGGATTGTGTACACCCTCAGCAAGTTTTCAGGTGACATCAAGCTGAGTGGTGCAGTTGACACAGTAGAGAGAAGGGATACTATCCAGAGAGGCCTGGACAGGGTTGAGAGGTGGGCTCATGACAAGTTCATGAGGTTCAACAAGACCAAGTAGACCAAGTGTACGGTCCTGCACCTGAGTTGGGGAAATTCCACACACAGATACAGGCTGTGCAGAGAATGGCTTGAGAGCAGTCCTGAGGAGAAGGATTTAGGAATGCTGATTGATGTAAGACTCAACATTACCCAGCAGCGTACGCTTGCAGCCCAGAAGGTCAACCATACTCTAGATTGTTGCATCAAGAGGAGCATGACCAGTAGGTCAGGAAAGGTGATTCTGCCCCTCTACTCTGCTCTTGTGAGACTCTACCTGGACTACTGTGTCCAGTTCTAGGTCCCCCCAATATGAGAAGGACACTGAGATGTTGGAGAAGGTTCAAAGGAGGACCACGTATATGATTAGAGGGCTGAAGCACCTCCCCTATAAGGATGGGCTGAGAGAGCTGGGGCTCTTCAGCCTGCAGGAGGGATGGTTCCAGGGGGACCTCATAGCAGCCCTCCAGTATCTGAAGAAGACCTTCAGGAAAGCTGGAGAGGGGCTTTTTATTACTGCAGGTAGCCTCAAGATGAGGGGGACTGACTCTAAACTGGAAGAAGGTAGATTTAGACTTGATACTAGGAAAAAAATCTTTACTGTGAGGGTGTTGAGACTCTGGGACAGGTTGTCTAAAGATGTTGTGGATGCCCCTACCCTGGAGGCATTCCAAGGCCAGGCTGGATGAGGCTTTGAGCAACTTGATCCAGTGGGAGATGTCTCTGCCTGTAGTAGAGGGGTTGTAACTAGATGATCTTAAAGGTCCCTTCCAACCCAAACCATTCTATGATTCTATAATTATTTATATTTTTATATAACTTTCTTTGTGATGGTAAGACATACTGTCCATCTTTTTTTAAACAATAGCTTTATGGATAGAAAATGACAAAATGAAACAAATGAACAGACTTCCGAATGCTTTTAAGATTGAGAAGGAACTAGATTAAGACCAGTTTTGCACCTTTATTCCCAATTCTTATCTCAGCTGCACAAGTGTAGGTGGGGAGGCTGCTTCTATTGCAATCAAAAGCCATCCACCTTTGTGTGGTTTTACAGTGGACTGAATGCAGTAAATCAAACATATTCCTGATTTAAGATGGTGTAAAAGCAAAAAAGACAGCAAAATTAACTTTTTTGACAACGATATCCGCTGCAGTCACTGGTTCTAAAGATGCTGTATAGTTGTCATAAATCAAATAGCAGGTGATTTTAACTGATGAAATTATTCTTACTAATTTTTAAGCAGTAAAAGATGGATCTGAACTAAGTTAAATGGCTGAGTTGGAATGAATTGGTTTTTTTTTTTTCTTATAAATGTATGAAGATTTGTCTTCAATTCTATTAGCGGAAGCATGACTTATTCCTGGCCTTGCCCATGTGCACAGGACTTGCTGGCTCAAAGGAAGAATGATATTGCCTTAGAAAAAATAAAAAATAAAATAAAAAATACAGCACTTATCTTTCTGGACCTTTTTTTTTTTTTATCAGGTCACAGCTTCCACATAAAGTGCTTAACATCTTTTGTAGCAATACAATAATTGGCTGAGCTTGAAGACATAGTGTGCCAATAACGGTACAAAAACCTAAAATCAATGACCATCTCAGATGCAGAGCTATTGTTCGTGAACAGATTGTGTTCATGCACAATTGCTCTGAGAGGCCCTAGACATGTTGGGGTCAAATTGGCAAAATAGGTAGCAACTGTATTCTCACAGCAGCCTCCAAAGGAGAGAGGCAGATGTCTATTCTATCTTGCAAACACATTATTTTACAGTGTATTACTTCATCTCTTTTATTGCATAAGAGGAAAGTGAGAGACAGAGAATCAAGGATAACACTAATGATAGACCATATGGAATCCATAAACAGTGTTGTTCTAGAATAGGATGGCCTTTAAAGGAGGTGGAGGCCCTACTGTACTTGAGCCAGACATTACCTAACTCCCCAGGTGAAAGAAGAATAGGTGAGAATAAGGAGCAGACGAGGGAGCATGTGATTCAGAGCAGGGCTTTCTGGAAGGCATAAAGAGCAGCTTGAATCCCTTTAAAGGTCTGAGTTACTTTGTATTAAAATAGACTGCTCCTGCTTCCCTCTAAAGACTACTGAAGAAAATACTATCTTGAAAGTGGATTAAAAATTGGAGCAGTGTTTTGTGGAAACACTTATGAAATCCCACAGTTTTGTGTGCAGGCATAGGGCATCCTGCAGTTTAAAATGCTCACTCTTTAGTTAAAGAAAGCTGGTAATAACAATATAGACTCAGGGCTGTTCTAAGAGAATGGATAAGAGCATTGCTAGACTGCTGCTTTCAGAGTCTAATAGGCTTATTTTGGAAAGGACAGTTACCCTGCTGAAAGTAGTTATTGCCCTTGGTGGTAGCATCTGATTCATCTTTGCCCACTGCCCACCAAGTGGGACAGCTGTTTGCAGCAAGAGATCTAGAGGATATAGTTATTTCTCCTCATTTTGTTTCTAACTGGCTAATGCTTTTAATGGCATGAGTGTAGGGGAGAATGATAGTGTCTGTCTTCTCCAGCATATGTGAAGGTTTCACATTTTGGCCTCATTGTATTTGACCTCATTTAGGACAAGAATGCTTTTATCTAAATCAAAGCCAAATTCTAGTATTAGTCTGAACTTGTGAAGACCCCCAGTGAACAAAAATACCATCAGAATTAGGCAATACATTCAGAATGTATTTTGAAGTTTTAAGCATGTGCTTAAGTGCTTTTCTGGCTCTACTTTAATGAAAGATGGAAACGTAATGTGGAAATATGACTGAGAAATTCTGTTTCATTAAAATTGGAATGAATCCCAGTGATGAACAAGAACTAAAAATGAAGTACTGTGTTGAGATTTAAAGTAACTCTCCCCTATGGTTATTTTCTTTGTTTTGCCGTTGCATGACCACAGCAAGAATACCACAGTGAGTCTCCTTGCTGCATTTCTAACATTAGGTAAAACATATCTAATTGGATATAGTGGACAGCATGACCCAGGTGGCTTCTTTTCTGAACATTCAAAACAATGTCTTCAGTCACTTCTGAGACCAAAATGCTGCAGACTTCAGACCTGAGACTTGCTTTCTCAAAATCTAGAGAAAACATGGCAGACTGTTATTGGTATATAGTGCCTATTCACTTTGTGACTTTTTCAAGGAGGTCTGTAATACTTGAATGTGCTAGAGGGACAGTACAAACAATAACTGAAGTATGAAAGCAAAGTGGTATATTTCTGGTTGCTCATCCAGAGTTTATTTGACTTCCTTGATAAATCTGTAGAACGTAGAAATGGATAACAATAAGTGGTTGAGAACATGGAGTGAAAAAACCCTTAAGCTTAAGACATTAAAGACCATCCTGTTCTAACCCCCCACCACGGGAAGGGTTGACACTCACTAGATCAGGTTGCCCATGCTTAGATGATCTTTAAGGTTCCTTTCAAATTAAGCCATTTAGTGATTCTATTACTGTTTCTGTTTTGGTGTATTTCTGTGATCAGTGTAGTAACAGAATAAAATAGAAGCAGATCAAGGGATAGATCTTTGCCTGATGCAAAACATTGTAGGTATGCTGAAATCAGCTTTTTCCTTTTGAGGAAAGGGCACAGACACCCAACTTGGTGGGTACTGAAAGGGTTTCATATTTGGACCCTGGAGGTTATGGGAGCCAGTGACTTTCTGCAGCTGTGAACAAGTTGCCAAACAGAACCAGCTGCTCAGCCAGTCTGGTCAAGGGCAAAATGAGGTTTCAGAGCAGAGCGCCCTACATGATAGAGTGGGGAGAGACAGGAAAAGTCTGAAGAGGAAGACAGTCAAATGCCTGGGGAAATAATGAAGCATTCTAGATGGAACAATACTTGGTGGTTTTCCATGGGATCTTTTGGCTAGGTTACAGAGGAGTCTGGGTTTTGTCTCTCCTTACAGGGGGAAATGACAACTTAGGAAGAAGTAGTTGTGCCAAGACATGGAGGGACTGTGTGCTGATAGTAGCTGTGTGCTTGTCAGGTGGATCTGCTTTGGGGGCTGATGGTGGTTTTTTTTTTTTTTTTTGACAGCACTTGTGAGGATGGTGCTACCACTAGCGTGGCAGAAATAACAATGTCTCATGAAGGCTGCTGTTCTGGGTCTGTGCTCTGTGGGTTACTCTGGGTGTTGACAGATGACTCTGATGGTCCTCCTTTTCTCTATTTACTAGAGCTATAGATTCTGACTGTGAGCCAAAAGCTAAATGGGTCCAAATAGATGAAGGTCAGTCAATTGCTAATATATGTGGTGGTCTGGATGGCGGGGATGAGGGGAAGGTTATCTGTGCACTCTGTTTCTCATGTGCAGCTGTTACTGTTGTAAAATGTGACATAGTGAGTTTTAAAAAATTCTCATGATAGCAACCCTTAACATTTCTTTTTTTAATGTACCAAAAGATTTTTTAATGTACCAAAAGATAGGTGGCATCCTCTTTTTAAATGAAAATATTGCACAGTTAAGCGTCCCAAAGTATAAAAACATAAAATGGCAAATATACCTGATTAGCTCAGTTTAGCATGTGTACCCTGGACACCCATGAAAATCCAGTGAATACTACATTAGCATGGAGAAGCACAGGAGAAAAAATGGACCATGAAGATGATATATGTTAAATCTTTCCCTACTGTGACTGTTAATAACACCTTTTTTTTTTTTTGCATAGCTCAGTAGGAGACCAGAGCTGTGCTGAGCAATTGCCCCACAGCATGGTAAACTAACACATGAGTTTTCTGTATGTTAGCTCTAGTTTAGTGGAACTTTGTAGAACAACAACCCACTAGTAGATCACAACTCATTTTGGCAGGCCATTCTGTGTGCATTATTGACCTTTTCTTGCTGTCCATAAATCCTTGACAATGCTGACACAGAAACGCACCAAGTGACCTTTCAAAAAATGTTGGAAATAATCCATTCCAGCTGCAGGCTGAGGACACTGACCATATTCAAATATAAATCTCTCCATCAGCACCATGGACTGCTGGCAACAGCAGCATTCACACTCCCCAAACCGATTCTCCACACTATGTGGTGTGATGGCCTGATGTCACTTCTGAAAAAAATTCTCACTGGTAGAAAGCAAAAGGAAACCCTTTTAAGAGCTGAATGTGTAAGGAAAACACAGGACCGCACTAGTCTGATTTTCTCCAAAAGTTATCTAGTAACTAGAACATTCTCCCTTGACAGCTCTTAGCATAAAATGATCTTAGCAACTTTAAGTTCTGTGGTCCTCAGACTGAAGCCTGGAACAAAGTATGCATTTCCTGTTTTTGAGCTGGAACACTTTCCTCAGGTTTCAAAGCACAAGAATTCCTCACAGAACTCAATTTGCAGAGTACAGTGTCTGCTTTTTAGCTTTCTTCTAAAATAAAAAAAAATTAACACCTTTTGGAGTGACTCATCTCTGATAAACTATTGCAGTTGTACAGTAGACCTTACAAGGTAGGATTCCTGAACCAACTACTGGGATTGACTATATTAAAGGCTAGTTACAAAGGACCTCCTGTCTATGGATGTGAGTTGCTTTGAATTACATTTTTATAATATTTTTTTTTTGGTAGGCTGAGAGCACTGTGTGTTTGTAGACTAGCGTAGCTTGGGGCACTTTGTTCATGTTCCTACATTAATTAACTCTGGTTTATAACCATTAAAGAGCCTCCCTCCATGTGGTTTTCCTATCAAAACAGATATGTCAGCATAAGTGAGGTAAGTATCATACTTCTAAATATCAGTGCAAACTTCTGCATTTCTTTGGTTGAACTACACCACATTTCTAACTGCCATGCTCAGAATAAGATGCTGATGGGAGCTTTTGCATGTTGCAAGGTGTTTTCTAAAATGTATGTTGTCATTCTCTGACATGCATAAGAAGTTCCATTTAGGTAAACAGAAAAGATAAAACGTCTCTCTCTAGCTTCTGTATAGTAGCTGACAAAAAAAATCCACATTGTATATGTAATTGATCTTGAACATCTCACTGAATCTTTGTTGTAGAAACTGATCTTATTAATATTTCACATTTCCAGTCCAAAGTAGTACATCCTTTTAAACTAGTTTTCAGAAATTTCATAATGTGGATAGCCAGAAAAGGGGTACATATATAAACCAAAGTTTGTAATAAACCTTTTTTTCTTTTGTTTATTTTGCATTAAATATCCTGAGTAGCAATACTCAAACTGGTCTTTTGTCAGCCCCCTTGCCAAGGTCTGTTTTCCTATCAGATACCTTGTCACTTATGGACTTGATAATGAAGGTTTGGCTTTGCTAGTATGCTTTCTATTGGCTTTCCTTTTAATTTTGGAAAAAGAAGTAGTAGAAGCATGTACTGCACATAGGAGTGCTTCACATTTCCTTTCCAGCTGGCTAGTAGATATTTTTTGTAATTATTGTTTCTACATTTGTTTCAAATTTCCCTGTGTCCTTGAAGTAAGGAATAATAGTTTTGAGAATCAGTGCATGGGTATTAAATTCATCTGTTTGAAAAGGGAATTCATACAGCTTGGATGAGATTCTAACACACTTTTTTTTTTTTTTCCCTGCTCGTAAGGTCAGGGACCAAGTAATGATCTAGTCCAGCCTTTTGTATAAGGCCATAAACCTCACCATGGCTCCACAGCTTCTTTTTATAGTTTATTCTCTTAAGAACAGCCTAAATATTAAGCAGCGGATAATGTGATAAAGGACTTCTGAAAACAACTTATCTTCCCTCAAATATTCTGGAATCCTCAGATCTTAAAGTAAAAGAGAGGTTTAAATGTGTTTGAAATGACAATATAAATTTTGCATAGAATGCTTCCAGACTAATTAATTGATTGAACATCTGTTTCTTTTCACAGTGTTTTTATGTAGAACAATTATTATTTTACAGCTCAAGATAATTTTTCACACGTTGTGTCTATACTTGTAAAAAAAAAAAAAAAAGTTGAAAATTGATTCATACCATGATTTGTGTATGTCTTTTATTTCCTTGTGCTATTAGAGATCTTTAGCTTCAATTTGAAAACTCCTCACATGCAAGGGAGTGGAAAACCTAAATTGAAACTACACATTTTCCTTTAAAATTTGTTTTATCACTCAGTACTGACCTCATTGAAGAAATTAGTAGGATTAGCAGAATGTTTCCATAAATAAAATGAAAAATAGGTTATTTTCATCCTTTCTACCACCCAGACCTCTAATGAATTTGAAAACCTCATGAAAACAGGTCATTAAATGTGGAAAGGAAGCCATTGGTAGGTCTGTGTAGTAGAATGTCACTACAGGTTCCTTTCACTCTTCATGAGCTTGCTCACCAAGCTCTAGAGAGCCCTAGCTTCTTCGAAGAGATTTGCAACTTCAGCTGTTACTTCAGCTACACAGTTCTGTATCGCGCATATGAAGAATCTAGTCTGGAGTCCTGCCTTTATAATCCAAGCTCCCCTTTGGAAGGCCATTTCCTTTTTTACCATTTTTACCTTTGCTCCTTCTCCTACCTCAAATGTCAGTAATTAATCTAACTAGGAAGGGGTTTTCCCCTTTGTGTCCTGATCATTTGCATCCTCAACCAGTCATAAGGCTCATGTTCCTAGGAATAATGATAAGCAGCTGTCATCTCTCCAGAGGGTAAACAGATCAGTACTCTGCTTGGCCAGCCTTCTAGTGCTATATTATCCTGGATCTGCTCCTTGATCTGGTTGGCTGTGCAAAGACCTAGAGCTGCAGTGCCAGGGAGGAGAGACGAGAACAAGCACCTTGGACAGAGGTTGACACCATTAGTAGCACTACTGGGGGAGTAATGATGCTAAAGTGCATGGTTCTGCACCTGTCTGGGTGACGACAGCTTCAGGATGAAGCCTCTTAATGCACTCACAAACTGGACATACTCTCCTTCACCATTGCTGTGATGCCTGCAGGTGTGTCTAGATTTTGTGTGAGATGGAAGAAAAATTATTTGGGGAGGGGGGAGGGGGGAGGGAAGGTTAATGAAGCTGGGATGAACAGAGTTAGTTGGCAGAGCCTTGAATTTCTATGCGTTTCTTATCAAGACAGTTCTTTTGAAGGAATTAAAAAGGTTGTTTGAGGAACATAAATCACTTTCAGTACTGATGAAAAGTTTTTTTTCTGTGGCAAAAGCTTCCTAAAAGTATGTCAGTACAAAGGAATAGTTTCCTATTAAATCGTAACAACAGATTTTTATTTTTCTTAAAAGGGCAATGAGATAATTTAGTGCAAGTTGACCATAACTAGAGATACAGTTACAGCCTTAAGATTGTCTAAAATTCTGTTTATGTAAATTGTGTCAAGATGATTTGGGTTTATCAAAAGTTTAGCTACATGCTTCTCTGAAACTCTTGAACATCAAGGCAAGATTTCTGTTTGTTTATGTCATTTATGTATATATATGTATTATATATATATTATATGTATATATAGCCATAATGATTTTACTTTTATAACTTAAATTATCCTTTTAGTACATTCAAGGATTACATTCAATTTAGTACATTCAGGTTGCCCTTTCTTTTACTTCTTAGTTCTGCTAACTGGCTTCTACTTTTGTAATAAAGAATGAGTTTCAAACCAAATATATACAGGGAACACTTTGTTAAATTTAAAATAGTTTTGTACAGTCCATTTCTGGACACCCCTGTTTTTTTAACAATAAATCCTCAGATAATTTTATTAAAGTATGGTTCTAAAATAATAGTATTTAGGAAAATGATTTCTTTTCCCACTTTTTAGTAGAGTGCAGTACATCTATTACTAGTATAATTCTGTGGGTTGATCTTGCAAGAAGTGTCAATGTCTTAGTGACTTAAACTAGTAGCAGATAATAAAGTTGCTACTATATCTAATGCAATGTCTTTTCACTTACTGTCATCAGAAATAAGGAAAGGTATTCTTCTTTGACTGGAATAGTAGGAAAACACTAGGAAAAAATGAAAGTCAGGATTCCATCCACAATGAATTGTGGCCTTGTGTGGTTCAGAAGAATACAGACTTTGAAAGCAAAATTTGAAAATATTCAATGCAATGTAAATAAGGTTACTTCTCTTGTTAGAATACTAATAGCATCAATGGGAATAGATCATCAGTGTTTGCTCTCTCAGAAGATTTTTGGCAAATGCTTCTTTTGAGCCCACTAGTTCATTTATTTGTTTATTCACATCCTTTGATAGAGACATCAGCCCCCCAGATTTTGTCAGCTTCCTCTGATTGCCTTCCTAAAGGACATCTGCCAATATTCCTTGTTTTAAAGCACCTAGTATACGGGGTTTTTGTAGCTGCAAATATTAGGAATTCTAAGGGTTGGGTGCTAATGCTTATTCTCTTTTCAGTAGGGCAGATAAAGCAAAATACTGTGGAAAAATATTCTTTGTTTGCCTAAGTGAACTATCCCAAATTACATTCCTTTTGCATAACACAGATAAAAGATTACTTTAAGTAGTTAGAGTTGAAAATATGGAACTAGATTAATTAAATCTGGATTTTTTTTTTTCAACTCTAAATCTTTTAGCAGTTCCAGGAATAAGGTTGGGAATATCACTTATAGAGTAAAAAGAACAGCTCCAGGAAAAAAACTGGAAGAGTACATCTAGAATACTAAGGGTCTAAGATCTATAAGTGAAGGCCTCCAGACAGAATTGGGTGAGAAACATATTTCAGGAACAAGAATCAAAGATGTGGTCACTGAATACTTCACAGTCACAAAGCCAAAAGTTACCACGGAATAATAACAGACTCACTTAGGTAACAGTAAGTACAAGCATCGAAAGTTAGATCTAGTGCACTCAGAGACTTTAAGTGCATTAATTTGCCTTACTTATACAAGTGCTGCTTAATGTTGGTGAGTAGGTAATAAAAGAGGACTCTGCCATGAGGCAGCTTTCATCTGCCATTGAACTCATATTCATGCCAAGGTTCCCATCTGCAAATGCAATGAGACCTCAATTTCTTTGCTGCTTAACATCTAAGGCTTACGCAAGATTTATCCCTAACAGATTGGCCACCTGTTAGTGTTTTCTAACATCTAAAACTTGTAATAACTTCTCAATTATTCTTATTTTCTAGGTTATTTTGTTTTTCTAAAAAACACTTATAGTTTGTGTTTTCATTATATTGCTATATGACATATTCTTGATTATTTGCTGAATTTTGTAAATATCTTGAGTAATGTGCTTTGAAAACCTTATTTAATGAGACCAAGTTCTTTGAGATCTATTAGTTCTCAGCTCATATAAGTAGATTAAAACAATACTCAGAAAGAGAACAGGAGACCCATGTTCTGTCTTCATATTCTCACTCCTCCATCTCTCTGAGAGCCCTAGCAAACAAAGAGAATGCTGAAATCAGCCAGCTGTAGGGCTTTGAAAGAGTTATCTTGACCACCAGCCTGGGGAGCAAATTGTTCTATCCTGGGAGCTGTTTACTCTACATAAAGTGAGGAAGGGGAGATATTCACATGGATGTTCCCTATGTGCAACTTCTAAGGGTGCTTCCTCTGATGAGTAAGCATGAAGTGAATTTTAACCTCACAAATGGTGTGGCAAAAAGTCTGTATCCCATAGAATCATAGAATCACTCAGGCTGGAAAAGACCTTTAAAGATCATAAAGTCCAACCATGACCTAACCGTACTACCCTAACTAACAACACTCCGCTAAATCATGTCCCTGAGCATCACATCCAAACAGTTTTTAAACACATCCAGGGATGGTGACTCAACCACCTCCCTGGGGAGCCTATTCCAGTGCTTAACAACCCTTTCTGTAAAGAAGTGTTTCTTGATATCCAACCTAAACTTACCAAGGCGCAACTTAAGGTCATTTCCCCTCATCCTGTCACTAGTGAGAAGAGACCAACCCCGCTCTCACTAAAATCACCTTTCAGGTATTGGAAGAGAGCAATAAGGTCTCCCCTCAGTCTCCTTTTCCCCATACTAAGCAGCCCCAGTTCCTGCAGTCGCTTCTTGTAGGCCATATTGTCGAAGCTCTTCACAAGCCTTGTTGCCCTTCTCTGGACCTGCTCCAGTACCTCTATGTCTTTCTTGTGCTGAGGTGCCCAAAACTGAACATGGTACTCAAGGTGAGGCCTCACCAGTGCTGAGTAAAGGGGCAGGATTACTTCCCTAGTCCTGCTCACCACACCATTCCTCATAAAAGCCAGGATGCCATTGGCCTTCTTGGCCACCTGGGCACACTGCTGGCTTATATTCAGCTGACTGTCCATCAGTACACCAAAGTCCCTTTCCATCAGGCAGCTTTCCAGCCACTCCTCTCCAAGCCTGTAGGGTTGCCTGTGGTTGTTGTGACCAAAATACAGGACCTGATATTTGTCCCTAGTGAAACTCATACAGTTTGCCTTGGCCCATCGATCTAGCCTCTCCAGGTCCCTCTGTAGTGCCCTTCTCCCCTCAGGCAGATCAACATTCCCTCCCAACTTGGTGTCATCTGCAAACTTACTGAGGGTGCACTTGACCCCCTCATCAAGATTGTTAATAAAGATGTTAAATAGAAGCGACTCCAGTACTGAGCCCTGGGGACACTGCTCATGACCAGCCACCAACTGGATTTAACTCCACTGACCACAACTCTTTGGGCCTGGCCATCCAGCCAGTGTTTCACACAGCGGAGCATACGCCCATCCAAACCATGAGCAGCCAGCTTCTCCACAAGAATGTCGTAGGGGACAGTGTCAAAGGCTTTACTGAAGTCCATGGAGATGACAATGACAGCCTTACCTTCATCCACTAAGCAGGTCATCTTGTCATAGAATGAAATCAGGTTTGTCAGACAGGATCTACCATTCGTAAACCCATGCTGACTGGGCCTAATCCCCTGGTTGACCTTTAACTGGTCCATGATGGCTCCCAAGATTATCCATTCCATAACCTTCCTGGGCACCATGGCATGTGCCAAGTAATAGAGAAGGTATAGAAAGTCTAGGTCTAGGATATTGAAAGAAAGGTAGACCTTTCTTTATTGTTCCTACTGAAGTTTCTCTGTTGCATTTAATCTGTTTTTTAAGTGTCCTCCAGTACACTATTATGCTTTATACAATAAATTTTCTCATAGTGTGCGGTCAGTATTCCTTAGATCTTGTATTTATGTGATAACGTCTTTCCCCTGATCTACTTCCCATTTGTGGTACTCAGCCAGAATTTCCAATGAAATAGACTACAGTATGCTGCCCTAGTGTTACATGAAGTTGGCTGACTTTACTAGGCTCAATTCTTATCGGATCTTCATAGTTTTCTACTGAGATAATACTTTAAAAATTATAAATAAAATTGGATAGACTAGAGTCCAAGCATAAATGCAAAATAGCTGATGACTTCATTTGGTCAGTAATGATTGATCTCAAGCATACAAAAAAACTGCCATGTGGATCTTCTTTTCCAGTGGTATCTAGATAGAATCGTCTAATGCTAGTCCCACTTGCCCTAAAGGAAAGGGAAACACTGATAAGAAAATATAAAAAAATTCAAGAAATTCTTTGTTTGTCCCATGGAGAGAATAATAGTGCCATCAACTAACATAGAAGCTCAGTGGGCATATGGTTTTGCTCTGAGTTTTGTAATGCTTCATTGAGATGTCTGCTTATGTTTTATATGTCTTGTCAAGAAATCACTCTCCCTTGCTTTTGATACGTGATATAAAGATATGTCCTGTTCAGAGCAGGGAACCTGTGCTGTATTACAGTCTGTTCCACATTAAAGTTAGTTAAGGGCAGTGGTTATTTAAGGGCAAGAGAGGCCAAATTGGACACAACATCTTTACTCTGTGTAGTTTTGCCAACTGCTCTTTGGAACAAAGCATAACAAATGCCAGCCTTTACTTTTGATTCTTCAGCTCTCCATGTTTCTGTTGCTCTGCAGTTTCGGTTTCCACAGTGCTAACTGTTGTCATCCTGTCTGTATAGGTGTCATTCCCCAGCTGCCTGAGGAGTTGCAGGGCTGTCTTATGCCTCCATATATCGCATGCCACTGTTATTTTCCCTCTGGGAATACTTGGTCACATTGTTTTGTCCTTCTACCCCGTTGACAAGTACTATTAACTTAGTCCTCACAATAGCATGATTTGTTGGAAACATTACAATTGGGAAGTTGCAGATTCTACCACTTAAAAATAAGTGAGGTCAGGCTTGCTGAAAAATCCTGCATAACTCATAACTCTGTACAACTTAGAGTAAATCTTGGACAAGTAAGTTAATTATTTCTGATTCTTTCATATTGGAATAAACTGATGTTCATTGCTTAAAAACAATGGAATAGAACCACATGGGACTTTCCACTTCAGTAGAGTGACACCTAACTCCTGGGTAGAAACCTCAA
This sequence comes from Gallus gallus, assembly GCF_016699485.2. Classification (NCBI taxonomy): domain Eukaryota; kingdom Metazoa; phylum Chordata; class Aves; order Galliformes; family Phasianidae; genus Gallus; species Gallus gallus. Next base: position 70,718,041 of record NC_052534.1, read on the forward strand.
ACTGGGTACCTGGAAATAGGCCATAGGGAACTAAGATGGAATATTTTCATGGCCAAATAAATAAATTTAAATCATCTGTTTCAATAATTAACACTTTTTTTCTATCTGGCTTTAAGTCCACTTTGCACCCAGATCCCTCCTGGAGCTGTCCACAGAAACTAAATTTCTTGTTCACAGAATAAGTAAAAATGATGTAGAAGCATGTAGGATCACTGCTTTTTTAATTAAAGGAGCTAAATGCTATCTTAAAATCTCCTATGCATGGCATAGGAGTACTCCTGTGAGTACTTCCACAGACAACCAGTTAAACCCACTTAGTATGTTTGATTACAAATAAATTCTTCTTTATACAATTTACAGGTAGATTCCATTTAAGGTCTTAGAATTTGAGCTACTGAAGTAGTTGTGACATATTACTTAAAGTGTCGTTACCCACAGTAAATTAGGTGATGAGCACAACAGAATAGTAGAGGTGCAAGGAAATTTGCCTTTATTCTGTGAAAGGTTTAGATGGTGAACACCAAGTAACAATGGGAGCACTCACATGAACAATAGGTTAAAACTAATAATTGTGATTGATTATGTATCCAGTAAATACAGTCCATCTTGTGTGCTGAATGAAGTAATGATGTGGTTCATAAGGACCCTCTCATAACGTGTATGCATAAAGATTATGAATTAAAATTGCTTAAGTAACTTTATATCTGATATCTTCTGAATTCTAATTGCTTAACTTAGAAACCTTATTGAACTTACTAAACTAAGTGAATTTAATTGGTTGTATCATTTGGACTAGGAAAATAAGAGGGCAGAATACAAACAAGACTTGCGTTTACTTTAAGTCAAGGGATCAAAGTCTTATTGTCCTTGGAACTCTATCCAAAGTTGAAAGTTATGTTCATATCCTGGTTGAGAAAATAACTATCTTCAAAATAAGGACAAAATGTGAGAAAAGATATTGAATTTAAGGTTTAAGTAAGAGAATGCTGGCAAAAGGAAGGATTATTAAACAAAGAAAATGACATTTTAGAATTCATGAAGTATAGAAAGAACAGTTAAAACTTGTAAGATAGAAGAAGCAGAGTCAAGTTATACATCAGAAAGGGATTCACAACAAAGAAACAAAGATTCTCTAGTTTTATCAATAAAATGAGGGAGGCTATTCTCATTTGGAAGTCGTCAGAAGAGATGTAAGCTTGTTCCACCACTAATTTAATATTTTGCTTCAATTTTGTAGTAATAGTACTACATTTCTGTAGAACTAATTCTTGTTTGTTTGTTTTTTAGTTAACAAGTTAAATGTAGTAGATGTAAGATAGCTCATCTTGAGTAAACTGATACTGCAGTCTTTGAGAAATTGCTGGTTAGCATAGGCAGGACAACTGGTTCAAGCAGAAATGATGTTGAGTGATTATTAAAAGAGTAGCATTAAAGTGTCAGGAAGATGCTAGTGGTATTCCTGTGGGTGTGGACTAAATAAATTCAGATATAAATATCTTGAACAACCAGCCTGAATAATTGCAGTGAAATGACACTGAATAGAAAGAATTACAAATTCACGCCTTTGGGGCTTAATAACGGATTACAAATGTCATCAGTAGAAGAGGAGAAAGATTTTGCATTTGTTAATCATAAATGTCTGTAATCCACAAGTTGGATTACAATCATTGAAAAGGCAAATTCAATCACTGTATTTACTCTGCAGAGCATCCTTCTCATACTGAATATATATTTGTGATTATCTTTAAATCCACCAATAGAAAATGGGAAGCCAGATGGAATCTTTTTAAGGGTCTATAGTTGTAAAATCAGGTATTGTGTATCTACATGCATCTGTGCAAGCTCTTACTATTTTCTTAATGGTTTAAAAAAAATACTAAAACTTTTTAAAAAATATTTGCAGTAACATTTCCTTATTCCTAGTTTATTTTCATTCAACTGTACAATAAATATGTATAAAATACCACCAGTGTTATTAAGACCTTTGGAAACTACCCTCTGTACAGAGAGGGAAAATTATGTAGATAGGTAGAAAGGATATAAATTGTTTTTATATATAATATATGTATATTTATCAGTAAGGATACTTTGGCTAGAATGCTAATCTTGTTACAGAATGTATATTTGACAAAGCAACTGCAAAGAATCGTATCAATGATTTGAGAGACGTACATGTAAATTTCAAATCCAGCCCAGCAGTAATCTATAGAAATATATCCACAAGTTTCCTATAGAATTATAGAATGAGATGAATGTGTCAGACCTTAAAAAGGAGAGGTGTAGAATTTTTTCTGTATTGGTTCAATGCTACATTTTTTCCTAAGCATTAGGGTAAATCTAGTAACAGATGTCTTCTACCTGTTCTGGTTGCTGCTGGATAGAAAAACAAAAACCATTTAGGATAAGCAATTCAACAGTAGCTTCATGCTAGTTTCTTTTTATAAATTGCAGAAAACAAGAAAATTTTATGGGCTAAGAGAAAAAAAATCTGTTTTGAGGATGATGAGAATTTTGTGACCTATGACATGCAGCCAATCAGAGAGGTTCTACATCATTGAGAGCCTGGTTGTGCTGCAGAAGATGCTTGTGTTTATGTGATTGTGAGTCACAGATGGAAGATGATCTAAAGATCTTCAGGAAATTTGCCTTGCAAGTGGGATATCTTGCAGAAACTAGTGTGGCATAAAATACAGCATTGGATTTTTGTCTCTCCCTATTAGAAGCACTTGCTCAGATTTTGTGTCGGGCCTCACAAAGTCACTTTTTTTTTTTCCCCAATTTGCCTACAAGACTTACATGCATATCACTCTATTATGTGTTTACAATAGTTAAGCTGTTGTCTCCTTTTCTTCTGCTCATCTGCTGCTGTCTGTGAGCTGTATCCTTGCCTTTCATAGGTTAGTTGTACACTGCTAATCACCTTTACCTCTGTCAACCCCTGTTAAAAGTTCATCAGTGCTGCAGGCTTTTCCATTAGATCTTACCACGACATAAGTAGAGTCTTGTCCTCTTTTGTGCTCATAATATCTGGTTCTGTTAGAGAGAGTGTGTGATGTAGTAGAAGGATACAGACCACGGTCCAACTCACATTCCCATAAAAAGGGAAAATGAAGGCTGATGTATTCATCAGACAAGCCAGCTTCTAACACTGATGAACTCTTGTAACTCACTGAAGGAGTATGTTGTCTGGATAAAGTCAGTAGACCACCAATGATACTTAATCTAAATTCACAGCCCGAATGTGGCATTGCATGATTAGCAGAGCATTTTAAAAAGACCTCTCTCCCCTTTCCAGTTCTATAATTTGCTGCCAGATTTCCAGCCATTCTTCTCTACCAAATACTCACTCTTTAGTTTCCCCATACAGGTGGCTACCATTTGTAAGGCTATCAATTTCTCTACCCATTTTAAGCAGCTATTATTTATGCCAGTTCCTGCTTATCATCCTCTTTATTCGTTTAGACAAGAACAGCTACAAAACATTTTAAACAACTTGAGATAAAGGTTAAGCTTAAAGATCACATGTTATCATGCACAGCTTCAAAATAATGGGTTAAACCTGCTTCAACACAATGTTCTGAAATTGTGTCTTTAATGTGCATTTAATTTGTGCCACTCTTTCAGATGTAAGAAATGTGAAAACATGAACCAAGCTAAAAAGCTATGGCCCGTAAAGAAAATCATCTGCAGTACCATAAAAGGTATGTGCTGAACTTTTTTCACCAGTCTTCATACGCAAGATTGTACAGAATTGAAAAATGCATACTTTTTCAAAAGATTTTCATGTCTTTAACTTTTAACAATAGAATGTATCAATAACATAAGTCTCACTGAAGAAATGTGATTGTTGGAAGTCCTGCATTTATCCTTCAGATAATTTTTAGAAGTTTTTGCACTAGAATTAATGGTATGCTCACAGCCCTTGTTACAAACAATAAATTATCACTACATGTCTTGCCATTGAAATAGATTACTTAGCCATTCACCATTTGCCATGGGATGCTCTCCAGATGTGTTGTGTCTGAATTTGTCTGAATTTTCACTTGAGTACTATGAAGTTAATCTGTTGTTTAGCACACCAAAAGAATCGTTAAATATCTGCTAAACATTATACCAGTTTGCAGTGTCTTGGCGTAGGGGTTTTTTTTCTTCTCTTTCTTCCCTCTCTCCATTCCAGTGATCTTTAACAATACCCTACTGTTGCAATGCTGTTCTTTTTCTTCCTTCAAAGTATAATTTTATGCTAATCCTTGAGCTGTTGAAGAGGGCGTTAGCTTTCAGCTAATTTTTCTCACTTGTTGTCCTAGGGAAACTTTGTTACTTACAACCTGGCACAACCTGAGTTTTGCACAAATATTGCCTCTTCCTTCCATACTTAAAATAGTTTTAAAAATTTGGTATAGATTACATAGTAAGAATGCATGGTCCTTCTGTCTACTCTATATCTCACGATTCTATTGCTGAGAGGACTGAACTTTCATCTCTGTGTTGGAGTGTGGCCCGAATTCTAGATTTCAAAGCAACTAAAAGTAAGACAATCATTAAGACAATGTTGCCTCAAATCCCAGTTCAAATAATCTCAAAGTCTATGCAAAACACGAATGTTGACCTCACAGAACTTCCCAACCTCTGGAATAGTTCACAAAGCTCTGAAAACACTCACAAACTTATTTCAGAAACTTCTTTTTTATTGTTAGTAAAATATCTCTTGGTTGCCATTAGTTTTGCTTAAATCCTGTGGAAATATTTGGAGATCTTGGCGTATACAGCAATTCAGAAAAATGGCTCATCATCACAGTTAGGCTCAGTCTGCAGATTGCTTGTGTACTGAGTTCCCACTTATTTTTTTCAGGTTTACTATCAGGCTAGACAGCTCTGTCAACTCAAAAAGACATGCTTTTTTCAAACTATTGATCTCAGTTGCTCTTCCAAATCCTTTAGTATTGGCTCTTAGGATTACTATAATGCTATAATCATTCTGTTAAGGATTCAGATTTGTGGTGGACTAAAAGATGGTAACATCAAAAGGATTGAAATGCCCTTGAAGCAATCAATTTTTGTTCATCAAATACAAATGCTGAGAGGCTGCTTTCAGCTAATAATTTATAACCGAATTAATGACACATGGCTTCCGTCAGTAATGCTCTCCTCTCTGGGATCTTTTTTTTCCCCTTTCTGTGATCTGATTTCATATTCTGGGAAAGGAAATCAGAGTGCTAAAGAATTTAATCAGAAATGAGGAGTGTCTGAAGTTAAAAGCTTAGCTTTCTTTCTCCAAACTGAGTGCTGCTTAAACATTTATCTTTCAATTTTGGCAAACTTATATTTTTAAGCCAATTCTTGTGGAATTATATTTCCACTATTATTATTATTGTTATTATTATTATTATTATATTTATCCTACACACAAAGTATCACTTAGCTGTGGCAAGGACTGTACAAATGTTTTTAATGAGTCCCTTATTTGAGTTTGTAGATTATCAAACATTTTGTTTCATTACAAATTTTCCACATTACTAGAACAGTGCCAGATAATGTGCTTAAGCAGTTCACCCATTCTCACTTCAGTTTTGTCTCCCTTCTGCTCCTTTGCTGAATTTTAGAAACAGCTTCAGAGTAAAACTGCCACTTTTGAAGTTTAAAATAAACTTATATGGTTGGCCCTCATTTCTGGTCACAGTCGTATTTCTCCTCTTTTTTTAAACTTCTAGAGACTTGAGCTAAGCCTGTTTGTTCAGAAAGGCTATCCAAGGCACTGACAACACTTTTTTTTCCCCCCTGAATTCTGTGTGGAAAGGGCAATATGCCCTGAGCCTACCATCTGTCAAAACATTGTAAACACGAATAGCATCAAGAAGCCAACATCAGATAGGGCTAGGGAAAAGGAAAAAAAAAAATGAAAGAGAAAGAAAAAAAGGATTTTATAGTGAAAAAGACATGCACCTGAATAACTGCTAAATTATTGGACACCAGCATAAGCTGATCTCAGCCTCCTGGTGTCTTCTCTTTTCCAGATTGATTAAGGACAACCTAATAACATCAGATGCATGCTGAGGTTGTTTAGTGATGCAGTTCTCTTACAGTGTGGTCCTTTTTTATAGCTGTGGGACATGTCAGTCAGAGTTCGAGGTTGGTTATGCAGAGAAAGGATTTTTGTGACAGAAGGGAAAAAAGAGTATGGCATCAGCTTAAGGAATGAAATACTCCATTCTTCTCCTTATTACCTCGTCCCATTTCTTTGTGAAGCACAGATATCCCTGATCACTACAGTAATTCCTTAAGTGTTACTTACATTTTTCTTAAATGTATGATATGGAAAGATTTATAGTTATATTTACATCCATAAATTATTCAAAAATTAGCAGACAACCTGTCGTGCTCTCACAGATAATTTTATAGCTGTATTTTCCTTCATACAAATCACTTGATCGTCTTTAATTTATTCCTTTCTCCATTTCCTTTCTCTTTCTCCAGTTTTCCTTCACAACCTCCTCCCTCTCCCTCACATTCCCTGCAGCTTATAATTGGTTTAGAAATAGATCAAGTTACTTATATTTAATAGCTTAAAGTACTTAGGATAATTATATTGTAGCAATTTATATTCAATTAATACTAAATCTTCAGCTCTGGCAAATCTTCAGCATAGGTATTGCATTGCAACTCATCTGTTGTGCTTGTGTATTAAAAGTTTATGTGGCATGGATATCATCCAAACAGCACTGAACTTCTTGACACACCAACTGGTTTTCAGAATTTTAAAATCATTAATAGGAAAATAAGAAAACATGCAGAAACTAGGCTCAAGGCAGAACAAAATATGTTTAACCAGAAATGAAATATTTAAATGCAAATGAATAAGGATACATTACATAAGTTAGGAAAGTAAGATAAAAGTAACATAAACAAATCTACTCACAAAAGTCTCCATATCATATTTGACTTGTAGACAAATGTATTAGAATATGTTAAAACTTAGAAAACAACAGCAAAAATTCCACAAGGTGTCTAGCACCCTCAAATAAACTGAAGCTAAGCCTTACACAAAATCTCACAAAACAAGGTCAATGGATAAAAAACAAACACAAAATGAACATTGAAACATTACATTAAAAATGCTAAAACTTAAAAGTGTATAGACTGACCCAGCACAGTACTCGTTCTTGATAAGACTTGAAAAAGCAATGCAGTTCAAGATGCTTTAAATAAACTGTGACTTATTCCAAATAAGAGTTACAAAATAACTGAACAACCGTAATAAAAATGATCAATAAAAAAAGCTTTTAAACTAATTGAAAACATCATAACATTAAGCTTTATAACAATCAGACTCTTATTTTTTTTTAAGCAGCCTTACATGCAATTTTGGCAGGAAAAATTTTCTGAAATCCCCTCCCACTCTGTGGCTTAATGCAGTCCAAATGTCCTCACTACAGAGAATGGAGCAAAGGCAACATTTCTCTTCATAGAGATAGCTTATAGTCCAAACAGTTCATTTATTATAAATACCTGCAACATTTCTGATTTTGTCTTCCAAGTAGTCAGGAGTTTTCATCAACTTTTTCTTCTTTGGTGTTCTCTTCTGATAGATTTTCACTTTTGCTTTAAGATGAAAATAAGTCAGAGGTTATGCTTCAGATATGTGGAAAAGGCCATGAAGAAACCTCTCAAGAAACCTCAAAGATGTCAAGTACTCTCTGGCTCCAGAACAAAAGGGAGAAATGAGTTTCTTCAGTGAGAGGCTTGGTACACCTGGGATCCTTTTGTTGTGCATTGGTGTCACTTTATCTCTGGTCTCCTTACTTATGTCTCTGGGCTATGGCAATGTCAAGAATGATGGTGACTGTAGCCAGCTCCAGGTACAGGAAAGATTAGTGGTTACTGGTGCAGCAAGATTAGCTGAGGACAAGAGCCCACAGCCATCACTTTGTACAAGCTATAGTCCTGGTATGGCCACTGGGATTTGAAATACATGAGGTAGGCCCATCCAGAAACAGTAAATCTGACTTCCCTTGGGCTATCCTTTTTATCTCTTTTTATTACAGGAGCTCCTATCCTGAGACCTCAGTGCTGCAGAAGGAAACGTTGCCCATACTACTGGAAGCTGGCTCCAATTACTAGCCTTTAATCGAGAAGCATGAAGATGCTGAGATACTATCATCCTACAGACACATGGGTATGAACTTGAAATGGGAAACTTCAATGAGATGCTTCACATGCCTGAAGTTCAGCTTGTGTATAACTTCCTGACGGAAGACCGGTCATAAAATTTCTGAGTACTTCAATGACTTAGGGGGCAATGGGTCACTGAGTATTAGGACACACAGTCTGTGTGAACACAGAAGAAAATATTACAAAACAGCTTTATCAATAAGACAATAAAAACACTTCAATATGTTGTTTATCCCATCAGCTCTTGGCACTGTTAACTGAGTTACAGTTTCAGTGACACCAAAGCCTGTTTTAATGATAAGCTTCAGAAACTTATATAACAAACAGCAGTCTAGTAGAACAGTACAAAATGTTTTCCCTGCCTTGACCAGAGTAGTGAGTAGGTAACTAGTACTTAGTTAATTCACACAACTGAAAACTTTAGTCAGAGAAAGATTTAAAGCTCTTTAATGAACCCTCTCTGGCAGTTAGCAGTCCCAAGTGTTATGGTTGATATCAAGTAGCTCTAGCTAGTTTGAAAAGTGTTAGTGAAACACTAAAAAAAAAAAAAGAAGAAGAAGAAGAAGAAGAACTTCCTGACGTCTCATCTGCTAGAACAGGTACACAGCAGTCTTTACTTGGCCTGTACTGGGCATCCTGGGTCTGAAGAGGGACAACAGGAAATGCTGAAGATGTGTATTCAGTTTTACGGGAAGGATGAAGCCCAGGCCAGCAGTAGCGCTATGAGGAAAGAACTCTTTCTTCAGGTTAGAGCCAGGTAGAAAATCCCACTCTTCCTCTGCTGAACATAGATGAGAAGGAAGTATTCTCCTGCCAGTCTACTGTGTGATATGCCTGCAGCTGTGGAAGAGTCTTCATTCAAAAACCTGATATTGTTTGGGAAGAAACCAGGAAATGTCTCAAAGACCTTCCAGGTTTCTCATGTGTTCACAAGTGTAATAATTTGTAAAGCATCATGTTATCTCAAATAAATGAATGCAGGTTTATATGGTCAATAGATTTACACATTTATATTTGTTTAAATATAACAAAATAAATATAACAATTAAAAAAAACAGCAGCTGTTGCTATTTTTTCCCATTTTTGTTGTATACAGTCTAAAATAAAATTCCATTATTTTAAGAAGGATGTCCCATCCCTAGATATTTTCGTTATGTGTAACAAATGAATCATAACTTTTTCATCCAGTAATGATAGAAAGAACTATGACCTCTAAGTTGGAACTATTTTTGGGTAAGATATGTAATTAAGTCTTAAAATAATATAAAAGCTAAACTCAGACAAGAAGAACTGGGTAAAAAAGTGAAGCTATACTCATGAAGTCCATGAAGTTATACTTCAAGGATTTTAACATTTTGGCAGTCGTTAATTTTTCTAGCCATGTAACCCAACAAATTAAGAAAGTTAATTTTGTTTCATACTGCTTTCAAATAGGCACCAAAAGAATAATTTGAATTTAATACATCAATAACAAAATGAGGGACAAAGAAGTGATTGTGTTAATATTAATGTAGAGACTAGTTTCTGAAGAGCTAAGGCAGCTCAATTCAGCAATGGAAGCATCCTTTATTTCAGTATTTGATTATGAAATTAGGGGCAGGGTGTGATGTCATTTTCAGTTGTACAAATCTACCAGTTCTACCTGAACAGCTCCATGTGTGCCTTGCATTTTATCACCAACTAATAGAAGCTGATATGTTCCACTGCAACACACACAATTTCTGTAAAGTAAACTGCATGCATTTGAAAGCCAACTCAGAGCAGAGCTTAAATCCTCCTGGTAGCACTTCAGCAACCACCAGCATAGCTCTGATTTAACAGCTTGCTTGCATTTGCTCTGAGTTATCTTTGTAAGGATCCCAACACACCGAGTTCATTCTTTGTATTTTTCTATTGATTTTTCTACAACCTGTGTAAAGTAGAAGTATCATTTAGGCTCTTTGTTTAACTGCATTTCCTTGTGTTTTCCTCCTTAATCTTTGTAAATGGAGATCTTCCCAGTTATGGCAGTATGTTTGTTATCGCTTCTTGTCATGTGATATTTATCTAGCTGTGACTGAGATACCACTGGTGTTTCTGAAACAGTACTGGGTTCCTCTGTTATCTTTCTGCAGGTGTTGGATTTGCCATCTCATGAACTCTGGTATCTCAGTAATTGTTGGTAATCTCCAAAACCAGCAATTTGGGATTTTCCCAGAAAGTTACCTCCTGATAAACTGTTTGCATTCTTATTACAGGAGGAAAATATACTCAAAAATTTAAAAGGGGAAAACAGCTCACTAAATTACTTTCCTGCTTGATTGGCTAAATCAACTGAACATTTCAAGTTTTAAAATGCAAAAGGAAATTATCAGGAATTATAACAACATGGGACTTAAACATTCTGTCAGTTACCAGGTTTGTGACAGTAAGTACAACTGGTCTGTCCAAGGGTCTATTTTCAAATTATTATAGAAAATATGGATCATAATATTTAAATCTGCTAAGCAGAGTTTGCCTCCACAGATATGAGGAGCTTATACAAAGGAATACCTTTTAAAGTTTTCATTTTTCATCACAAGTAGGATGAACAGAATAAAATATAGTGCGCTACTTTTTTCTAGAATTGTACAAAGAAACTTATTAATTGGAGACACAATAAAAAAAAAAAAAGGAAAAATAGTGACTTAAAAGAACTAAACGCTGTCCAGAGATTGAACATAATATAATCTTGGAGAGTCTTAAGCTTGGTTGTTCAACCATGTGTGTATTCTGCAGGAGTAGGATTTACTGTTACTTTCTCAAGTGCACAGAAATTATTAGCTACACGCTATGGACTTCTCTTCTGCCTTTACTGATGTCTGAAAATATAGTAGCAGCAGAAAAGTATGCTCACATAGTAATCTTCACTGAAATGAAAGGGAAGGAAGAAAACTCAAACAGCAATATTTCAAAATATACTGACTTTCTTCAATAGTTTTCTAACATCAAAGGATTGTGTATTCTGTCTGCAAGTTAGTTTTCTGAATAAATTATTATTTGATTCATCTCCCCATGATCTATTTTTAGGCCTTTGGAATACTTTTGAAAGCAAAAGTCCTTTTTTTTTCCTTTTTTTTTCTTTTTTTTCTTTTTTTTTTTCCCCTCTTTGGTTTGGATCATATGGTTTGGGAACTTACAGCTCTTTCTAGCTGCCTGGCAGATTCTCACACAATTAGCCTTCCAACAAATTCACTCGTGCTGGAACTTACTTCTTAGGAATTCCTCCAGTGCCCCTTTGCACTAGTGAACATCTGTATATTCTACTGATCAAAGAGTGTCCCTCTTCATCCACTTATCAAATGGTTTATTTTTACATAATGTGCCTGTTGACACCACAGCTGCATTTTCAAGCAAAGAAAGAGGAGAACTGCTGCTGAAAAGAAAGGATGATGTTAAAATTAAACTGTACATTTTTTGAAGTAGCTGTGGGGCCATATCTGTGCCTTTGTGGGTTGTTGCTGTCTAACAGCTCAGCCAACTACCCTTGTAGTTGCCTTAGAAAGGGAGGAGGTGCCTGATGGCTGCTGGTTTAGTAGAGTTATCCAACTGCTTTATTGAACCTGAGGGCCCTACTACATAATGCACAATTTTCCTACGTGAGGTTAAATTTAGTGCAAAGTCAGTGGAAAAAATATACCCCCTTTAGCTTGCTTTAAAAAGATGTTTACCAACTTGTTACTTAAGACAGCCACAGACTGGAAAACAAGCTGCAAATAGCTGTTACAAACCTACGTGAATAAAGACTGTAGGCTCTTGAATAAAAAATAAAAACACATGAAATTTTCTTTTTTAATTTGGTTGTGGTCAGATCTGGTTTGCTCTGTTGGCAGTAACATGTAAGTACAGTTTTGTGGTATCTACTCTATTTAAAGCATTTTCAATCTACAACCTTTTCATCTTGAATTATTTATTCCATACCCATTGCTATGCTGTGATGGACAGTAGTATTAAAAGCAAAAGCAATTTTCTGTCAACTTCTGGATCTCTGAAGTAGACAAAGCAGAACTCTCTTCCCCTCAAAAGCCTTCTCAAGGATGTGATATAAGCCATGGCAACTGCTGAACTCTGGACTCGCCAATCTTCTGTCAAGACTCTATCCTATCAACATTTCCATTTCTTCTGAAATCATAAGATGAGGCTTATAATACAAAATAAAACTGTGAAATATTTGCATGGCTTTGTCTTATTTCTATCACTTATGAGGCACAGGGGCATAAAATAGAGTCTAAGAGTTTGTTCTCTCTCTCCTTTCAGGAACTTACTATGACTAATCCATGAGCCAAGGATATGCCTTCCCCTCCCCAGGTCAGACAAAAACACTTGCTGTATCTATAGAAATTTCTGTTTTCACTTCCCTTTATTTAAACTGGATTAACAACACATTCTGGTACAAGCAGATTTTTTTGTGGTAATTAAAATTTGAATTTCTAAGGGATATTTGCTTTTTATTATGCCAAATCCTATTGCTCTTCGGATAATACTAGTTAGAAATAGAGTGCTGTTTTCCAGCTTTATGCATATGCAACCTGAGTATGAAGTTGGTCGCTTATGTTTTTAATGTCATAGAATCATAGAATCAAAAAGTCATAGAATGGCTTAGGTTGAAAGGGACCTTAAAGATCACCCAGTTCCAACCCCTTGCCATGGGCAGGGATGCCACCCACTAGAACAGGCTGCCCCATTCAAACTGGCCTTGAACTCTTCCACGGATGGGACATAATATTCTCTTAATACTTGTAAGCATCTGATTTCCACATATCATATACATCCCTCTCACAGTTACATACTTTGGACTTAGGGAAATACCAACCAGCAAAATCTCTGGAGTTTGTTCAGAACTTTGCAGTCGATCTATGCTGCCTGAAAGCTTATTGCAGCAAGGAAACTCTTCCTTGTGATCTTGCTATCCTTCTACAACCACAATACAATGTGCACAGAAATCAATAACATTTTTGGGAAAATATGTTGCAAAATAAAGAAATCACAGTCAGTTTTGCCACTGAAAACAATCTGAATAAAAAGATGACGATTGTCCATAATTTTTTAAGGGTTCACCAGAAATAGTTCCACTTTATAAACACCGTACATTTATATGCTATTCACTCTTTCATGTGAAAATCAAAATGTGGTGGTGTGTTACCTCAGGCAAAATCCTCAATAAACTTTTGTGTCCACAATAAAATTTGTATCCAATTAAGATTCCCTGAGGAACTATAGCTGATAATACAACAGAATGATTTCACAGTATAGACATAGCAAATACTGAAGGAGTTATTGTTCTAAAATTCTTGCAATTATTTTATAACCAGCTAAGTCAATTTTACCACAGGCTAAAGTTCTGGCATAAGTGGTGAATGCTGGTATTTTGAGGAGGAAAAAGTAGGCTGACATAGGAAAAATTATCTGGAAAAAGTGATTTAGGCAGAAAGCAAGCAGCCCCATTTCATACTTCCTACAATCATCGAATCATAGAATTTCTTACTTCATTCTATCTTTTGCTCTCTTTCTCACTGATATACTCTGTACACCTCTCTCAACTTTTCTTCTTCGATCCTGTGCTACAGCACTGGTACAACTTGTGTCTCAAACCTCTTCCATGCTTGCAGAAGATTCCTGCTCACCCCCATGGAATGTCATTGGCTAAAATTATGTAACTTCATTGGAGCAGTTCTTCTTGCAAGAGAGGAGGTAAAGGCCTTTCTAGCATGATGAGTGATACTTAGGATATGTTCTGTGAAATGAGAACCATTTTTACGTATTTCTCTTCACCGATACTCCTCCCTGTACTGCTGCCTCCTGTTTCATGTCTGAGTTTGGAAGAGCACCTGGCTGGGGTTTGGAGTGTCTCTCGGTGCTGCTCTGTGCTGGGGTACCCCCTGGTGAGGTGAGTGAGCTCCCTGCTGAAGGCCTACACCCCCAAGGTTCACACAAGGGGAAAAGCCACAAAGAGATGAAGCATTTCAAATGAAGCACAGACTGGCAAATGCTTCTATGGCAGAACTCAGATGTTCTTTGTTCTTTTACATCCATCTATTTTAGAAAAGAGGAGCCGTGTTACTCATTGCAAAGACCATAAGTAGTAGCAGACAGAATTCAAGTGTGAAATTCTTTGGTCTGGACAAGTAGCTTGTCTCACCTGTCTCAATTATTTTATCTTTGAAATTCTAATATAACCAAAAACACATCACTGACAAAATACCACTGTGCTAATTTCAAATCTGAGCAGCTTCACATTTGTTTCCATAGGCTGCATATCTGGCTGTGACTCCTGATAAAATTCAGGTCAGGAATTTTTTTGTGTGTGTGTGTGTGAAAAACAGCACGTATTCTCAAGCCTGCAAGTATTCAGGAATTTGGTTTTCTGACTGACCAGAATGGTGCCTAAACTTTCCTCTGTTCCTGTGTTATTTTGTTACTCAATCACTTTTTCTCCCATCAGAACATAACCTACTTATATAACTGTGATTATACATCCATAATTGTCAAGTCAAAATAAAAGCTGAGAGCATATGGAAATGATCAGAATATGGTGTGATAGCAGCAATGCCATTTACTGTATATAATCAATTTAGCGCACCAATAAATATACACATATATAAAACTCTGACAAGCACACTATTCTTTTCTATAAAATTTTCATTTAAATTCTGGTGCCATTGTTTTGGAATAAATTTTCTTGTCACAAAGATATGGCATTTTATTTGATTCAGTCTTATTGCATCATTAAAATATTGGTATCTTTTATGTTTTGCAAACATTTGTGGACACACCATTAACCAACATAAAACACAATGCAGTAACAAATGCCTATTTTATGACTGCTGTCATACTATATATTCTCTAATGGTCTAACATTATCAGCAATCTAAGCCTAAATTATCAGAACTAAAAGTCTATGAAATACAAGACACATATATAATCTCCAGGAGCCAATCTATTGAAACATTAGAATTAAAGGTTCAGGCAATCAATTCAGTTAAAAATGCAGTTTTGCAGAGGAATTTTTCATTCACGAAGCAAAAAGGAAAAAGGAAGGAAGCAGCCAGTTATTATCAAAAAGATCACCCCTGTCCAAAGAAGATATAGTTTCTGTGGACATTTATGTACTGTCAGCAGAAAGAAGGAAAAAAAAATGAGATAGAGAAAGCAAAAAGGAATTTGACAAAGCTGCAGTGCTTATTTCTTTATTGCTTTTATTGTAAGTGTTTTTTTATCAATTAAATTAGTTCATTACCTGGTCTTAAGATTGATTTGTGTTGTTCCCTGACAGTTTTTATTTGGCCTGAGAATTTTACTGTGTCTATAGAAGCAAAAGAATTTAAGACAAGGTTGATAAATGACTAACAACATATGGCTGTGTGAAGTTGTGTGAAAATACTCTGTGCTGCTGGAGAATGTAACTGATGAAAGTGCACCAGGGATACTAGATTCAGATAGGCATAAAGTCCTGTATTAGGAGATATGGTTGGCAACAGTCTGTGACGAGCATATACAAAGAAAGAATTTGCTTTTTGCATGACGATCATTTAAAAGTTTATTTCATCTCCCATGTAAGACCCTGAAATGAACTTTTTCTTTTGGATGCCTTCTCTTCTAAAGGTGATGACAGGATCAATTTCATTGGCTTAGAATGACGATATTAATCACATAGTTCTGTCAAGATACATAATGGCACTATATATTGAAGAAGCATCTTGGCAGAATGCTCTTCTTACGATTCTCCTTTTTATTGTAGTCTTTGACAGCAACAGTTTAAAGGGTAAAGAGAGTTTTGAAATCTAGGCACCACAGACAGACAATGTTGAGTAAAGAGAACAGGAGGGGGAAAAAGCAAACAAGTTTGAAAGAAAGTGTCCAGACTCTCAAATGCATTCCTAATCAAACAGCAAAGGAATTGTGATTTACTGAGAGTCTAAAGTATGCCATTTACTCTCCATGAAAAGGTTTGTGGGTTTTTTTTTAACTTTCTTTTCTAAACTAAAAAGGTAGAAGGCACACAAAAGTCTGCTACCTAAGATGGTTTTGAAATACAAAGGTTCTGCGTTCAGTTTACTTTTTGGATTAGATGTGTCAGTCCCAACAACCCCAACTAACCTATGCTCTCGCCTGTCCTCTGAGCATCTTGTCCTTCTTGCAGAGATTATATCTCATCTATTAGGTTCTTTTTTATTTTTTTTCCCACTGCTTCCACAGATTTTCTCCAAATATTTTGTCACTTCTGAAGATCGACAGTCTTTGTCATTTCTTTATTGTTCTCTAATGAAAGTATTGCAGTTGTTTATGGAATACTAATTAAAGCCTCTTTACTCCTTTCCATTTGGAAATGAAATAGAAACATTTTCCATTGACTCAAAGAAAAAGAAAGTGGCATGTAGCTCATTTAGCCTATTCACATTGCAATTTGCTAGACATTTCCTTGTCTTTTTCTAAGATTATATGAAAGCCTGTAAGAGTTAAGAAAAGTTAATAAATATCTGTTCTATATATATTTATATTTTCCCAATTTATCTAATATGTCAAAATTACTAGGTATTATTGTAGTTTATCAATCTATACTTTCATTTTGAACTCCTGGGTCTTTGCAGTGATTTATAAAACTGTGTTATGCATCTTTCTGTTCCCATCTTTTCTGTAGAAACAATATTACTTGTAAATTATAAAAAAAATTATCATAAAATGGGAGTGGGAGTTTGTTCACGAATAACAGTAGAATTCTACTGAAGTCTCTGGGGAAACACTGGTTTAATGTGGACTTAAAATTTGTAGTAACTTAAAAAATTAAGTAACTGCCAGAAATCCATCATAGTCTAATGAACTAGTCCTTTTCTAGTTCTTTTGAACAGTGAAAACATAGCCAATACCTATTTCTACTGGCAATCTGCAAACACGGTATTCAGCATCTTCCCAGACCAGACACTTACAAACTGCATTTATGTAAACTCTCCTCTTGAATTCTTCAGCTAATACCTATTTGAGTAAGGATTGCTTACCCAAGAAAGGATTTTCAGGCTCAAGCCCTGCCTCAATATTCTCCACTTTAACCTGGCAATTATCCCACCCTCCTGGGCAGATTATAAATTATGCAAAACTATAAACAAGGTGGAAAGGGCAAGAGGAAAATAGAGGTAATGTATGAAGTATGCATCATGCTACTAGAATTCTTAAAACTAACACGACTTACAATTTAGATACAACACGACATTACTGTGAAGATGAATACAAGACTTTTTGGTGGCTTGAAATTTTCGGTTAAAAATTTTAAAAATGGAAATAGAAAATAAACGAGAAAAAAGCTGAAGCACTCTGATCTACATGCTACCTTGCACAATATTTGCAACCTGAAAAAGAATGCAGTATACAAATATGAAAGTCAACAAATAAGATCATTTTCTATTTGATTTCCCACAGATTCACAGATTTCCAATGGTTCTGAATTTCAAAGGCATGTGATTTATTCAGAGTAAAACTGGATGGATGTGAAATTTGTAAAATAAGTGACACAAACAAATGAGAGTTGCAATTCTTAGGATGTGGTGTTCCAGAAGCATTTTTTCCTATCTTCTGATGAATAATAGCATACATTAAAAAAAATGTTTTTTGCAATACTGCTGAAGAAAAGTGGAGTCTTTTGCTAACCAATGAACTTAAACTGGATAGAGATGGAAGAAAGCTCTGAGAATAATTTAAACCAGTGGCTGACCAGAGAGAGAAAAATAAGTTTGAGAAAAATTGGTGATGAGGAGAGTTTCAAGGAATCTGCTGCAGCTCTACTTAAGGCTAATCAACAGTCATACCTGTGTTCTTGTCTTCTTTTTCTTTCTTTCTCTCTTTTTTTCTTTTTCTTTTTCTTTTTTTCTTCTTTTTTTCTTTTTTCTTTTTTTTTGAACAAAGTGTGTCCTCCCATAAGTGACAGCATCTCTAGCTGAATTGAGTTACAGATAGATTTGAAAAAAGACTGTTGTGCTTTTGGTCAATTCACTCATTCATATCTAACACAAAAATTTTTTGGTAACTCATAATAACAAATACATTGCAGTAATTACCATAAGGGAAAAAATCATGTTCTTGTGGTGATGATCTCATATGCTCTGGACTACTGTATATGATAACTGAAGTTACTGTTTATGAAAGTTCAGAATGAAATTTCTGCAATACTGTTGCACATACAAAACTGATCTTATAAAGACAAATGCATACGATCTTCTAACAAAAATCTAAGTTTTGATTCTTACACATTTTTTAAACTAGACTTTTTGAGAAAAAGACTTTGTTCTTAATGTTTTGTTTCAGGTGTAGGAATGTCACTTCAAAGACACTTCTTTGCTAATTAATACAGTCTGAGGCAATTCATCTTTTCTATGGGAACAGTTTTCCTTGATTAACTTTGGCTATTTCTAGGTGAAGTTCTCTCTAATACTGGAAAAAAAATGCAAATAGTTTAATCTTAATCTGTTGGAATATGAATTTCTTAGCATATATTTCATTCTACTGCTTATGTAAAAACGGAGTGTTAATCTAGTTATTTGGTACACAGGTTTGTTAGTTACACTACTTGGTTTGTATGCTCTGTTCTCTTAGTATAACACCATTTCTGTATTTCTTTTTGTCACAAAAAGATTCCAAAGATTAATGAACATTTTTTTCCTCTTTCCTGAAACTATTTTCGTGATTGCTCTTTAAAATATATTTTTTCTTGAGAAATCTGCCAGTGGAGATATGAAAATTAAAATAAAATTGGAATTATCAATTTGAACAAAAATTTTCTAAGTTTTTTTTTTGTTGTTGTTTCTCACCCACCTCTACAGTTTTAAATACTATGGCTTGAAAACGGTTCCTGATTTGAACCTTAGCCCTCTGCTCTCAAAAAAAAAAAAAAAAAAAAAAAAAAAAAAAAAAATTAAAATGGAGAAGTTATTCAGACTTACTGTTTCTGGAAGACTTAGTAAGCAATAAAGCTACTATAGTTCTGCTTCATAGAGAAGAAAGATGTGAGAAAGATGTGGGTAACAGTGTCTCTGTTCTGCAGATGTGTTTCATTTGGGCTTCTCTACCATTGGTTACTAGAGTTTTTGAAAGACATGGAATATTAGAACAATTAGATCACTAGCTACAGCAAGATTTCTATTTCGCAGTTTTATATCATCCAGTTATTTACTATTCCTGAAAAGTAGAAACAGTTTTTTGCAAAGTTGAACAGAATGCCTAATGATTTATTCATACCTCTCTAGTAACAGACCTTTAATCCAGGCGGGATCGACATCCAGTACCACAAAGCATATCTTAACCCCTACCCTGCCAGCTAAATAACATAGGAGTAGTCTCAGTATAACTTTTCCAAATGACATAACAATCACGACAACACTTCTATCATCTCTGACAGAAAATATCTAAGCTTAAGCTAGCTATCACAATAAAAGTTATTGGAACATACGAGTACAAAATAGTGAGATCTTTCAGATCTGAAGATGATATAATATATATTATATCAATGCAGCATTTATTACGAGAAAATATATTATTTTCCACTTAAGTGATGGAAGGTATTGTGTTTCATACAGGTGCTGAGAAGAAGAGAGAGATTCCACATGTTGTACTGCTAAGTGGCTTCCTCATGGTGTATCTGTAGATTCATTGCACATGGCTTTTTGACTTATCTTTAGAGCTCATTTATGATTCTACTCTAAAAAGCAGAGAAAAAAGATAAAAAAATAAAAAATAATTCTCTTAGCAGACCATAGTAATATATGTTTGTTTCAGACAGTATTTTGTAAATTCTTTATATCTGATTATTTTGTTTTAATTTATATTTGCTTAACTTATGGTCTGATGGATTTTCTTATTTTTTAGCTTTACTGTTTTAAAATACATTGGATTTCATGTATTGTTCTCCTTCATTTTCACACTGCTGCATTTAATGCACTGCTTCTGTGCATTTAAAATACTCTGGTTGTTTGTGGGGATTATTTTTCATGAAATAGGCAGGAAGATTTGCATGAATACAGACTAGCAACTCGTTATTTTTTCTCACATAATTCATGCTGGAAAACGTTCAGTTTATTTCATTTAAGGGTTTAGTTATACCTTAAAGTACAATGTTCTCCAAGGCCTCCAATTTTTTATTTTTTTAATAGATGTTATTTTGTGCATAGATATTCAATGTGATTGTAGCATGATAGTTCTATTACTATCAGATTGTTCCTTTATCCCAAATATTCACTGTCGTTGCATTTAGAAGACGACAACAAATTTCATGTAAGTGCTCTCTGAAGTTTCTGTTTGTTAATCTTGAACTGGGAAGAAATAGTTGCTACATGTGGACAACTGTTTTTAAAATGTAGTGGTGATTATATTTTCTCCTAGCTTAGAGAACATATATTTCTTACTAGATTAAGCTGTGACATTTCATTGAGCAACGTGCAGACTTTTTAGCATCTAGATGGGAAAAAAAATACGTATACACATTTTGTAAGTATCTGTAGAAGAATGGTTTATATACCATTGCACAGAAGAAATGAAGTTAGCTAGCTAACTATAGATATCATTGTGATAGGATGATCTGTCACTCTTAAACTACAGTTTGAGAAAAGGCTTATATTTTTTTTCTATTCACAAATCTACTTGTGTATTCCCAATATGATCTCCAAGATGATCCCAGTAAAAAAACGGTAAGTTGATCACATCAAAATTACTCTTCTTTGAAGAAGAAAAACAAACATATTCCCTCGATCAAACTTCAAATAATTATCTATTTATAATATATGAACTAATTTCTAATTTGCTACGAGAAGTGAATAATTAGAATTGATTAATTCTAATTAATAACTAGAAAATGAATGCTGTAATTCTACTACAGAGACAATGTCTTGACTTGGAGTAAACTTACACTGTATTAGAGGAGCAACTTGTTATTATGGAATATAATCTCCGTCACTGTATTATATTCTGGTCTTGTCATTTAATTAAATATGTCAAAGGAATTTGT
This sequence comes from Gallus gallus, assembly GCF_016699485.2. Classification (NCBI taxonomy): domain Eukaryota; kingdom Metazoa; phylum Chordata; class Aves; order Galliformes; family Phasianidae; genus Gallus; species Gallus gallus. The sequence goes on from NC_052534.1 coordinate 70,739,213, forward strand.
TTTGAACATACCTACTTCAATTGCTTATTTCCTTACTTATTTATTGCTACTTCTGTTATTTAAGCAGTGATTTGTGTTTTTGCCTTTATTTAAAGCTTTATTTTATTTTATAGTGGAATATATGCATCTCTGAATGAATCATCTCCTCAAAATGGACCACCATGTTGATCAAAAATCTTCCAAATAAAATGTGAATTTGGAATCCAACTGAATGACTGTGTTAAATTAAAAATATTCCCTGAGTTATTTTTTAGTAGCTAATATGAAGGTTCACTCTCACTGCTTAAGAAGAATCAAGCCTATCTTGCCTGGATGAGAAGGCCTGGGGACAGAAAGGTTCAGCTCCACTGGTCTAGGTGCACGTAACACCTCAGAGATCCATAAGATTGAAGCCATAAACAGAGAATTTCAGTCTCTAACATTTTTTCTGATCACTTTGACCTCTAACACAACTGATTCAGATTTTCTGTCTATTTTCTATTTTAATATTTTATGGGCTTTTGCTTCATTTTTTCTTCACTTGAACATTTACAAGTGTTGAGATCATGGTCACAGCTGTGTTATCAAGAGAAACAGAAGCCAGAACTTCCCCAGTTGAGATGCTATATTCTGTGCTATTACACTCATTGTATGAGAGACAATAAATATCTGTGGGCCACACAGGAGCCATTTTGATTGCTGTGAAGGTCACAGACTTGATGAGAGATACTGAAGGAAAACCAACATGAGAACATTGAAAAACCTTGGTCCCTTAGATGCATTTCTCTTAGTCAACAATTTACTGAAAAAACCCAAACATCTGCCACAGGTGAGAAAATGGGAGTGGATGTAGTTACAAATTCAGCTTACAGAGCACTTAACACAAGCCCTCCTACCCTCTTTTGTAAATCTGAGGATCAGATACACCTTCAGAGTTATGTGAGAGTTAAAAAAAAAAAAAAGTATATATATATATAATATATATATAATACAATATATAATACAAAGTAATGAAAAGGATCAGAAGTGTTCTTGGAACAATAGTTGTTCATTCAGATAGAAAGAACAAATCTCTCTATGGAGCTAGCTGGTTTGTCTGTATATCTAGTACATGTTGTTTCATCTGCAACCTGAACTACATGTAAAGATCTTCAGTAAGATCAGTTGTGAGTGAATGGGGAGGTAATGGTGGGATCAGGGATTGCAGAGAATTAGTAGATACAGGACAGCTATGCACAAGCAAAGAACAGAGGTTCTCCAATAGTGTGATCTTGAGAGAAGCTGAGATGTAATTTTTGGGTCAATATTTGCCTGAAAAAGAAGCTTGTTTCTGTGTGAAATTAACAATCTCCTATTCAAATCATTTTGCAACTTGAGGTGTTCTCTGTAAGTAAACAGGAGAAACACCCTACAGAAGCAGTATTTTCTGCCACTGCTTCAAGCTGCAAATCTGTTAAATTTAACTAGTCAGTCACTTCAAGAAAGGCAACAGTATGGCTATAAGTGGATATATCTTAGTTTAGAATTTCATAGCATCTATGTAGGATTCCTGAAACTGATTTCTCTGGTTCAAACTTATGCGATCATTAAAATTTTTAATGACTGGAAAATGGCAGTTTCTATTTTTTCAAATAACTCATTTAAGTCTATGTAATTTTTATCAAATAGGAACCTTATTTGTGAATGTACAGGGAATATCATATATGGTAGAGAAAGGCATCCCACATCATCCTTAGCCTGTATTCATGCATACAAAGATTACACAAAGGCGCTGTGCAGTCATCGCTAAGAATTTGAACATTCCTGTCATACCTTCAGTTGTTTCAGTCAGCTTGCTGAGGTGGGATTTTTTCCAGACAGTTTGGTGGCCTGATTTTACCCTTACTGTGAATCAAAAGACAAATGGCAGCAAACTAACAGTCTTGAAAAAAGTACATGTTCATCAAAGTCATTCTTGTAAACAAATTGTTGCAGCTCTATTAATCATGTCAGCTTTACGCTCACTTCTTGCTCTCTTCCCCCAGCTCAGTGTAGTTGTCACATGTTGTGTTTGCTGTATGTCGGTCAGTACAAGGATATTGGGCTGAAGATGGACAAACCAATGAAGTACTAATACTTAATATAAGTAATTGTCCTGATCCATACACAGTATGTAGCTCATGCTTAGTAAGTCAAAGAGTTACATACCAGTGAATGAAGACTGGGCTGTTTTTTTCCCCAAATCAGTTTTAATTGTTATTACTATTATTTTTATTCCTGAATTGATTTAGAAGCTCCGTGTCAAGCTTCAATCCACATGGAGTATTACCCTGTGACTGCTGTCTATGTTCAGAAGTTGTGATTTTTATTTTATGCCTACAAATCTGCATCACTAGATAACCACATATTCTCTCACATGTAAATAGAGTTCCCATAAGATCTTACTATTGGAGCACACGGAAGCATTTGTGGGAAATTGCATGCTCATTTTACAGTCTATATTCCTTTTTTGAAATTAGCTATGTGACAGTAAGATTGTTTCCAGATCTGTAAGTTTTTCATTTTTATAAGAATACTGTGACCAAAATCAGAAAATAAATCTGTGGCTTTTACTGTATGAACTCACATTTTTCCATTTTGCTGTGAAAACAAAACAAAAAAGACGTATGTAGGACTTCTGGGAGAAGCCCCACATGTATAACCATCTGCTTTCTTGCTAGCTATTTTTTTCCTTGCTGTTAGGGTGGCTTCTTTAGTTTTTACCAATTGCCAGGCTCAGGTCTTCCGCCCTGAGGAATTACACACCTTGCAGACAGATGTGAGTACGGGGGAAACAGAACAACTCTCCCTCCCTCCCTCACTTCCCTACACTTACACCCATCCCCACACACAAGTGTTTACGAGGGGAAGCCTTGTATGACTTTTTAACTTTGCCCCGTTATGGCCACTGTAACACACCAAAGAGTAATTTCACCATGCAGTGATCTCATGAACTGTGGAAATGAACCTTCTGAGCTGCAGCCCAAGCATTAACAATTTAATGACTGCAGAACTGCAAGCAGCAAGGCTTATTTCACCTCATCCTGTAACTCGTGAGCTCCTTTAGGACGTGGGTACATATGCAAGAGCAGACCATAAATTGAGCACTGTGCAGCCACTGTTTGACCTCCATATGTTCTGGCACGTCAAGAAGTCTTCTAATGTGTGTTAGTGGGGTCAGACACAAGCCCTATTTCCATTCAGTGAATAGGCACACTTCGGTAAAATTGCAAAGTTTGCAAAATGTTTAAACAGAAAAATAAGGCTCTAGACTATAAGTAATGAGTCCTTCGGAGTGACACTGCTTATGATTTTAAACCGTTAGAGCAGAGATCTAGTTCACAGTAACAGATTTCCACTTCCTCCTCTGATATCTTAAGCGAATGTTAGCTCTGATGTAAGTGGTAATGAATATGTGAGTTTTAGCAAAGAAACGAGAGAAATACCAACATTTGCTTGTGTACTTGAAACAAATGGATCCAGTGTATCTATGCAATACTTCTTGGATATTTTCTATTACAGCAGTACTGCATGAAACAATGGGAATGAGAGATTGACAATACATGGAAAGTATGGAAATATTTTCAATTTTTTTTTCAAGTCTTACTTGCTTGATATTACATAAAAGGCTATTTTTTTAAGCAGAGATACTTTTAATGTAAATGAAAATATTTATTACTCATTCCAGCAGTGGATGACAGAATGTTCTCTCCTTTTTTAATGACAAAATATGAAAAAAAAATATTTCCTTACAACGTATCTATAGAACTTTAGCTGCACTAATGCTTTGCGATAATGATTTTTTGCAGCATACACATAAGCACTTCTTGCACATGTATGGAAATAAAACAACATTCAAACTGCAGACTTGATTTGTATTTCAAGTTACTTTAAATAACAAATACAGAAATTGCTAAGGACTTGGTTCTCATTCCAGCTCAAAAATATTTACGCTGCTCCAGCAGTGAGAATTAGCATTACGCGTATCAGGGTCTGAAGAAAAAAATCATCTGTAGAATCCAATTGTGGCATTCAGAGCCAAGTATGCTGCAGTTGGGACTTCTCTCTATTAAAAGTTTTAGTGATATTGTCAGTCACGACACTGTTGATTAGATGTTACCTGCTGAATAAAAGTTTAAAAGCTAACCCAGCTGACTTTAATCACTTTATTGATCCAAAACTAGACAAAAGTAACCAATTTATATTGCAACAGACCTGACCAGAAAGATGGCTTACAGGAACATGCTGCTGCTGTTTGCAGCACTGCAAATCTGGCAGTCAAAATTAGTCATGTTTTTTATAATTTATTCATACATTAGGGAGCATTTACAGTATTACTTTATTTTATTCTGTGTGTTTTAAAACAGGAAGATTAGCAAAATGTCAGTTACCAGGATCAACAATTTTTCTTCTGGCATTCTTAAGATAGGAAGTATGATGTGCACACAACGTTTTAATCCTCTATGAACTGAAAATACAGCTATCCTGAACTCGCAGTAAGGCAGAAAAACAGGGGACTTAGTTTATGAACATTTAGGTTAGTAAGCCATACTAAATTTTAGGGGAATTTCAACTAAATCCCAAACATAATGGAATTATCAAGAAAGTTTTGTTTGAAACTTAATGCAAATGTTAAAAACTGTACTTTAAATAAAGTAGTAAGTAACTTAGATTAGGAATGAAGTTATCCAATTAATTGCACAGGTCAGCAATACACCAGATACACCAGTAAGAGAAAATGATTTAATTCCAGTAATTCAGATTAAAATATATGTTTTTAAAGAATTTTCATTTACCTTTCTGAAGATACAGCCTCTGGCAAAATAAACATAGCAATTCTTGATGAGGCAGCAGTATGTCTGATGAGCAGAATCACTGCTTCTATCTAGCAGAACAGTATTTAATCCAAATAAAGTTTGGAGGTGTGAAGTTTGGCTTCTTGGAGTATGCTTGTAGTCTGCAAAATGCTTGCTCTAGTTTTAAGGATGTGTGAGTAGCATGAAAAAAATGTTTAGTGCTCAGAATTAAAATTGGCTCCAGAGATTTACTGGCTTCTTATGTCATTGTTCAGAAACGCATTTTAAGGCCTCTTTCTCACAGGTTCATTTGATTACTGATCACTCCCACTGAAGTCACAAGCAGACACAATCACCAAAAGGATACTCACAGTTTCTTTTTTATTCTTAGAGAGTAGGAATGTAGAGAACATAAGATTACTCTTCTAATTCTAATAAAAAATAGATATTTTCATGGGCTGAAACATAACATGATGCAAGAACCTCCAGACGCTTCATGTACCAACAAATTACCAGAACAATATGGTAATATCCAAATCCCATTAAAAAATCCTACAGATGAATATGAAATTTAGCTACTTACATTTGACTGTGAAAAGCTGCAAAAGTTCTATTCAAACACTGTCTAATGTGGGAGATAGTATAAAATTAATTGGAGAATATACTTTCAAGGATTTATCAGCCTTCGTGTTTTTTTTTTCTTGTGGACCTGGGAGCATCTTAGTTTCAATAGCACTGAGCAGCTCAGAGCCTAACTCCTAGCCAAACCTCACTATTATTCACAGGGTTCATTCCTGAGGGACTTCGTCAGCTAAATGCTCCCAAACCATCCATAAGGGATCAATATGTTTTGTGTGCTCCCCCCCAATGCTCACAAGTACTGCAGTGGTGCTGCTTCTTCCTGTATTCTTCTAGATGACATCTACATTGTCCTACTAATAAGCCCCACATGGCTCCCTCAAGAACAGGCTCCTGGCCTTCTGCTGTGTGTTTGACCCACGTGCCTTACAAGTGTGTGCTGACAACCTTGTGGAGGTGGGAAACTCAGACCTGGCTGCTCAACACCTTCCCCCAGACTTCCCACTTGAGCAATAAGAAACCTGAGCTCATGGCTGATCACAAACAAGAACCTGTCTGGTCTCCTAAGAACTTCTACTCCTGAGGTAGATACCCTACCCAAAGAGTTGATCTGTATGGCTTATATCTTCCAAATCTGCCTACTGCATCATGTGTCTGGATGACAGGAGCTAATCACAGAATACTAATGAAAACTGTATGCTTTAATCACTTAGTGTCCGCAGTTCTGGTCACTGATTAGCTCCACCTGTCACAGCTGGCAAAGCTGTTTTCAGCAGGTCCCAGAATTTTCCATCTTCAATAAGTGCAGGCAATCAGGACTAGATAAAGATTTACTAAATAAATCCAACAAACAAATAAACATCAACTCCCCCCCCCCCCCCCCCCATACAAAAAACAACAAAAACACCCAACCCTCCCAAACCAACCAACAAAACATAACAACAAACCCAAGAAAAACATGTTTAGTGATAAGAATGTATTTCAATTTGTCCATTTCCCCATCCCACATCCTGCAGCTGCAATGCAAGCATGAAGCAGAGAGGAAAAGTACACTGAGCTTGGAGGTATACCAGGTCATGTAGTTCAATTTGGAAAAACACCTCTTGATTCAGCTTAAGGCAGCAGAAGTTATTCTAGCAAGTCCCTGCTGCTTCATAGAGATAGAAATCCCACAGTCAGCTTATCATTCTCTCCTTCTATGGTAATCTACTTCGGTGTTTGCCACCATACCCAGGTATGTGCTGCCTGTGTATGTTATCTTTTCCCTCTTGTGGTTTTTGCATGCAGCTCAGCACACTGTGGTCAAGTCTGAGGAAAGATGAGGCAGCTGGGATGGCATGCTCTCATTGGAAAGAAGGCTTTTCAGAGAACTTTGGAAATCCAATGGTGCAAATTTGAATCTAGTACACAACCTGCTATACAGGTTTCAGGTGTAATCATTTAGATTTGGATTGGTGCTTGAAGATATTTTTGGGTTAAATTGGAAGTGATGGGAAGGGAGATATACAGGGTTGCATTTAACTCTATTGGGGATGGTCACAGCAGAGCAGCCTAATACTTGCAGGAAGTCTCTATACAGTGTTATCTGTGAAGTGTTCATAGAGTAAACAAACTCTGATACTGTGGGAAGGGAAAAATGTTTTGAGCAAAAACTTGTACCGAGCATGTGTAGGTTATCTCAAGAGAAATGAATGTATTTGCATTTGCACCTGGACGTGAGATCTTGAAGCATCTCAAAATAGATACTTTGGGGACATGCATTTGGTGGACCCAAGGGAAACAGACAAGTCTTAATGAATGACTGTCAGCTCTACTGGAATCTGTCCTGGTTGCACTCCCCTTATCCACAGATTCTATTGCTTTTCTATTTTTTGTTAACCCTAAAAATATACTTGGTGAGATGCCATAGACTTAGGTAATGTGGCTGCCATGAGGTTGCCTGGGTTGCCACAGTGGAGGGAGGTTGGTTTCTTGCTATTTGTTTGTGCTCAGAGTGGGAAGTTGTTCTGTTTGGGAAGTGTCTCTATATCCTTTAAAGATAATGGGTTTATTTTCCTTTTAACTGGAGTGCTCGTAAGCAATTTAGCTGGTTGCTCTTTTGTATCTAGTGAAGATGTTTCTTAGAAAAAACTTTCTGAGGCAGCTCAAGACAATTTAAAATCTAGCTCTTAGACTCATCTTGAGACAAGCTAAGATTGGTGGGCAGAAGTGGAAGATCAGGACTTAAAAAGGTCTCTGAAAAGATATGGATGGTTGTGTTTTTTCTTTACAGTTTTTCCACTAGAGGGTGAGTTGTTCCATGTCGTATGGACATGTCTGAGCAGAGGGTCCTTCAGCCAGGCTTAAGGACAAAGAGGGTTGTGCACTTCTTGGAGATTCACTGCTGTTTCACACCAAAACTGCCAGCAAGGGGTTATAGTTAACTGGGGAACCAGGATACTCAGTGCAATCTGTTATTTGTATCTCTGAGTCCTAACAGTGTGCAGCTGATTGCTCTTTTGGTGCCTATTTCCACTCAGGCTAGGAGAGTGTCCTTTTCCAATGCCTTTTGTAGCTGCTGCAGGGTGGCAGCACATTTATATCACAGGAATTTTGCTTGTCTTTTTTCCTGTGTCATTTCTTGGCAAAGATAGCAAAGGTGTTTTACCTAAGAATGAGAGTTTTACAGTCATCTAGGTTAAAGGGGTCACCATGCCTCATCTTCTGCTCAGTGCTGGGAGACAACAGCCCTTTCTGTCTTTTGGTTAGTCATTATAACAGCTTGTTGGGGGAGCCCTTGCTCTAATGAATACCTGATGAACCTCTTATTTAATTTTCAAAGCTCTCTGTTGGATCAGCTTTCTCCTAGAGCTATCAATTTTCTTCTTATTTTTTTATTTATTAATGATCTAGGGAAAAAAGGCACAATTAGAGAAGTGGCAAATATCAAAAATTAGATTAGACTAGTAGTATGTAGACTAAACAAGATTAGATATTTTTGGTACATAAGAAGCATGGGGAGAGGATAGCACAGTCCCAGTTTAACTGCTCCTAAATGCTGAGATGGGACAATATGAATGAATTCTGCCAATTTTGAGTTCACTGCTGGCATTCGGAAAAGTAAACCTTGGCAACATTGGAGTTGTCTCAGTGAAATTCTCATCTCAGTCAACTACTACAATGAAAACAGCAAACAAAATATTGCAAAAAACTGTGATAGTAAAATAGTCATAGCGTTGTTGTAGTGCCAGTAACAACAACTATATGTCCTCACCTGTATTCCATTTGGGAGATGAGAAACTGTTATAAACAGGTGAGAGGGGTGACTGTCCCTTTCTGCTCTGCTCTTGTGATGTCCCATTTGGAGTACTGCATCCAGGTCTGGGGCCCCCCAATACAAGAAGGACAGGGAGCTGTTGGAGAGGGTCCAGAGGAGGGCCACAAATATGATCAGAGGGCTGGAGCACCTCCCCTACAAAGACAGGCTGAGGGAGCTGGGCTTGTTCAGCCTGGAGAAAAGTACTTAAAGGAGTACCTAAAGTACCTAAAGGAGTACCTTCCAGTACCTAAAGGAGGCCTACAAACAGGAGGGGAGTCAACTCTTTGCAAGGGTTGATAATGGCAAGACAAGGGGGAATGGCTTTAAGTTGAGGGAGGGAAGATTTAGGTCGGATATCAGAGGGAAGTTCTTTAGAGAGAGTGGTGATGTGCTGGAACAGGCTGTTCAGAGAGGTTGTGGATGCCCTGTCCCTGGAGGTGTTCAAGGCCAGGTTGGATGGGGTCCTGGATAGCCTGGTCTAGTATTAGATATGGAGATTAGCAGCCCTGCATGCAGCTTCATGATCCTTGAGGTTCCTTCCAATCCAAGCCATTCTATGATTTCTGATATATAACAAATATTTTTACATGTATATATGAAATCCTGCAGCTGGAAGAAGAAAGTTATTGGCAGAATAGTTAGACATTGAGGAAGTCTGTGAACAGATAACTCTAAAACTGATATATTTTCATGATAGCCTCCACGTATATCTTATTTGTGGCTAGCTTATGGGGAGTAAAGGACATGACAGCACAGAAAAAAAATGCACAGGCATAAATGACACAGTTCACAGAAGTGCCATTTTTGTAGGAAATTGGGTGCCAAATATTCTTCCTGCTTCTATTTTGAAATGGGTATGAGGTCACAGCAGCATATAGAATGGACAGTTGGAACTCTTTTGTAAATCTTTGTCTACCTCTTTTAGAAATACTGTCATGTCATACTGATGTTTCCATCAACAGTGGGAGTGTGTGGAGTGTGTGGGGTACCTTTTTCCCTTGGTAAGGAAAGGCTTTATAGGATTTATGTATATCATTCGAAAAGCAGGGAATACCGTTACTCATCCCACTGATGAGGGCTTGAGACAAAAACAAATGACTTGCTTAATGTGAGAACCATGTGACTGAGCAGAGATTTGCATTTTCATCTGCTGCCCTGCCCTGGCACAGTTTAGCTTGGTCAGCTTTGTGTATATACAACTTCTATAATACTTCAGAAACTTACTCCAAAACTCAATAAATAGGAAGGACTTTGCCTTGTGTTACTTGTAATCTAATTTTCCCAATATTGGAAACTGAATTCAGAATAGTCTTACAGGAAGGAAATGTATGGAGAAGGATTTTCTCCTTCTGCTTCAGCCCACTATTAATTAATCTGGATGACTTTTTGTTGTTGTTTTTATAACCCTCCCTTATTCCCAGTGGCTTTTATTTTTATTTTAAGTAGTGCTGGGTAATCCAAGTAAGCAATTTTCCTAATCCTCCCTGACTGATCGTGCTTCCCCTTTGGTATTTAGCACGTTTTTGACAGGGCATTCTTCTTGTTCCCTATCTGAATTCACTTTTTAGGGATTTCTTCCACAGTACAGCAAAGAAACAAACCAGAACAAAAATGCCCTCTTTGGTAACTAAGTTTCTGTATGAGATACTTTCTCATTGCAACACTCCCAGCAGGGATTTTGAGCAACGTTTGAGGTCTCTTCTACCCAAGTCATTCTATGATTCCACGATTCTCTGAACTTAGTCCCAAAAAATATGAAAATCAAATATTACTCAAGTTCTTAATGAATATTTTAATGAAATATCTGAAAACTGATTTGCACAGTAGCTCGTAAGTTGAAATCTAGTATAATTTAAGAGGTTGTTTTATCACATCATAATGAAATGCTGAGATTTTGGAAACTGGACATTATCAGAGAAGAAAAGAAACTACTTGTAATGAAATGTGGTAAAAAGGTTTGTAAAAAGAAGGTATTTTTAATTTGTTGCTCAACTTTTATGCAGTTTGGCTGGTAGGCATTGTTACACTGAATAACATAACTATTATAAGAGTAAAACAATATATTTTCCTTATGAGAAAATAAGAGATTAAAATCAATGAAAAATGATGGTGACTAAAGTCTTCAGAGTCAATATACTTTGTAAGCTTCAGAGTTCCTCTTTGTTTCACTTGCTTTTTACCATATCTGTAATTTGGATCAGCCACCAGAACAGTGTGTACTCAAATTGCAGAAAAGTGCCAGCAAGGCTCAGAGAGAAAGCTCTGCAAATTGCTAGCTCACCTCTGAGCTCTGGTGTGGATTATAGGATCAAAAGTCATTACAATACACGCTTTGTTTGCTATTGTATGAATGAAAACTAAGTTTACTGTGCAGAATGTTTGGTGGTTGGATTTTCACACTTTAAGTCAAAAAAGACTGCTTCAAATTTCTGTAGCAACATTTTTAGGAAGGCTGAATTTATTTAGAAATACCCCCATATTTGTGGGTTTGTAAGTTTAGATCCTCTCCAATACACTGGTGAATATGGATAATTTACTCATAATTGCTCTTCCCTGAAGAGAGGCCAAGAAAAATGCAAACATTTCCATTGTGTGTAGCTCTTCAGAGTAGTTGTGTGCAGACTTCAGAGTATGATATATTTTATTGGAAAAAAAAAGTTATGATGAGGGCAATTCTAAAAAACAGTCAGTACTCTGCTGATCATGCTCATCCTGGAGAAGAGAATACTGAGAGGGGTTCTTATCTCAAATGCTTATAAATATCCAGTGGCTGGGTGTCAAGTGGATGGGGTCAGGCTCTTCAGCAGCACCCAGCAGCAGAACAAGGGTCAGTGGGCACAAACTGGAACATAGGAAGGTCCATCTGAACATGAGGAAACCTTCTCTACTTTGAGAAGGTGACAGAGCTCTGGAACAGACTGCCCAGAGAAGTTATGGAGTATTCGCTGGAGATATTCAAGACCCATCTGGCTGCTTTCCTACTGTAGGGAACCCACTTGAGAGGGTAGATCGGAGTAAATGACTTCCAGAGGTCCCTTACATCCCCTACCATTCTGTGATTCTAAGATCCGTGAATTAGTGGCAGAAAAAAGAGGACCAATGCAGAATAATTCAATAGCTCTTTCTAAGAGCTTGCTAGATATTAAACACTGATGAGTGGACAAGGCTGCACCAGGAACCATCTCCCCAGCTGCAAATTAAGCCACATGCATGACTTCACAATACATTCAAAGCAGTAGTTAGGGATGGAGAGTGGGGATTTTTATAGCTGTTCAAATGATGGATGCATGTGTTACAATAACGGAAACAAGTTCTGTAAAAATAAGATGGTATCAGGAAAAAAAAATACACATACAGAAGAAAAACATAAAATAAAGATATGAGAAGCACTCAAAAGTGGGTCTGCATTAGATCTGTTTTTTTAATCCTTGTAAGAACAGTGAAACCTTCCTGTCTTGGTGAAATATCAACCTGCAAAACCTCTGTTAACTGATTAGAAAATGAGTCATCTAATACAATCTGTTAATACAATCAGATTAATCTTTTAACTCTCTAGATATACGTTGGTAGTTCAACATGATTTCCATGTGCAAAACATTAATTTTGATGATTGTTGAATAAATAAACTTTCAGACAACTTCAAAACAAATTACACCTTACCCACCCTTTCTTTTTTTCTTTCTTTTTCTTTCCTTAGCAATACAGCTGGTTAGAAAAGAAATATCCTTCTGGTCAGAATAATGCTTTTTAATTTCAAAAATGTCACATTGCCATAACACCATTGACCAAGTGGCATAGGAACATCTGGACAGGGGATGAATTGGGACAGAATTCCTTAACTTTGCAAGTCTGACTACCACCAGCCCTTTAAGCAATCACTTCTAGTGCCGTAGCTCAGTATCACACGTTAGTAGCTGTGCATCACATAGGGGATGCAAGGACAATTAAAACCAGGGAGTGAGTTGTCAATCTTTTATTTTCTGCTATGAAACTAACAAATGCAGACAGAAAGTTAGCTGATAGAGTCATATTTTGGGGGGAAAAAAATCAAACCAATGTCCTTTGTTTTTTTCATCTATAGATTTTTTTTTTCCCAAATATTACATCTATCTAAAATGAATATTATCAGAGCACTGGGATTTTGAGCACAAAGACTGTGATATGCATAAATAAAGAATAATGCCTCCATGGCACTATTCATATCTTGGAGACTTTGAATAATTCTTTTGCCCTATCTTCATTTACCCCAGCAGAAAGTGCCTGGCTTGAATAAATCAGTTTAAAAAACTAAAAGCTACGCGGGATAAACATGGATTCAAACACCTAGAACATGAAGTAGAAAAGCTTTTGAAGGCAGAGTATTTTGTAACTATACAGGTGCACTGTGAAACCATTTTCTTTGTTTTCTCTGATCCACCCACAGTGTGTGGGGTTTGTTAATATGCCTCGTGCTTGGACTGCTGCAACAGTAAAAGCAATCAAATAGCATTCTTTTGGATGTCTGAAACTTAAAATTTTTGATTCATTAGAAACAGCCTCAAGATATGTTTCTATTTGGGAACAACTCAGAGTAAACTTGGAAATTTTTGGACTACCACTTCGGACTATTATTTGCACATAAAACGTTTCTGGGCCTCTTCTTCCAGTTCCACCTTACAACTAACAAGAAGATCATTTTACCTTCCTTTTGCTAAAGAAAGGAGTTACTGAAGATCTGGCATAACTGAAGTGCCCAGAGAAACACAGGAACAAATGACAAGTATTGAGTGTGAGCACCCTGAAGTTAACATGCTATTAGGTAACAACAGATGTAAATCGTCAAACCAGCCCAGCATCCCCAGATCAGTGCCCTGGCACAGAAGATAAGGCTTCCCTGGGTTTGTAAAATTTCATGAAGACATATCTCCACCTGGCTTGCACTGCTGCAGAAAAGTGCGTAGGAACTAGAAAAGACCCCAAACCAAGCATGTATTCTCAATGTTAAACTTATGCCAAAATATTTTTAAAAAAGCAAACACTGTGTCAGGATGTATAAACATGAGTATTATATGTAAACCAGCTGCTCTGCTGAATACAGCCCTCAGCTGGAGCTTTACTGCATCCAATTAGAAGCAACATATTTCCAGAAATTTGTGGATCAACAGAAGAGTAGGGCAAAGCAGAGCAAAAGCATTGATCAGAAACCAAGAAAATGTGGTTTGAAAGAAAGAATTGGGATGATGGTGTACAAGGAACAGAAAACTGAGGGGTAGATATAAGCTTTCAAATATGTACAAGGCTGCTACAAAGACTTCCAAAATGTTTTCCAGGCATTATTTAGGGCACTGATCCATTAACCTTTGGGGCAAGGAATAACACAGTAAAATGCAGCCAAGAAGATTTAGATTAGACATGAGAAAAGATTTTCTATTAGTAAGAATAACTACACAGTGGAAGAGATTTTTGAGGTGAGGTAAGAAGTCTCAATTGCTGGAAGTTCTTAAGAAAGGATAAGACAAACAACTGTCAGGAATTGTTTAAGTATTGCTGATTCCACCTTTAGATTAGTTGACCTTCCTACTACACTCTGTGATCACAACTGTTTATCCTGAGTGATTTGTAAGATACTGGTTTAAAGGTTACAAGGTCAAATGTGGTGGATATATTGATTTCCCACTGTCACTAAGCTGGGTGCTGGTTGTGGAAATGATGAGCCAAATTTACCAGTAGCCAGAGAACACAGTGGAAGAGAGCAGAGTCTGAGATGAGTACTAGGGGTAATTTCCTTTTCCTCTCTTGACCTCTGGTTTGAATTTAGCTGATGGACTTGCCATCTGTACCTGCTTCTTAAAGGAGTATGCCTTTACTGGTATTCTGCAACAAATGGCATTTCCAAGTTCAGAACTGATCACTTCAAGTGGGAAGAACAGTAGAGTAAGAGAGCACTAGATAAGTGAGAATGTAGCAGGGAAATAGATGATACAGATCTAAATTTCAGCAAGACAGAACAGAGACAAAAAGTGGTAAGTCATTATCAAAGCAATTTAACTTACAACAAGAGGTCAGTTGAACTTCTGTTGAAGTGAGAATAAGCTGAATTTGGGATCTGCAGCTAAAGAAATGAAACTGGCATCTTAGCACCCAAATCATGAGACATTGTACCATACGGTCAAACTGTACCTTTAAACTGCCCTCATCACCTGAATATAAGGACTCTCCAGTAATGCATTAAGTGGGGTGATTTATATCTGCCAGAGAAGTTAGTTCTTTTGATCATTCTTTTTCCTGAAGGGCACTGTATTGTTCTGGTTTAGGAGTTTTTAAATGGTATGACTGATTAAAAAAATGTTCCCCAACACATGACTTTGATATTCATGTTTCATTCCCAGGATATCTTTAGGATTTATCAGTCTAGGCACGTGAAGCTAGTGAGCTCACTTGGCTAGTTTCGTTATTTTATTTTGAATGATTTTGTGACAACATGTCATTCAACTCCAAAAATCACCTAATTAATGAATTTTGGGTCAGAAATTTCACAATTCCTACTTTTAAGTACTTCAAGAGCACAAGAGCTTACTGGCAAATATAATATTTAAACAATGGAAAAATCTAAGAAAAGTAGGAAATGATTTTTTTCTTTGTTAGAAACTTATTTGTTATCATTATTGCTACTACTATTATTATTATTATAAAGCTAGTGCACTTTTCTCTTCCTCATCTGTTACAGGAACAGTGCTTGTGTCCTACAGCTCGAAGGTTGTTTCTTTATGTGCCAAAAGAACAGTTTCCATGGAGCAAGCTGGCATAAACTTAAAACATTAAATACAAACTTAAAACATTAAATACGATCAAAGAAGTTCAGTCATTTCTGGACTACAAGTCCTTCCTTGATGAACTGTATCCAAATGATCTTTTAAAAATATAGACTGCTACTGACTTCACCTGGAGTGAATCACTTGCATAATAACAACAAAATATTGGGTTCATTTAATTACTCCTACCAGTAATAATTCCAGAAGGTCTTTTATATCAAGTCTAAATATTAAGCATTAGATATTGCTGAAAGACAACTGTTGGCATGTTTTTATTAAAGATGTGATTAGTAATTTCTCACATATTTCACATATTTCTTGAGCAGCTTATAAATACTGTCCAAATTTATAATATTTATCATTCAAAATTTTGTCAAAAGCAAATTGACTGTACTGACTACCTTCACCTTATTTCCCTTTCCTTCATACCCATAGTGAACATCCTCAGGTTTTCAGATTTGATATGCTCAGATTCTGATGCTCCTGCTGGTCTAAAAAAGAAATGCAACACTAATAAATTATAATAAATTGTCAGTCTCAACGGGTCTATGACCTTTAATCTGTAGGGGGTTATGTGCAACACTTCATTTCCCCTTCTTTTAGCTCTGACTGTTTCCCTTGCTGTTAGCCAGTGTCCTTGATTTATGGGTGGGCCACCAGCAGGATATCTCACCTGCAAAAATAGTTCATACTGTGTTGTTTATTGTACTAAGTAGGCTTCATGCTGGCTGAGGATTTTTACAAGGGAAAGGGGCTGCTGTCAGTCTTTCTGTCATCTGAGCAAAGCTGGCTCCAAAGTTCTCTCAAATTTCTACATGAAGTCTAGGAGCAAGAAGTCAAAGGGAGCTATCAGCCCTTCTGTAGTGAGTCAGACTCTTTTGGCTTTTTGACTACAAGTTCCACAGAAGATGAGAGCAAAACTAATGGAAAACAGGGATAAAATAAATTAAAACAAAACAAAGCAAAACAAACAAACAAACAAAAAACCCAAATCCACTCTTAATTTAGACCAAATATTTAATGTTGCCCACATCTTTTTAAATATCTGATTTTCCCTTATGTTAAATTATTACCTGCTGTGACACATTGCCATTTCTTGTGATTAAGACAAAAGGTTTTGATTTGCTGAAGAAAAAAACAAACAAGCCTCAATTGTCTCAGTGTTGTAATTTTAGTGCAAATACAAGACAGAAACATTAGTTGCATATTTAGCCTCTAAAGCATGAGTTTAAAGGCAAGAAATATATTTAAGTAAGTCAGTAGAATTATCTGCTTGTTATGTTTTTTTCTGTCTTCATATTTATGACATTTTCTTAGAGAAGAATATTTCATGTTTCACAAAGGTAACATTAAAGAGAAGTAAAGATAATATCTATTGATTTTGAATACATTTACACTGCCAGGTTCTGAACAGGACTTCATATTAAAAGTCTACTGTGTCACTCAAAAATTAGTAAAAAGCTCCAGAGGCTGTCAGCACTTTTGGAAGGACATTTGTTATTGATGGCAAGAATAAATATATAAGTAAATAGATCACTGTATAAAGTCTGGAAATACCCTTTATCAGCCATTTTTAATAATAAGATTTAATAATACGAATAAGACTGAATTCTTGATTGAGATGATAAGAAACATACAGTTGCACAGTGCCTTCTGGGGTTCTCCTTAAGTGCAGATAGGATGAAATATAATGATGACCAATTTTGTTGTTTTCCACTACTTATTCATTTTCTTTGTTACTCACAATGTGTTTCCAGTCTCGTTGTTTGATCTGGCTGCTACATTTCTTGTATTGTATTTGATTCTACGTTGTAAAATGAAATATTACTGCAGACATCTTTTTTGTGTGTGTTTGTAGGGGCATTTTACATCTTTAACAATGCAATTGTGGTACAAATGAACAAGTGGAAGAACAGAGAGGAAATAATTCCTCCCAATCCATCAAAAAAGCTACTGGATTCTGGAGCATTATGCTACATGTACATGACATCAAGCTACTTATCACATTAAACTAGGATGAACTGGCATGTAGCCATAAGATGAGGGCAATGGATATAAACTGGAAGAGGGTAGAGATAGACTAGATGTTAGGACAAAATTCTTTTCTCTGAGGATGATGAGAAACAGGTTGCACAGCAAGGCTGTAGATACTCCCTCCCTGGAAGCATTCAAGGCCAGGCTGGATGGGGCTTTGAGCAACCTGGTCTAGTGGGAGGTGTCCTTGCTTACAACAAGGGGGTTGGAACTAGGTGATCTTAAAGAAATCATTCTATGATTCTATTATATAATTCTATAAACAGAACTTCTGTGATACAGCCAAACAATATTTCTGAAGTTAAACGCACAGATTAGATTAAGAAAACCTAAAAATGAAAGTTAGGATTACATATGTATGCTGCAGGCACTCCCTCTTAAAGTGTGACCAACTGTATCCCACTTCAGTAGTCCATAATGTTTTAATGTACTTTCTTATTGTCTGTCCATTGCTAAAACACATACCATGCTCTTCACCTCAAAACTTTCATGTGTTTCTCTGGAAAAAAAGACGGTTAAGTCACTTACAAGTGCAACACATTATCTAACTGTCTCTCTGTATTCTATTGATGAAAGAATATTTTTTAAATACTTTAAAAATCAGTAGGTTTTTTTGTTTTTGTTTTTTTTGTTGGTTTTTTTTTTTTTAGAAAAAAGAAGTAAAGTAAGAAATAGAACAGAAAGTACTACTTCTTACTTATTATTCCAAATATTTGCTGTATGCATATCCTTTTGATAGAGTAGTGGAAATACTAAGTCATCGCTTGAAACAGTGATTAAGCACCTGGTGGGAAGGCAAAGCCAACCTCAGAGAGCTCAGGTGCATGCAATGCACCCGTGTGACTGGAAGGGGAGGAGCTAGGATCCACCCCTTCCCAGAATTCACTTAAGGGTTGGCAGTGGTGGCAAGAGTATGTTGTTGGAGTTCCATGCCTCTCTGAGGCCTTCTAAAAGTAAGCAAACTTTCTTCCTTTGTTTCTGTATCCATGGCTGCTGTATTTGGGCTCGTCCTCATTTGCAGCAGCCAGAGACTTTGTTACTCAACTCTTATTGATATACTTTCCATCCCATTATAGCATTATAGATACGTTGCTTCTGTTCTCAAGTAAACTTAAGTAATAGTAACCTATGAGCAAAATTCTGCTGGTTTAGATCCTTCTACTGGTACTAAGAAAAGTAGCAACTGTCTGACATGTTTTCTTGAGTGGAAAGTGTAAAGTGAAATATATCTTTAAAGCTATGTTTTCTGGGTTAGTCTAGGTGAATGGATACGTCATGTGTTGTGTAGTCTTCAGTTTTAAGAGACCTGACTTAAGAATTGGGCTCATTGTTTATCAGTAAGCCACAGTATGATGACCTGATTTTCAATGCCAGGGATTTTCCACTTCATGGAACAGCACGGCCTGTTCTGCTCAGCCTGAGGGACATTGGCAGAGCTATAGGGGGAGTTCTTGCATTGCCTGCATGCATGATGCCTGGCTCTGTAATGCAATGGATATGGCTATACTACTCTCATTTTTCTAAGTTGATGGTTTGAATATAAAGTCAAAATATCCAAAGAATCTTATAATCTTTAGGAAGAGTGAACTTTGCTTGTCAACTTTAAGCATGATTTATGTTAATTTTTATGTTTTTGACTTCTATGTTGTCTTTAGCCTTTCTTGCTTGATGTCAGTATTTGCTTCTGCTACTCTTCCTATAAAATCCAAATAATACATATAGACCTTAGCATAGAAAGTGTTTTTCCTTGTCTGTTTATTTGAGGGAAACGTGTCTCCAAAACTTTGATTGAGGCTCTGAGGAGACCTCATTGTGGCCTTCCAGTACTTGAAGGGAGTGTATAAACAGGAGGACGGACAACTGTTTACATGGGTTGATAGTGGTAGGACAATGGGGAATGGTTTTAAACTAAGACAGAGGAGATGTAGGTTAGATACTAGGAGGGAATTTCCCACTCAGAGGGTGGTGACACATTGGAACAGATTGCCCAGAGAGGTTGTGGATGCTCAACCCTCGAGGCATTCAAGGCCAAGCTGGATGTGGCTCTGGGCAGCCTGGTTTAGTGGCTGGTGACCCTGCCTACAGCATGGGGGTTGTAACTAGATGATCTTTGAGGTCCTTTTCAATCCAGGCCATTCTATGACTGTAGTGTTCAGAAAGATAAGTTATGAACTGTATTATTTTTTAGACCAAAAAAAAAAAAAAACAGCCAATTAAATTATGTACAATTTGATTTCTACCGCACAAAACCACATCCATTGGTGAAGGACACCTAATATTTTCTTTCTAGTCTCCCTTCTTCTTTCTTACTACTTCTATATTCACTTGCTCCTTACACTCTCTGAGTCTGTGATTCTATGATTATTGCCAGTTAAAACAGAGTTGGATAGTGAGAAACAAAGATAAAAACTAAAACACTTTTACACTTCATAGAATCATAGAATCATAAAATTGCTAAGATTGGAAAAGACCCACAGGATCATCCAGTCCAACCATTCACCCATCACCAATGGTTCTCGCTAAATCATGTCCCTCAACACAACATCCAAACGCTCTTTGAACACTACCAGGGTTTATGACTCCACCACATCTCTGGGCAGCTCATTCCAGTGCCTGACTACTCTTTCAGAGAAGTAGTATTTCCTAATGTCCAGCCGGAACCTTCCCTGGCGCAGCTTGAAGCCATTCCCTCTAGTCCTATCACTAGTCACCTGAGAGAAGATGCTGACCCCCAGCTCACTGCAACCTCCCTTCAGGTAGTAATAGAGAGCAATAAGGTCACCCCTGAGCCTCCTCTTCTCTAGACTGAACAATCCCAGCTCCTGCAGCTGCACCTCATAATGCCTGTGCTCCAGACCCCTCACCAGCTTTGTTGCCCTCCTCTGGACACGCTCCAGGGCCTCAATGTCTTTCTTACAGTGAGGGGCCCAAAACTGGACACAGTACTTCACTCTGTTATTTCTGACTTCTCTACCTTCTCTGCCATGTACAGCACAGGAAGAAGAGGGGTTGCATCTACCACATAATAGCAACTTTGCAGCTAACTCCTCCCTGTATCTATCCCCTGCTCCAGCATGGGCTCTTCTCCATGTGCTGCCCTTCAGGACATAGCCACCTGCTTGGATGTTAGGTCCTTGGTGGATGCAGCATGCACATCTGCCTTGGCATAATCCTCTTTATGGGAAACGCATAGTCCTCTGTAGGGAAACACGTGCTCTGTCACCTGGAGAACCTCTTGCCCTTCCTTCTTCTCTCACCTTAATGACTTCGGGGTTGTTTATCACATTTTGTTTTTCCCCTTATCCCTCACTGTTGGGCAGCATTTTGCCTTTTCTCAAATACTATGCCACCATCTTGGCTGCTGGGTCCAGTGATCCCTATGATCAGGCCATTGGAGTCAGCTGGAACCAGCCTGGTCTCTGTGTGCAGAAGAGCCTGGCAGCTCCCTTCCAGCACCTGCATACAACGTGCTTTTATATTATTATAAGTTAATTTGGTTCGGAACCTGTATGTATTCCTGACAACTTCTTTCAACCGCTACAAATAAAGTGAATATTAGTTTGGGATCTACTGAGTTGCTCACTGCTAAAATGCAAATGCAAGTTGTTTTCATCCTAGTGATGGTTATTCATTCTACTCATCCTATGTTCGCAAGGACAAGGTAAAATAGTCTGAGGGCACTGGCAGAACTAAACTTGTCACCAAAAATGCTTAGCTTGTTCTGAACTCCAGTGAGAACAAATGTCTGCAATGGCAACTCCAAGAACTGTGTTTGTGGGTTTTAAATAGTATAAAATGAAGAGCGTGAACATTAAGCTATCTGATTACTAATTAGCACTTTACTTTCTTAACCTCTAAAGCTTTGCAATTTTGAATGAAATTAGCTTACTTTATTTTTCTACTTTGTGCTGAATAGTGCTTCTGTTTGTAAGAATGCTTAATGCATTTTGGTCTGTTTTAAGATATTCTTGTCTCTTTTGGACTGTGTAATAGAAAGTGTTTTGGAAGGGACATTAATATAATTAACACTATTGAAAAGGATGCCTTTTCTTTTGGATGTTTTTTTTCATTTCCCACCCTCCTTCCCTTTCCCTCCCCCGCGAGAATATTTGTCTTATAATGTTTAATATTTTACATAATATTTTACTTATTTTCCTTTTGGCGCTGAAACAACGGTCAAGTAGGAAATCTGGAATATGTTCCACGTTTTTCCGTTCTGTCTGTGATCAGTAAACTGTAAGAGATGAAAGGGCTTGTGACTTGAATGCTTCCTTTCTGTATTTTATTGAACCCTGGAAATAGTTCTGTATTCTTTTTCATTCACTCATTTTTCTTCTATCGGCATAAATAAAACTGATTGGGGTGGGAGGAGGAGGAGAGGAGTCAATTGTCTTCTAAAAATATAGATCTTATTTATTTAACATAAATTTAACAATGAGTCATAGGAAAAAGATCTATATTTTCTCAGAAGTGTTGGGTTGATTTTCCCGCCCCCCCCCCCCCCCCCCCCCATGTAAGATGCTTGGTATTCTTGAAAGTATGATATCATCCATAAGGATATGACTATCACACTGAGAGCACTGTGCATAGCTACTCTCTCTTTCTTGAATTTTTGAATTCTTCCCTTCTGTATTCAGGTTTTATATATTACTGTGGCCAATTAAGTAAATCATCATGAAGTACACACACTGACTGCATGTATTAGTGTCTGTGTTAAAGTACGATCATTCTGTCCTCTTCTAGCTATCAAGAAAAAATTACAGACTTGAACTGTAATTTAAGTTTCATGTTGCTTACTTATAGCTATATGGCAAGTACCAAACTGGGATCAGACAGCTATGAATATAAATCAGAAAAATGACTAAATTTACAGAGACCTTATTAAATAAATATGACATACATAGTGAATTATATATAAGTGGTTTGGAAATTTTTTTCAAAGAGCTAGAATGCTTGTTTCAGAAATATAAAATACACTGGAATTCAAATACATTGCACACAAAACTTTCAAAATATGGCAGAAACAAGGAACACTAAATGCACAGCACATTTAGAATGAAATAAATTGTTTTCTATTTTTCATAATGTATCATTGATTTTTTTTTTCCCCCTTTCTTTATTTGTGTATGAAGTAAAGCAGGAAAAAGCAATTGAAATAGTTTTTCCATTGTCTTACAGCTCAAAATGCAAGGACTTAATTTTAATCTCCCCCTTATTCTAAAGTTGCTCTGAGATAACACCATGTGTATCTGAGGCCTGCCTGGCCATGTGCCATCTCCAGCATTGCACTGTGCAAAGGTCTGCATTGGTATTTGTCAGTCATTTCTTGACGATTTATAACTGAGTTGAAGTCTTTCCTCTCCCCCTCCCCCTTTCCCACTACTGCAGGAATTTGTGATGAATAGGATGGAAAATCTACAGCATGTGTATTAGTTAACAGGAGACTGTGACTACAGTTTAAATCTGAGCAGAAATCAAGTAGCCTCTGAGGAATTAAAGGGGTTTTAATTCATTTAAGCTGACCAGTCCTGGTTCAACTCCTCTACAACTGCAAGTCTTTACCATCTAGAGAATCTATTCCACTCTAAGAATGAGAAAATATACATCTTTTCCTTCTTTACAGCAAAGCGATTAGCTTCCTTTTTCATCTGCATGTCAAGCTGAATGACAGAACTGAGAACTACTTAATTCAGCTGAAGTTTAGAGCAGAAAATGTCACTTGAAAAACCATGCAAAGTTATTATAAAGATAATGGGAAAAGAGCCAAAGATAAACATTATGTAGAGCAAGTCCTGTAACATTTATACTGATTTCGGTCTCTCACATGGAGAGCTTCCGCTTAAGCCAAAGACATTTTAGTAGAAGGCTGACAGGATATCTAGACTGGAACAGGTTCTTTCAGAGGTGTAAAATGTTCTTCTGGTTCCTCAGATGTTCAGCTCTAACAAGCTGATGGTTTACCTTTTTTTCTTCTAAAGGAAATCTGCACACAGGAAGAGGGAGAGATGCTGTGTTTCTTGGTCTCTCAGCATAAAGAGGAAAAGTTTATGGAAGGAAGTCTGGGACACAGTGCTACTGTAGCGGTAGACTCTCTGAGACAATGTTAGGATACTGAAAGAGATGAAGTGTACTCTGCTGAACCTAAAACTAGGCATATGTCATCATATAAAATCTAATCTAGAATCAAGTTAGTACAAGTATCACACTAAACCATTTCAGCCTGTTAGGATTCTGGGGCTCTACATCATTGATGAATGGCTACTGACTGTTACAATTCACAAGTGTATTTTTTCTTCAGGATTGGATGTTCTAGTTATATATTACCAAATACTATGGGGTATTTTATTCTTTTACAGTTTGCAGGAAGTAAAAAAAAAAAAAAAAAAAAAAAAAGAATCTTACAGTGATTATCATACAGTGAGGAAAGGAGCTTTCAAGCTCTCTAATCTATCTAGCTAATGTATATATAAAGTGGTTCTCATATTTAGCGTTTCTCTTGAACTGGCTGTTAACCAACTTCTGTATGTCTTTCTGCCAAAACAAAAAGAAGACTTATCTTCATTATGTCCAAGGAGTTTAAATATTATATGTGAGGAACTGAAAAGGCCAAAGCTCTAGAGCCAGAGCAGCTGCTGCTGGCCATATAAGATTAATGCACTTAGGAAATTTCAGAGTACAACTCTACCTCCACATAATACACATTTACAGGAGTGGGAAAAATCTGTTCTCAGTGGGAACACATAGAGAAGGCTGTGGCAAATCTGTGACAGCAGTTCCTTCCCTACCTCAGGTGTTCAGTCTCCAGCATAAGAAAAGCAATAAAATAACTCATGGGTCATTGTCACCAAGCAACTTATTAGTTTCTATGAGTTGCTACTAGTTTCAGATATCAGAGAATGCTCACTTAGGAAATGATACTGTGTACTTCCTACGCATTTGTCTCTACTCTTTTCTTAGAATTTCTATGATGAGACTGACAGGGAGAAGGTGAAGAAAATGTAAAGCAAAGGCTTTTGAGCAAAATACTGTCTACAGCATTTTTGTAGCTCTACGAATCTCAGTAGGTGCAGTAGTGCAATTTCAAGCAGTTATAATTGGGTATCATCATCCTCGAGTATGCTGTCTTTTGTTTCCTCTACATGAAATATTTCATTGTGAGTATCAGGGAGATTATTCAAGCAAATTTACTAGCACACTTCTTAGTAATCTGTTTCCCTTTATTTCATAGATAGTAACAGACTGCACGTTACATGTTTGTACTTCGTCTTCAGTAAATATTGACAGAAAAGTTATGTAATTGTTGAGATTATATATAGGTCTGCTACCAAGGGCTTTCTATAAAGCTTTACATATGTAATAAATAAATAAATAATAAAAAAATAAAAAAATTATACAATACAAACAACCTAAAATGAAAATATTAATGTAAAATGAGAGAAAGCAGTTATCTAAACCCTTGTTAGGAAAGCAACATCAAGAAACATTTTTAAAGTATAATTTGTACGAAAACATTACCTATCTTGCAGTTGGATGAATGGTATAAAATGTTTAATAATATAAATCAGTCTTTAAAGGATTTAACTGTTTCTTTTGCCTTGTTGAGTATTATTGCAAATAATTCTATTATACAGATGGATATGAATGTTTCTAAAACAGTGACTGACTGCTCCCATCAATACAGTAGATGCTAGTCGTATTTCTGAAAGTGAACGCCATAAGAAAATTCTAAATTGCATGCGGACATTCTGTTGCAAAATAATTAAGTTATGTGAATCCAAATGCAACTATGTGAATATTAGAAATGCAGTAACTGCTTCATAGAGAAAGTTTGAAAAGGTCACAACATTATGGCACTTCTGTGACTAATAATCACTCTTAGCTGGAGAGAAATTCCATTAGATCAGTGGTAAAAATCATTGTAATAAAAACCATACATTTCCATTTAAATCAGTGTGAACATGATTAGGAGGCTCAAGTCACTATTAGTTTATACTTAGTTGCATGTCAAATCAGAGCATTATATAATTACTTGCTTATGTTCTTTTGTGCATGTTTGCCTACACAGATAGTAAATTTACTCTGCTTTCCCTTATAATAAATTCAACCTCATTGTATTAAGTTCTCTGGATAACAAAAATGATTAGATTTGTCTATTCTCTTTACAAAAGCAACACAGAAATTCCTAAAAATGTCTTCTCGAAAAAACAGGCACTGGAGATTTCTATTAGATCTTTCATGTGATGCTGCTCATTTTTATTACAGTTCCTACTGAAAATTTTGGCTTTTATAGAAGTGCTTCTTTTTCATTGGAAAAAATAAATAAAATACAGAGTCAGAGCAGAGTGGATGCTGGAAAGCACTTCTGGAGATCTCTAGTCCAACCCTGCTGCTCAAAGCAGAGGCACCTACAGCAGGTTGCCCAGAGCTGTATCCAGCTTGGTTTGTAAGATCTACAAAGAGATCTCCACCACCACAATGTGCAACCCATGTCAGCGCTCAGTCACCCTCATAATAAAAAAATGTCTTCATGTAGATGTGTTTTCAGCTTGTTCCTGTTGTCTATTCTCACTGAGGCTACACTGGGCTACACTGTGGCTCTGTCTTTCCCATCCCTTGGCCCCATCAGGTATATAAACACATTGTTGAGTTTTAAACTGAGTCTTCTCCAATGCCAAACAACTCCAGCTCTCTTGGCCTCTCCTTGTGTGACAGATATTCCAGTTCCTTCATCTCTGTTGCGCTCCAGTAAGCGTATGTCTGTCTCACACTGAGGAGCCTAGAAGCTGATCACCAGGTCCTCCTCTGCAGAGCTATCTCCCAGCTAATTAGCTGACAGTATGTAATGGAGCTCTGAGAAAGGAAATGTTTTTGTTGATTATTCAACCTGCAGCTGACTTGGAAATGTGTTTTTTTTTTTGTACTTTTTGTCTATGCCATTGGTCAGAACTTACCATAGTCATAGCTTTTTTTAAGGCTGTTACTATTACTGAGATATCAACTTAAAGGTATTGGAGTCAGAACTGCAAAGGGATTAATTTATTTTCTAAGTCAAATAAAATTAAATTTTATTTCTTCAGGTGTAAGTTTATACATTTTATACTGTTCATATTTATGTTGAAATAATAAGATTCACATATTTGAGGTAGATATATTTTTCTATATCTTTCATTAATTGTAGGCTAATAACAGACAAAAAAAAAAAAAAAAACGAAACAAACAAAAAAAACCACCCTGTTATTCTGACCTAATACAAGACCAGTCTGATCTGTTATGACTCCCATAGCAGGCTTCACTAATATCTGCAGAATTTGAAGTACCAGTGACTAAAGAGCTTGGTTGTGCCTGGAGCTCCTATCTTATTCGTCTTAATTTGTTCATTTTGAACGTGCTCAGAAAAGACCGCAGATGCAAAGAACAAGTTTAGGTTTATTACTGCATAAACAGAGGTACATCAAGGTATTTCCCTGCTATTTAGAGTAGCAAGTTGCTTGTCAAATACCTTGATGCTAGGAGACTAGGTACCTAGTCTAGATAAGATGGAAGAGAGGAGTGAGCAGGTTAAACCCATACTCTTTGACATAGATGTCTTCATTTTGTCTATTTTTCTTCCTTTCACTAAATTATTGCTAGAGCTTCCAGCCTGTCTGACTGTAGTTCTTCAAACTCCTGAGGTGAAGAACAAATAACGTACTGAACAAGGACCATGTAACAGGAACAATGAATACAAAGGCAGTGTAGCATGTTAGCCTGGTATTCCTTATGATTTTTCTCAAAAACCAGAGTTTCTCAGCTGAAAACACGATACAAGAGGTGAGGTGTTGACCCGTGAACCACTTCTACTTTTTGGTAGAAAAAGATGGTCATTTTCTGATTTGTTCAAAATAGAAATTGAGGAAAGAGTAAGAATAAGAGATTCCAGAGAAGCAATAGCTTAATCATAAACTGAGTAAATCTTAAATAGAAAACTGTTCTAGGGAGTTGAAGATTGCAGAACAGAATTGGAAAGGCAAAGTAGAACGCAGTTTTTCTAAGCATTCTTAAAATGACCACAGCGTTGATTGTGAGGGAACATAAATAGGTTGACTGAGTTGATAGTCTCCTTTTGACTTAAACAAGAACTAAGTCCAGACGAAGGAGGCATGGTAATGCTGATTTTAAACCATCTTAAGAACTTTCATTCTTAAAATAGAAAAGTTGAGATAAAAGACATCTGTCTATGTTCAGTTTCTGTAGGAGCCGTTCCCTGAGTCTGGGGGAATATTTTCTGTTTTGCCTCAGGAATGTGATACAGAGCATTAAGACATGAGGCCTAGACAACAGAGGAGAGGCTTTCTCATGTGAAAATCATTATATCCAGCAGCAGGTATTCACAGAAATCTCCTGCAATAAATTTTTTGTCCAAAGTTTACTGTGCCCATTGAAAGCTTTTCTGAACTTAACCTCTTGCTTAGAAACATCTAGTCCCTACCTTAATTCATCTCAGTCCTGTTAACAGTAGCAGCCATATATAGTTCTCTCTATTTTCCCATTTCTCCTGAAATTTATCAATTATTTTTACCACCTTCATTTACAAAATCATCACCTTGTCCTCACTCAGATCCCTTCTAAAATTACACCGCTTTTTAAGCACACTAGGAGTAAATTTAAGAGTTAAAAGAAAACACTCAAACCCAATATTGCTAGCCTTAGCATTTTCAGCTGGGTCTAATCCACTTTGTTTCTGAATCATAGTAGAGGCAGGGAGTATCTATCTTTGCAGATTTTATTAGGTAAGGATTCTGTTAGTAGTTATTTAGTAAATAACTTAGTAACAATATTAAGAGACTGCTTTTACAGTTGTCCATCTTCTTTGTTGTATTATTTTGACAGCCTTCTTTTTTCTTTTTTTCCAGATAAGATTGGTCTCCTGTAGTTTGTACAAGGTTGTTTTCCCTATTACAAGATGGTTATTCTCTTTTTACTTCTAGCTGAGCCCTAGCATGGTTTCTCTAATTCAAATCAAATGTGCACACCGCATTTTTCATCACAATTAAAGACTAGCTCCTGATAGAAAAATAGAATTAGAATGAATTAATTGTTGGTACTAGTTTGATACCAGATACAAAGAATCTGTTTTTAATTAAGTGTCCCTCTGGTGAAAATGCTGTGTTATAAAAACGACAGCTCAGCATGCATATGAATACTGCGTTATAACTTCGATGTCATGTTTGCATAGTTTACTGTTTTATGAAATGGATTGCTGTGCTCTGCCCTACTGGAATTTAATTAAATTATGAAACTCAAGCTGGCACAGAAATAATGGACTGAGGGTGTATACAACATTACATTCTTCCCACTCCTTCTAATAACAAATAAACTGAAATGTCATCTGGTTTCATTTTTTGGGGGGAGGAAGTAGAGTGGTATAGAAAAGTCAGGAGGGGTGCTTTCCTACGTTTTAATACTCACATTGCAAGATGATGTAAAATTCTGAAATAGCTTTTCCTGGCTGGAAGAATACTCAGAGGAAAGTGTTTCAAATGTGACAAACAAGATATCTTTTGATATGATTTTATTTCGAGCAAAAATTATACTGTAGAACTGTCAATGCAGCTGTGCATATAATTCAGGGCAGAAAATGCAGGAAATATATTTTCACTTCAAAACAGAGATTGAGACCTTAAGATTAGTTTAGCTCCATGACGCTTTTCACAACTGTTAGGTTTTAAGTGAGTATCTCTAAGCTATTTTAAACGTGGAAGGTTTCCTGCTCATATGCTGTCCTCCCTCATCTCCCCTAGCTAGCATGTCCTGCTTTTCCTTTCATCAGCCTCTGCATGTGAGATGATACTTGAACTTCTCAACTTAGTTTTGGATTCTCTCTCTGATTTATACAAGGAAATAAGACCTAATTGAAAACTGATTGTTTAATGTGTGACTGTGTGATATTTAACAGCCATTTCTGCAGTATTTAATACGGAGTAAATGTTTCACTTATCTGACTGGGCTTTTGGAACCTAAATGTTTTTGTGTCTGGAGAATACTGAAATAGAAGTACTTAATATGCCTGAATACTTTTCCATTTTATCATGGAAACAACAATTCTAAGTTTCTTGGAAACATTTATGCTATACTTTAAGATAAATGTAAGAAAGGTTGCATGTCAGATTTCAATTGCTTAGAAAAACTGTATGAGTTGTTTGAAATATTTATGTTGCTTATAAAAAAAGCACTGCTTATTAGTCATGTTGTGATGAACTAAAATGAATTTAACCTACCAAGTGTAGCAAATTTATTCAGAAATAATGTATTAAAAAGCTGTAGTGGAGATTTCTTTCCTTGATTTTTCCAAATTACATAAAGTATGTTTAATTTTTTTTTATTATTATTTATTTTTTCTTTGCTTTGAGAACATAGAAAAAAAAATAATCTGTGAAAGAATCACAGGGAGAAGAAATTTTCTTAGAAGTCCCTTAGTAAGCTATCCCACTGATATCCATCATCAAGATGAAGACCTGCAGACCTTGGATCACAACCTGTTGATTGTGCCACTGCCAATTGTGGAAAAATTGGCCATCTTTCTCTTTCAGATTTTCATCTGAGTCTCTGGTCCACACACCACCATACGTGCTATCATACTAAACACATTATATCCTATCATAATTTGTACAATGGCACTGAAGAGGAATCTCTAGGAACATTTGAAATATGATACAAAGCAATTCTAAATGGCTAGAATTTGGGGCAAGAGAGAGGAGACCACCACATTCAATAAAGATATCAGAGAGATTTTGACTTAAGTGTGTGAAGCATCATAAATGAGTGATACATCGTGTGCACAGGTCAGTCTTTCACTTGGATATATAAAATAAAATTGATTTTTTAACAGATTAAATGATTGACCAGCAAGTAAAGAACCCAACAGGAGCAATAGCCTGTATCATCAGTTATTTAGATACTTTTCCTCTTGAAGGAAGATTCTATCCTTATCTAAATGTAACATAAGTTTTGCCAGCTGAACAGTTTTCAGTCAAGAAGCAATTTCAAATCACCTAAACATTTTATCCAAATGAGCATTCATTTCAAAATAACTGCACTAGAATTGAGGATAACTTATTCTGAAGACTGTCTGTAAAATAGACGTACTATTACTCTTTGTGCATGTTTGAATTAGTTAACTCACAATCTTACTCCCAATTATTTTTGCCTTTTTTATCATTGCAAATACCTATAAATAGGCTTCATAGTAAAGTGAACAAAACAGAATATTTCAAGGTTCTCTGTAGCTTGTTCAGAATCTGCAACTTTCATCCATATAGATTCTATTGCATTTAGGATATTATTCTTGTGTTGCACTCTTTATTTTACAGCTTTTTATATGAATAGTAAGTTGACTGATGAAAAAAGGGGTAGCTAAACCATAAATGTGGAAAGATTTTTTCAAGTTTTAAATCCTGCTTTATCACAAAGAGAAACAATAGTTGCTAATTTTAAAAGTTAATCAGAGAAGCAGGTCAATATTTCCTTACATGTAGAAAAGAGTAATCAATGAGATAGGAAATGAACCATTTTGTTAAATTCACTGAAAATCCAAGCGTTATGAATGTGTTAGAATGACTGAAGCAAAACTAAAATGATAAAGAGTTTCAGGGTCACCACAGCAGACTGAGCACTGTCTCATGCTGCTGTACTAGCTGATATTCTGTCTTTCTTTTAAATTAATCAATTTTACAGATTGGGAGAATATTCATCTCCCATAATTTACATGTTAAAAGTTAGTTTAAATTCAGGGTAGTCTCCGTAGGGACACCTCATGGTGAATGAGAGAAAGAAGGCATTGTTTTAAACTGATCGCATTAAGATAGGCAACATGAATTATTTCTTGAAGTTACATAATTGACCACAATGGACATCAGAACTTGAACTTCTAAAACGAGGAACCTTAGATTAGAAAAGATCAATCCCAATCTGTGCACATTGCTACAAACCAATTGGCATTTGATTCTGCCAGCTTTGTTTTTTTGTTTTTTGCAGGGAAAGAAGAGCCTTTTTTATTATTAAAAAATAATAATCAAGGAGAATATTTTCAAAGCACTAGTAACATTACTCAACCTTAGTGTTAGACGTTCATTTAGAGTATGTATTTTTTGACTGCAATTCTTGGATAACTTAAGGATCACTTTTAAATTTATGAGATAGCTTTCCAGGAAACAGTAACATTTTAAGAAAAAAACAAACAAACAAACAAACCCACAACAGTGTCTTTAAATGAATTATTTAATTATAAGAAAAAGGTTGAAAAGCTGGCCCTTGATACTTCAGCCGCAGGCAAATACAAATTATGCTGTTTATTCTCAGGGTGCAGAATATGCTTTGCTGCACATTTTAGATTTTCATGAATGAAAATTCAAAAGCTAATCTTTTTTAGTTAAATGTACCTTGAATTTGGTGCTCTGCTGTGCCAGCACGGAACATCATTATGTTCAACAAAATGACAGCAGTCATGTATTATGGTCAAATCTCTCACATCACTGAGAAGAGAAAGTGCTGAATCTTCAGCAAAGCATAATAGGAAAACAATTTCTGTATATGGTTTGAATTATGGTTCCTAACTGTAAAATGTAGCAATGAGTTTAAGTAAGTTGGAAATCCATATAAAGGTATATACATTTATATACTTATGCATTTGTATGTATATATATGTAACTGGGAAACAGAAAGGAAACATAATCTTGCTTTACCATCAAATCATCCTTCAAGAGGTAGGTCACCCATCTATTCAGAGATGCTGTGGTCATCTTCCAGTATTGTGAAATCTCCATACACTGACATTTGAAACAACTGAGTTTGCTCCATGCAGACAGCATGAGAAGGACCCATTCACCAGCATATTCAGGTTGGATACTAGAAAATATTTCTTCTCAGAAAGGGTGGTGATGTGTTGGAACTGACTGCCCAGGGAAGTTGTGGAGTCACCGTTCCTGGAGGTGCTCAAGAAACATGTAAAAGTAGTACTGACAATGTGGTTACTGGGCAGAGTGTGGATGGGTCAATGGTTGGACTAGGTGGTCTTGAGGTATTTTTCAACCTTAATGATTCTATGAAAACTTTCACAAACTGCTGGCACTACGTATTTGCAGAATAATTCTGTTTTGGCTGAATCATTCTTTATTTTCTATAGCCAAAGAAGTGTCACGTGTATGTGTTATATTTCAAATTTTTACTGGGACTAAAGTTTTGCAAGAAATGGTGAACAATTTAAGTTAAGAATAAGATATTTTGGATCAGAAAGAGGAACAGCAAGATGATTCAGCCAGATTACAATGGCCCAACAACACCTTTATTTAAGGCCATACTCTGAAATCAGTGGGAAAGACGATGTTAAGGGAATATGCAGAAACTACAAGTGAAAGGAGAAAAAGGAATAGATGTCTCATTCATTTATTGACTGAGTGGAGTATTGGTTTAGTTGCAAATGCATTAGTAGGAGCAAGTACATATCAATTTACTTTCAGTCAAATTTGTTGATTAGCTATTTGCTTATTTTAAGATATTGTGTAAGTTTAGATGCTTGTTTTAGTTGGAGAGCATTGGTATGAACACTTCTGTAAAAATACTTGCAAATGTAGACTAAGATGGTCGAAGGTACCTGATGAATACACTGCATAAGAACTCATTTACTTAGAAACGGACCCTACTTTTTTTTTTTTTTTTTTTTTTTTTTATGTCTTGATTATGCTTTAATTATCTTCTTACCTACAGAACTCTCTTTTGCACCTATCACCATCCTGCTATCAGGAATTCCTGCCACAGGTGCAACATTTCACAGCAAGATTTGGTAATGAGACAATAAACACTGCAAAAACAATAAGATATGTTTCGAACACTAAACAAGCTGAATACTTGGATTTTTCTTGGCTTTTTGGTAACAGTAGCAGCCACTACAGTTCTACTGTATCCTCCTAGGTCATATCCTCCTAGGTAACCATGAGACAAGATGCAGGCAAAACAGTGTCAATTGGTAGGGGAGATTTCTTAAGGATAATTTAAAACATCCGTACATGTGCAGGTATTTACTTTAGAAGTTTTTCCTAAAACAAGTTGATTTCTGCTGCCTGCTGCTTTGTTGTGAGTGATGCAGAATGACACAGTGTGAATCTGTATAATTTGAACAGCTTTTATTAAAATGTCATAATTATATATACTAGAATTAGTCCTTAAGGAAAATAAAATCTGTAATAAGCACCTGAACAGATAATCCTAGTTTCTGCTATATATTTTTTAAAGAAAGGAAGGGGAAAACAACAACAACAACAACAACAACAACAACCCTGTAATTAAAACTAATCCTGTCTGTCTGACTGATATGAGGTACCACAGGTTTAGAGTACACATCCAAGCACTGATCTCTCTTATAATTGAGGGGGTCATCTGCATGTGATTTGCCACAGTAGTTGAGTTGTTCCTATATTGTTTGCTCAAGTTTTTTGTTTTGTTTCTGATAATCTTTCAGAGTACAAAGCAGGCAAGAATAAAATATCTTTGAAGAAAGCACTGAGGTCATTCTCATAGCAAAAGGTATTGCGTCAGTAATTACAGTCAGTTATTGTTGATTTTAACTAAATTAAATATTGACAACATTGTTTTTACAGTGTCTCATCATTAAGTAATCTGTGAATACTTGTGCAGACATATTGTCTTGTTTTTGTTTTGTTTTGTTCTGTTTTCCAGTAGTAGGTTACAGTAAGTGGATATAAACAGTGGCTGTCTTGGACGCATCAGTGGGAAGCTACTGCTTTTTTTAAAAATGAAGGTGTTTTATTAACAAAAGGAAAAGAATTTCTACCTGAAAGGTTTAAGTATGCTGGATGCTGTTTATTTGTTTGTTTTTCCAGTATTTAACTGGAACTAAGTGTATTGGATTTATTTCAGGTAACTTCTCTTACCAGGCTACCATTAAGTTACATGCATTCTGCCACCATCGCAACTATTTTATTCGTACTACTGTGGGCTGGTGTACTCTTTGACTAATGAAATACTGATTTGTCAAAGTAACCGTCATTCATTCAAGCCAACATAAGTGCAATTGCCCGTACACAGCTGCATGCTCAGCCCAGCTGATGCATATTCTGCTAAATGGGAAAGCTGTTTGCCATTGGATGGACGTTTCCCTCTGCGGATTCCCAGCCCTAGCGAGGTGCCAGGG
The DNA here is from genome assembly GCF_016699485.2 of Gallus gallus. NCBI lineage: Eukaryota > Metazoa > Chordata > Aves > Galliformes > Phasianidae > Gallus > Gallus gallus. The sequence continues at coordinate 70,773,893 of NC_052534.1, forward strand.
AATGTGTATTCATTGCTCCAACACCCTGCTCTGGTGGCTCCTCCTCTTCCTCTCGAGGAGAGCTGCCCGCCTGGTTTTGGAGCTCTGGCAAAAAGCCTGAGCTCATTGATTACAGATCACTGTTAATAAAGAGCATTTGTAATGCAGCAGTGGTGATACAATCTCCACACGCCAGTTCATGATGGCCCTTCAGTCTCTACAATTAAGTCGTCCAGCAGGCATGCCCCCTGTTGCAGCTGCTCTGTCAATCTCATTTTGTACTACAAATGATCTTAGACCCAGTGTTTGACATGGGGTTTTAACACCAAAGAAGGCAATTCTGCAACTTCAAATGAGCCTAATTGGTTGTGCGCTCAGGCGTTCACTCAAGCTGCTTCAGTCCATCAGAGAGAGATTTCCAACTAATTGAACAGCTCAGAAGAAAAAGAACCACGGAAATCACAATGCACTGGGCCGATTGAGAGGGTTTTTTCTTGATAAAAACCTTCAAAATAAGATTTTTTTTTTTTTTTTTTTTTTTTTTGAGAAATCAGCCACCTGTCAATCTAGAAAGTGGTTTCATCGGTACAGAAATTCCTAATGAGGTATGGCCTAAAAGTCAGGGTCTATTAATAGCAAGCTCTGCAGGTAACTGTACATTTGTGTTGAAAATGTTTATTTTGGATTGGCAATGTATTTTTTTCAGACTGGAATGCTTATCTTAAGGCATATAATAATTATGTGGTAATGGACAGACAGAGGAATGCCATTCAAGCCAATCCTAGCGCCAAAGTGTGTAAAGTTATTCATGCATACAAGTGTTGAGACTGGGCTGGGTAAGATTCTGCTCACGTAAGTATTTTCTTTTTCTTTTTTTTTTTTAGCACAGTTGAATTTAAATTAGAATGTTTGTTCTAGAAAATTATGAAGATATTTTCTCTTCTGAACTTGTACCGTTTTTACCTCTTGTTTTCGCTATATTGGTTTGAATAACTTCCATTCCAAGGTCAATTCACAGAGACTTTTGCCCTGATGTTTACATATTGTATGTCTAATAATTCCATATCTATTCCACGAGTGACTCAAACATATAATTTATACAACATTTGTATTCGACATTTGAGGTAGTAGTTCACATCTGAACTGATGAGCTCAGTACTTACTGCTCAGTAGCTCAGTACCTACTTTTTAAAAAGAAATAACGAAGATAAAACAGACAAAATAGTATATATTTATTTCCTGTTTAAATAGGAAGAACCCAAACATTTTTGTTTCAGTAAATAATACAAAACTTTATTGCAATAGGCTTTTTCTGGGAGGAGCTGATTAATGCTTTATTAGGTGTTTCAATACCTGTTTAATTGATAGCATACTAACTTTAATTCTCTGGTTCCAATTGCCAGTCTGGCTTTGCCACTGTTTGGATCTTGGTAGTATAGAGGGCTGAAGCCAACCATGCATACAGATATAGCTATATAAATAGAAAGTATAAACAAATTGTTCCAGGTTGTGGAAAATTCCTGAGGTTCTGAAACTTGTGCCTATACTTGTTTGTTCTGCAGCAATGTTTATGCAATTAGTCCATAAAATGGTGGTGATTCCCAATAAAATAAGCCTCAAGTGGCTGCAAGGAATGCAGAACTCCATGAAGTTTGAGAGCATCCTTTGGTCTTTGACCAGGTAATTATGCCATCATGTATATATTGTTTGCCATGTCTAATGCCCAGTAGCAGTGAAACCTAGCCCAGAGTACTAAGTCTCATAAACATGTGTATGCTAGCATTTTATAGGCATCCATAGAATTTAACAGCAATACTCTCATTTGACTTCAGTGGGAATATAATCAAATGCTCCAGTTTCATGAGCAAAGAATGACTCCTGAGTTGGGCATTGAAGAACAATATCTGCATGTTCATGATGTGCCTTTTCCAATCACTTGAGGTGTTTCATTGCTCCACCGTTGATTCATTACTCAGAATTTTAAAATTCAAGCATATGTAAGAGGATATAAACATAACATGGTTACTTAAGTAAAATATTCTTTTTATTTCAGACATATTTCCTAAATTAAATTAAAACATCATTATGTTTATCTCTCTGAGGAAGTAGTTCAGTGTAATGTATACCTCAAGAATATTTTTTGTAAAATCTGAAGAGTTGTACTGTACATATGATATCAAATGCACTTGTAATCCTATAGTAAAGACAGTAATTGCCAAGTGCTTCGTAGGTCCCCTAACAGTGGGATGGAGCTGTAGCTACAGGGATCCCTGTTGCTGAACTCAGCAAACAAACTGTCCATGTGATTCCAGATGTTTCTGTTCTTTTGGGGCAGGGGACCTCCCAGAATCAGAATGCCAGCATGTCTGAGGCAGAGAAGCCACCCTTTGACACTGGAAACTCAGTGGTCCTAACCTTAAAGCTCTGCAAGAAATTGAGTTGGATCCTCAGGAGCAGATGGGCTAAACAGATCCATGTTGTCAACTTCCTTAGCCAATTGTGTCTGCCAAAAATCTTGTCTTTAATTTGCACACAGACAGTATATTTCCAAACAAAAATAAAATAAATAAAAATAAAAAGAATAGAAAATCTTAGGCAGAAAAACAGCTGTACTCATTTGCGCTGTAAACCAGCTGAGTCAGCCCCTGAATCAAGCCCTAATTAATTTGTGCACATGGTGTAGCCAACAAAGAGTGGCAACAGACAGAGGAATGGACTGTGTTGAGGGTGTTTAATCTCTAACAGAAAAGACGCCTGAGAGAGGGAGCTTGATGACAGCTAATTGCTGCCCAAAGGACCAAAATAATGGGCAGCCTGTGAGAGAGAGAAAAATGAACGGGCTGGTGGAAGTAGTCATCAGGTGTTTGCAGTGATTAAGTTCATTGTCCACACTGTTTACTTTGGTGTTCAGCATTAATGTCCATTTGGAACTGGCACAGTAAGGAGCCTTGTTAAAATAATAAGATCTTAGTGTGTGATGTATTGATGGAGTCAGAACTCTACGCAAGTGCCCCTGTCACAGTGGATATTCAGTCTGAATGGCATGTAGGGTTCGTGCACCGGGAGCCTTGGAAAGAGCTGGATAGCCTGATGTTTTCACACCGCAGCTCCTGCAGACACTTAACATCTGCACTTAATACAACTTCCTCTAATGCTAACTGTTTAAGTGAGTGATGGCTGAAGAGATTTTTTGCCCTTTAAGATTTGTTCAGTCTGTTAACATCCTAGGTTTTTTTTAATCGCAGATATATGGCACAGTGCTACCAAACCACTAGAAGCTTAAATGTTTTTCTGCACTATCTTGCAAGTGCCTTTCTAGAGGTGGACTTTAAATACTGTTCTGTGGCTGCACCTAAAATTGTGATAATGAATGTTTAGTATTTGATAAACAGCTTATTATCCTAACCTTACGATTTCTTGTACAAATGTGTTAATATTTGTTTTAAAAAAAACTTGCAACACTACTACTCTAGTCCAAGTACATTGCCAGCAATAAGTGACACTGAAATTCAAGCACTGAAAACAGATGGACTGCAAAATCTGAACTCTGGTCTCGTAAATGTATTTAATATTTTGCTTTGCATGTCTACTACAGAGGACAGACATAAACTGTCAGAAAATTGCAGAACAGTGCTTTCTAGAAGAACAAGTAGCAATTCCAAAAACAAAACAAAATACATCTCTGTGATTAGAGTGCCATCCCACTCCAAAAGAGACATGAGAATGCCATACGTAATGTATATTATAGAGACTGAACAATCCATGGAAACATGTTCATCCATATATAGACATATGAGTGGCTTATTAACAATAAATGTCAGCAGTGATTGATAATAGATGAGGTAAGCTATCAGATATTTAAAATTCAATCCTTAAAAAAGAAGAGCAAAAAGGGAAAATCCTGTTGTTCATATAGTTCCAGTAAGAAATAAGAGTGTAGAAGAGTATGAAATAATGGTGCAAGAGCTACCATCAACTAGCAAGAATGTTAATTCAAACCTAGCATAGTAAGACAATTTAAATCTGCAAGATTGGAAAACTTATATTCACCATATATAGAAGAAAACCAATGGATTTTCTCATTCATTTTTTCTTGATTTGTAAAAAACATAGGCATAATGTCCTGACATTAAAAAAAAAAATAATAAGATAGTGTATTTTGAGTAATAAAGATGGCTAATCTTCTGAAGAAAGCTGTGGAAAATCTCATAACAGGCATAGTCCAGTAACAAAGCATGTTTATAGAATCAATGGCAGACAATAAAGTTAGCTGTACCGACATCATAAAGAATGTAAGGGCTCAGTACTGTGTTGTATTATGGTTAAAAATACTTTAATAAAAAATACCATAATGCCTGTATTGAAGAAATTAAACTGATCTTCAAACTCTAATTCCAAAAGGAAAATTTACACCCAAAGGTGGCGGAAAGTCTAGTTAGATCCTGCCAGTTCCTGTTCTTAAGTGACCTGTGCTAGTTTTCTATTGTGGTCAAGATAATTAAATCATTGCTCATGAAATCATAATGATAATAATAATAATAATGACAATAAAACTCTGAGGAAAAGTTTGCCTGATAATGAATGTCTAAGATTTCAGAATTTGCCTTCATTCCAAGTAGGGAAGAAAAATTATGAACCCATATATTCTGTAATAAAGAAAAATGAATATCTGTATTTGACTGCATTTACTTTAATTTTGCATCATTAGACTTTTTTTTTTAACACCAGAACACCCTTCCACAAAAGCATGTAAATTTAGAAAAGTAAGTAAAAAGTAATCAAAAAAGCAAATACTGTGCTCCTAAGCTGTAAATCCCTGCATTGCCTTATTATTTTTCTTCCAGAATTACATTCAAGAAAAATCTGTGTGATTTTGATTCCATCAGTTTTACTCCAGTTAGTACTGATAACATAGGAATACAAATTAGGTTATTCATACCAAGTGTGAGGCACTGATCTTGAATTAGGTGACATGGAAGCCAATTCAGAGCCACAATAAAGAATCAGCTAGATATGAGCAATGCAAACAAGGAGTACCAATTCAGGATTAGAAGAGAGCTAGAGAGGCAGTCTTGTTTAAAAAAAAAAAATAGAGAGAGAACAATCAAAAAAACATGCAAAACCTACAGAAATTTTAGAAAAGTCATCAAAATTACATGTAGGCCGCTTCTTAAGCTTTTCTTGTACAAGTTAAAGATACAGAGCTTCACTGGAAGAAGACATTTTGAAATTAGATAATTATTTAATCTAGCACAATCTTTTCCAACATTTCACGTTTCTCCAAAAGCAGTAAAGCTAGAATTACGGAGGTCACTATGAAAACAGTGTCTCCTATTTATTTCATGGAAACTGCACCAGATACAAAGAGCACAACAACACCATTTCATAGAGCAAATTCTCAGCTACCAGACACTATTTTTCAACACGGTCACCACCATTAGCTATCCCTTTGTTGCTTGTGATAAGAGCTTGCATGCCATACTCGTAAAAATCTGCACCAGATGAAGTGAACTGCTATCCTTGTCACCACTGCTGAAGCACACCACCCACTGCCTCACTGTACTCCACTGTTTGGTCTTCTAAATGTTCACCAAGTGTCAATGAATGCCAGTGGATGCAGTATTTTTCTACATAGAGGAATTCAATGGCACATCTTTCCTTCAAATGTACTTCCATGTCAGATGCTTCTTTGTCAGACTGCCCCTCTGCTGCAGTCTGTCACACGATGACAAAATGTAATGGAATACTGGCAGGAAGATTCAACCTTTACTGCCATGTCACCAACATCCACCTCTGACATTGTGGGCCAATGTAATAAAATAGGAGGTATTATTTTTGGAGCAGCCTCATACATTAACATGACTTGAAAACGGTCCTTGAAATAGTGACAAGCATAACTATAGTACAACTTTGTCTGTAGATCAGGCATGACCAGGACTAACCTCTGACCTGAGCTGCAAGTAGTAAAATACAAACATGTTCATAAAGCTAACTTCATCTGCATCACCTTGCTATCAAGTTCCCAGTAAGCCTCTTGGATGCAGACTACAGCTCGTTGTGAATGTATCAGAGCACTGCCTGGATCTTGGACTGAAGTCTTGTGAAGAAGCCAGATATCAGTTCAACAGGATACCACATAAAATAAACCTTCCTTCTCCTTCATTTTTTATCCCATTTACTATCGATTTTCCTGTAATTAGAACTCACTTCTCCTCATGGCTGACTACCAACAGCCTCAAAAACAGTTAAGTAGTTCAGTTCAATAAGCTCTGAAGCTTATTATTAAGTTGGCTACTGAATTAAGCTGCTTGACCAAATTCTCCGTACCTGATGGAGATGTGAGGTGTACTAGCTCTCCCATGGATAATCCTTTTTGTCTCATGACTACAGTGTGAACTTGGGCAAGGTTCCTCACTGAGGGATGTGATCTGGGGCCACTGACTTACCTCCCTTAGGTAATGAGAAAAATTAATTACAATTTTGCATTCTTGGAGTGTTTTCTGAGAACAAATGTTGTACAGCTGCTGATTGTTTCTTTTTTATTAGATGGTAATAGTGTACTTTGTGGAAAAGAGGTAAGCTGTTTTTGCTTTAGTAGATTTCAGATTTTTTTTTTTCGAATTACTGTTTATGCAGCGTAGACTGCTGTAAATCAGGCATAGGTGCTTAAGCCTCCATACTGATAGTTTCCTTCTGCAGAAATCCTGCCAAATCCACTCCTTGCCAAAGGAATTTCTGTCTTGGGAAGTGATGTTAGTTGAAGTAGTATGCACTTCCACAGTCACTGATATGGCTCCAAGCTCTCTCTACCTGGGAGACCCCTAATCTTATGAGAGACTCAGATGTTTCCGTCTGCAAAGATCCAAATTGGTTTTATGTCTGTCCTTCGACTGCCTTGGCTCAGCTTCAGTCCCCTGGGGTGTATTGAGCTTGAGCTTGGGCAATGAATTTCCTCTCTCCTGCCATACTGAGGTGGTATCTAACAGTTTGTGCATCTCTGACTGTAAGATGGTCTTTTTTATGTGAATGTAATGGATGAGGACTCAGGGGCAAACGGTTGACCATTTCATAACACAGACCCTGTGATATGCAAAGCTTTCACGGAATAAGGACGTATGCTTGATTTCAACTCTGCACTCTCTGTCTGTTCTAATATCCTTTCAAATTGTGTGACAGGGTTGAGAGACACGGCAAGAGGAAAGTGCGTTAAGAGGTTTACAATAGTTCTCTCTTTTCCAGGAGCAGTGTTAACAAGAAAAGACCATGTTCCTGGCACAGTCCCATAGTAGACATTAATCTCAGTCCTCTGGGATAGCAAGGGAATGAGACCCTTGAAGACTCGATGTCTTTTCTAAGAGTTACTTTTAATAGTCCAGCTAAAATGGCCAAACTGGCCAAATAATAGATCAGTGCAAACCAGAAGTGTCCTATTTAAATTGTTATTTCTTGATTATTGCTTCTTCCATTAAAAATACAAAAGTTTTGATTGTTCTCTTTCTGTTTAATCACCTTTTTCTATAGTGCTGGTGCAAGCATTTATGAAACACTGGGTATTCTGTATTCTGGAGCAACTTAGTAGCCAAGGCTTATAAATAGTAGTCCAGAGATTTTCCAGTTAAAAGCACTAAGGCTTTCAGAGGGAATGCGAGCAATCATTTCTATGTATTGACATTTTTAATTCATAGACCTGGAAAGCAATGCAAAAATGAAAGGTTCATTTGTGATGGCTAGATAAGCAAGTTACTGTTGAATAGAGGACAAATGTGTGGTTTTGCTGTGTTCTTCAATGTGCTTTTCTTTTTCTGAAGACAATAATACTCACGTTGTTTTTACTTATTTGGCACAGTTTGCATCTAAACGTATCAGATTTTCTCATTTTCTTGGCTTTTGCCTATTTAAGACATCTATTTTGGTGATTGATGCTGGGGACTTCTCTATCAAAATCTGTCACCTAGATAGCAGTAAGAATGCAAAGCTCAGGTCTCTGCAACTCAACCCTGATCATAGGACTTGCAAGGGAAATAAGAGGATTTGCAGGTTCTGAAAGTGTGCACAACAGCAATCAACTTAGAAGAGAATGTGATTATGCAAATATTGACAAATTTATTCCAGGAATACTGACCATGGTTCAACTGATAGCATAGTTTCTATATAAAGCCTTGTATTTGGCAAGCATGAAATATGATCACCTGTCTTACACATTGTTTCTTTTAAAATGTTACGTTTCCAGCTCTCTTAAATCCCTCTTGTAAAATATCACATTGGCTATTTATTTTATCATCCAAAATGGAACTAATAGAAATCTCATGTTTCATTCACTAATTGCAAATACTCAAATCAGCAAGTGCAGAATATGGACATAGTCAAGCCAAACTGCTATGCGTGTGATCATCAATTTCATACGTCACACAGTATTTGCAAGTACTTTCTATGACCTTTAAAAGCTAGTTTAAATACTAAATGACTATTTTTTCCTATAAGCAAAGGAAGTACATCATACAAGAGGTATTAGTAATTAGTCATTAGTACTGATTGAGTACAGAGATCTTGTTATGAAGCCAGGTGCTATTTTTGCATATTACAATAACTGGATGCTATTTAATTTTTAAATTGATATGTAAAGGGTTTGTGGTTGATGCTAATTTTGATTATTATGTGTTATAATGCATGATGGATCCTATAGACAAGTGCTGTGGGAATATACTATACCATTAGGACAAATCTCATCAATTGGTGATATATTTGTAAGATAAAACCAACAACTGGATACCACTTTTTGGATAGGTATGAGTTTTGTTTTTATCATATTTCTTTTGCTTACATGTCTTGCTAACTATGTAGTTTCTATAGCAACATCTATTGACTGTTGAAATAATGAAAGCAGCTCTCCTGCAGTGAAATCCCTCATGCTGACAAGCAGAACTCCTATTTTCTTTGTCCACGTTGCCCATTACTTACATGACTGATTCATCTGTCAAGATGTTTGAGACATTTGATAATTACTTCTGAAATAGACTAAACTAGACAAGGCATCTAACCTTTACTGTACCTTCAGACTAACACTCTAAGACTTAATACAGGAATTATTTTAGTGTGCTGAAAATACAATTTCATAACAGGAAAAATTTCAAATATGTATTTGTAATATTCAAAACAAGGTGCTTAAATTTTGGAAAACAAAACCAAACAAATGTTAGTTTCTGTAACTTTTATTTATCTATTTGTTTATTTTCCTATGGCAATCTTTGAAATGAGGTATTTTTGCTTCTTAAATTTGGTTGTAACTTAGCAGCAAGCAGTATCAGCACCTGAATGCTGGACCTGGAGGAAGGACACAGGAAGTGCAGGAGGCTGTGGCACTTAAGCTTTGTATCTCCCTGAACTAATGGTTCATCGTGGAGTTTGTGGGAACTTAACTGTTGAGTTCTCACTGTTCAGGCAACATCCAGCTGAAATAAAGAACTAAAAGCTGATGCCACCTCAAGAGCTTGCTGCAATTTTTGTGTTAACTTAATGATGCTGGCCATCGTTCCATTGAAGCAATTATATTTTCCAAATTAAATTCTCCAAATGGTTACACTATGTAAACCAGTGTGATGAGCCCATGGCAATTAGTCAGATGTAGCTCTTCTGTGTCTGACATGAAGCTTCTAAACTGAGTGATATCTGCAAAATAGAGGATGGAGGCCACACAGTTTGGACTTCTGGCTTTGTGAGTAAGCAGGCCCATGGAGATTTCTGTTTTGCTGTGGCTCACTGCAACCCCCACTAGGCAGAGGAACAGCAAAATCCCTGGAGAGCAACTGCTTTTGCTTTTGTACTGCTTTCCAAAACTTTCCCCTAGCTCTCCAAACTGTCTGGCTGCTGATATTGTGTGTTCATTGATACAAGACAAGGAGGAGTGATGGCTATTTCTGACATAAAGTGATGATACTCTGCTTAGCTTCTTCTCCTAGCGCAGTGTGTTATTTTTCTGTGAACTGATAATTACTATATGCACTTTGGAGCTGGAGGTAGCACTTACTTATTTTTGTAAGATTTAACGCTGATGAACTGATTTCAAATACTGATGGAATTGTTAAGCTGAGCACTGATCATAATCAAATAAGGAGTCCTGGTAAATTGTGAAGGTACTTGACAGTTTTTAGTTACTCGTTTTCCTTTTAAAATGATTGACTCAAAACCAATTCCGACATCACAAAAATTATTTATTGTATCCTTTTGGATCTGCCTCAAAAATATGACTTTTGGGTCTTTTGTTTTATTGCTCACATTATTTATCCCTTTTTAAAATAATGAATACAGGAAAATGTAAGGATAAGATTAAAACCTAAAAATGAATCAAGAATTTAATTATTCATACAGTGTTTTGACTGAACAGTTTGTGATTTCATCTCGCAGAACAGCAATGCAAGAAACAGCGCAGATGAGCAACACTGTCAACCTGGTCAGCACAAAGCAGCATTGCTGAAAAAGATGAGCAGAAAGAATGTAATGGAAAGGTTACTCCATTGGAGGTGATCATGTTTTGCAAATGGTTAACTGGTGTTTTCTCTAAAGCAACTCTGATTGATAATGCTTAGTTTTTTTCATCTGACGTCTGTGTTTATGGAAGGGATTAAATACAACGCAGCGAGAAGTGAGAAAGTAACGTTTGCTGGTTAGGACTGGTTTAATAATTATCTTTGGTTTGTCTTCCAGCTGGAATCATGAAATACACTGTTTGACTCAGCTTTTTTTTTTTTTTTTTTTTTTTTTTGTAAGATCTTTCACCAGCCAACTCCAAACTTTATAGATTTTCAGCACAGCAGTAGACACAATTGATAAGGGACTGAGTCATACATGGAAAACCACAGACAGTTTTCCAATTCTCTGTTAATCTGATTGCAGTTCCAACAAAAACACTTACAGCATATTGGCACTTTGAAAAACAATACTGTCAAGCAGTGCTGTGCCATCCCTCTCTTAGGTAAGAACAACTACTTTAATATTTACTGAAACTATGTGCCGATCACTACTTAATGAATTGGAAAGCTAGGAGCTGCTTCTCTAAAAGATTTAGCTCTGAAACATTTTTTACTTTATTTTTTTGTTTGTTTAAGAGCAGATGCTGCCTGGCATAGGGTAGAACCTACCTTGTATGTGACTTCTCAAGGCCTAGAAGAACTCAGCAGGACCTGAGAGCAGTTGTGAGGCTGAGAATAGTTGACTTCAATCTTTCATCTTGAAGATAGCAAGCATAGGCAGTCAGTGTCTTTCCCACACTGTAGTCAGTGCTCTCTAGCAGTGTCTCCCAGCTCCCACTAGATATGTGGCCATATTGTTGTACTACCCCCTAGCACAAGGAACAGAATGTAGTCAGGTTTGAATCTACCTTGCGGGAGAACTCTGGTTAAGTGAAAATAGATTCCCAATGTGCCTGAGGATGTTTAGATGCTCTTTCGGTTTTATCAAGAAAATTCTGAACAGCTCTAATTTACAAAGGAAAACACAGGTACTTTTTGCATGTAGTGGATTAGGAAGCAGTTCAGTGCTGGTTTTGATCATCTCACTGTTACTTAGTAAGGAATCTGCTTCTATAAAGTTTCATGTAGTTCTTAGCAGATAAATCAGCGAAGTATGTTTCAGTGTAGATGAGGTCAAATCAACACCTATGGAATTGTAAGTTTAGAAGTGGAAAATCCAAAAGTAAGTATTTTTTTCTGTTTCTTTGTAGGTATTCCCAAACCCAGAATTTCCTGCCACATTGTCAAGGTAGAACAGCATTTTATATTTTTCCTGCTTTAATATCCCAAACTTTTCAAATTTTAACAAATTTAAATACTCTTCTGTTTATGTTTAGATTGTTGGATAGAATAGTTGAGATCTGAAGGTCTTAATGTAGATTCATGGAGAAGCCTTTCTTTAATAACTGTTTGTCACCGTCTAAAATAATTTCAGATAAGCCTTACACAAGGGAAAAACAGGGTCTTCAATAAACCGCTTAGTATTGCTTTAACGCAATTGATTTTTGTGTTAGAGCTTGGTAAGCTCTTAAGAATTTAAAACCCATCAGGGTTTTAACATACAAATGTTCAGTGCTCAGCTTTCTATCATCTTTCATCTGAAACAATCCAAGGAGGATTGCACAGGTGCAGCTCACCAGAGTGTGTTCTAACTGGTTTACTTATCATATCAAATACACTCTTTACAGTGAGTCAATCTCAGGTTTAGTGGTGAAAACTGACTAAATTTATTAGTGGCATGGATTCTTCTCAAGGTTTATGCCATAGTAGCCAAATCAGCTATGGTCTCTTCAGTTTAATAATGTGGTATTTGCACAGATGATTGTTCACATGAGTATTTTGAAATAGTAGTTAGTTACTGTGCAGAATCTGTTCAATCAATTTCATGGCTTGTCCTTGGCTAATGGGTATCATCTTAATTACTGCACAAAAACGTTGCTTTCCTCTACAGTTCTTGCCATGGTAGTATGCTATTTTCAGTAGTCATCTCTCAGGAATATGTTGACGCTGATTTATATATTTAAATTCATTCATAACCAGCCAACCATTTACTAAGGCATGAAAATTGAGAACTTGATTTTTTTCAGATGAGCTTGTCAAATTTGTTTATTGCATAGAACAATTTTATGGGCATAAATGTCTAGATTTATAAATTACCTACATTGATAGATCTTTGAGTCAAAAAAATACAGAAAACGTTTTGGATAATCAGCCTTGATGGATACAGTCTGGTAAATATTTTACTGCAGTCAAAAAAAAAAAAAAAAAGGAGGTGAGAAAAACCTCTCAAGAAACACAGGCAAAAAACTCATGCTGTTAGCAGTGTTATATCACTTTTACTTTCATTTTTAACTCATTGTCAAGACAAATAACCTTACCATCCATCTTTTGTAATAAAAAAAATAAGTTGAGCATTAGCTTTAAGTTCATGTCTCTCCTCTTCATAGATTAATGTATTATATTGAACATATTCTATTTTCACTAAAACAAATCTGCACTGAATCTACGGCAGTTCTCATGCATCTAAGAACGTTTACTATATTATTTTTTTTAAAGTTATATTAAATCAATAAACCCAACTTCTTCAGAAATGTTCAAAATTCTTTCTTACATTATGTTTGTAAGTTCTTCTCAGTTCCTAAGAATGAATGTCTCTGCTTATTGGGCATATTTTAACTTCCTGCTGCCTAAGAACATAGGGGTAGCTCAGATAATTCGCACAGATTGAACACCTAACTTCCTGATGGATGAACATAAGTGATATGATGAACATGCTATAAAATGAGCATACAAACAGTATGCATTGGCTGTTGTATTTTCTATAAAGAAGAATTTTCTTTCTTTCTTTCTTTCAAAATAGGGCAGTGTATTCATACCACTTGAGAGTCAGAGTGACAGGAAACAACAACAAAAAAAAAGAGGACGACAGTTCGTTAGCAAAGCACATAGCCCAAAACCTGAGCCCTTGCATACCACTCCTGGTTTTACCACACTCCAAAGCCAAGTCAAGTCATTTCTCAAGTATCTCTGTTTCTTCCTCTGTAAAATGTGGGTAGCAATGCTACCCTGCAGTAAACCACAGATATGTAAGAGTGTATTCCACTTCTTGTATGACAGTTCTCATGCAAGTGCTAAATATTCTGTTATGTAATATGGATGTTCTTGCATGTGGTTGCCTTTTGATGTTGAAGGACTGAAGCAGTTTAAATACAGCACAGATTTACGGATGGGTGATATGGATACGAGTGATGAGGCAGTCCATCTGTTGCCCTCTGTGAAAATGTTTTGTGTATTAGGAAATTAGTATTTAAGCGTAGATACTTTCCACACCATGTAAGATCTTCTATAATTCTGCAAGACAAATTTGATCCAAAAGTCAAAGTTTTGCACTTTCATTCATAAAATAGATTGTCTAGAGAATGGACAAGGCAACAAGTTCAGTGACATTGGTAGAAGGCAAGGAGTCTTTAGAGATATTTAAGTAGTCCATTCACCAGTATTCTTTGGCTCATACCCAGCTGTGAACTGGCTTTCCTCTTGTCAGATTTTTATGACAACCAATTAAATAAATATGACTGTAGAGACATATGGCAACAATAATGCTCTGAGTTTCTGCCCATTACCACTTCAGCAGGAAAGCAAGAACACAAAGTATTTGTTGTTGCTTATTTAGAGAATTCACTGAAGAATATCTCTTTCTTAAATAATGGATTCACTGTGACTGTGTCAAAGGCAATCAATGCCATGAATGCTATCTGTGCTGCTGTTAACAAAGCACTGTGCAGGAGGAGTTAGCTGTTTTTCTGCCATCTAGAGCCATATTCAGAAAATGTTGCTGGAATCCTAATGTGCATCTGTTCTTGCCAAGACATATTTTAAAATATTAGATATTAATCTTGCTACAGAAAACCCTAGGAGACAAGCCTACATTAATGTGCATTTCTGAGATTTCTGTTTCATGGGTGACTAGACATTTGAGTGCTGCAGACTTCACTAAGCACAACTTCTTTCAGTGAGTGCATTAGAGCTATGATTTGTGGCCTTTATCAGCTATGAATTTATTTTGGAAAATATGCAACTTGCTCCCTGTACTTCTAGGTCCTAACAGATTTTAATTCAGATAATGGCGTGTTCACAGAGCTCAACATGCAAGGCAGTTTCAGTAAAAGGTTTGACTCTGGAATTTCCATTTGTTTATGAGCATAAAATGGATATAGTCCAAAGTCTGCCTTTTCTGATTAGTCATTCTTAAGTAAGCCTTGATGACCAAAGAGACTGGAGTTCTCTCCGTCCTTTCATTTTTTGGCAGGAGTTATTTTTTTGTTGCTTTGTTAAGAGGAGAGAGATCTGTTCTTTACTGAAACTGTGATTTATGTACAGAACAAGTGTGGATATATTTAAGAGGAAGAAAACATATGGTGTTGCACTACATAAGATGACCATGAAGTTGAGACATGAACAGTGTGGTGGTATTAGATCCACAGAGTAGGGTACTGTGATTAAGTGGCTGCTGGTACCTCAGTTGGCTAGCTTCTGTATCTGCAATTGAATGTTAGAATAGTACATAGATATCCAAAAGAGCATAATAGTTTCCTGTGACAATGTCGAGCAGTACCTTTTTGATGTTCCTTCTCAAGTTGTTATTGTATCAACCACATATAGGTATAAATCTGTGCATTTAATTGTGATTACTACCTTCCTTATGTATTGTAATCACTGTTTTAACTGAGAAGCTAGACTCTTTAAAACTACACTACAGTTATATATGACGGGCAAGGCACACGAAGAGAGCATATTTTGAAATTATTTTGGGGTAGTTTTTTAATGTCTTCCTAAAATTTAAGGTCAGCATCTTTCAAGCTGGAAGTCAAAATCTTCAAAACATATATCTGTATGTTTCACTTGAAGTGAAACAACTCGAAATGTACTTTGCTCTTGTTGTAATAATTTAACAGTTCTTACTATGAGTAGAAGTCAGAGAATGCTTTAAGAGTTTACAGGAAAGTTTGAGACCACACTAAAGAACCGTGCTTGTTTTCCTTTTTTAAAAAAAATCAAATAAAAAACAAGACATTAAAATTCAGCACAAATTGAATGCTAAAGTTATGTCTTGGTTTTCTCCGTTGACTTTCGTGTGTTTGCCTGATAAGGAGTGAACAAAACCTTTTGGATAAAGCCAGACATTCATCCTTTTAATGAATGTCAGATGTCAGCTTCTTTCAAGGCTAACTTCACTGAATAAGAATAGAATTTGTTATAGGATAAACCATTCTTCAACATTAAGGAAAATACAATTTCAGACTCCTCTTCCACCCCCTCAAAAGTTAATGTTAGACTTTAAGCACACTTAAAAGGCAAAATAAAAATCACTTTACATTCAGACTTTTGTATAATGCTGCCACTTTTATCAATGAAGTGATTTAGAGAGATTATCCCCTGCACTGCAAAGCTTTAGCAGTGTCTAGAAATTTCTAGATATCTTGCTGGAGTCTTGCTGGTGGTCTTGACATTTTGATAGATGATGTCTTAAGTTCACATTCTGTACATTTGCATAAATTCTTTGACAAACAAACTCTCCCTCAACTTCATCATGATCCAGCTGGAAAGCAGAAAAACCAGTGAGTCCTGAGAAACGCTGGACTCTAACTGCACTGTTAACATGGAGAATACAGGTCCTGTTTTTGTAACAAGAGAATAGCTATAATGAAGGGTTAACATGTGACTCTCTTTTTCTGTAATGACCCAGTGGTTTGAGAGGCTATCTGGAAAGGCAGAAGCTGATGGTCAGTTTCCTTCATAGCCTGAGAAAGTAGCATTTTTTTCCTCCTCCACTTCAAAAACATGTGCTGTACACACTAAAGACAGTGATTCAGAGGCATCTCCTCATTCAGTTGACACTGGCCAGTGTGGATTGCAGCAGTCATTGAGTTAGAGAAAGAACAAGTCAGGGTGTAAAACACTTGGAACTGTTAGTAGTGGAATAGCCAGGATATTCAGATAGGTCAGAGGATATCTTAGCTTTAACTTGTGCTCTGAGCACGATTTTTGTAGTGAGTAGTTGATAAAATTAAAAATTCCACTTGAGTTCAAACTAGCTTCGTAGAGCAAATATAGGTCTAGATTTAGAGAGAAGATTTTAAGGTGTCTTGTATGTCATAGCTCTTAAGAAAGTGTTTTAAGTACCTTCAGGCTTTCTTGAATTCTTTCTCCTGGACTTATAGTCTAGTAAGTCAATATTCTGTCTCTTTCAATGTCTTAAAATCTTAATTGGGTTGCCTCATGTGGTCATTTTGGACTTCTATGTGGTATCAGAGCAACTGACATCTACCTGGATTTCTGCAAGGCCTTTGACATGTTCCCACACCATATCCTTATCTCTAAACTGAAATGATATGGTTTTGTAGGGTGAACAGTTCAGTGGATAAATAATTGGTTGGATTGTTGCAGCCAGAGTTTTGTGATCAGCAGCTCTACATCCAAGTGGAGACCAGTGAAAAGTGATGTCCCTTTCTGGACTTTCTTGGGACCAGTACTCTTCAAAATCTTTTTCAATGACCTAGACAGATGGATTGAGTATACCCTCAGCAAGTTTTCTGATGACACTAAGCTGAGTGGTGCAATTGATAAAAAAGAAAGAAGGGATGCTAATCAAAGGGACCCGGATGACCTTGAACAGTGGGTACAAGTAAACCTAATGAGGTTCAAAAAAGCCAAGTGCAACACTTTGGACTTGGCCTGGTACAATTCCAGGTATTTATGCAGTTTGGGGGAATACACTGAGAGCAGACCTGCAGAGATGGGCTGATGGCTCATGTCTCAGGACTGGTGGACAAAAAGCTAGACATGAGCCATCAGTGTGTTCTTGCAGTCCTGAAGGCCAACAGTATGCTGGGCTGCATCAAAATAGGGGTGGCCAGCAGTGAGAGGGAGGTAATTATCCACCTCTGCTCTGTCCTTTTAAGGAGCCATCTGGACTACTGCATCCAGACCTGTTAAACATTATAGTGCTTCTTATTATAATTTTCCCATGTCTTTAATATTTACCTTACTCATATCACATGAAAGAAAGACTTTGTATTTGGAATTAACATTTTTCTTATCCTTCTTGACATTCTAGATAGCGTACACCCTCAATGTGTGACCATAGAATGCTTTTGTTTCACAAGGGAATGGAGCTGAACATGGCTTTGTGGGTTTTTTTCTTTTTGAAGTGGTGTAAGGGAACTGCTAATGATCACTTGCAGCATTCTATCCCAAACATTGGTGGATATTTTGATCATAGAGAATTTCTTTCTTATTTAGAAAAACACTTATCTAAATGTTTGGTGGAAAAGGGCATTTTCATAACTTCTTGCTACGCCTGCATGCCTTGCTGTATTTGACCAAGATTAAAATTGTTGTAGGTAGATGAGAAAAATAAATATATCCACTTAGGCATATTCTTCTAAAATAATATTCACATTATTAAATGTGTAATTACAGTTTCATTAACAGTGCAGTTCCACCATGAAAATGATCACATACTGCTTTTCTTCTTTTCTGTATTGTTTCACAGTGCTTCACCTTGCAATGTGTAGTCGATTAGTCTTTGTTTTCATAGAGATAAGCTGCTTTATTTCCACTGTGAAACTCTGGAATGGCTTGCATTGGTATTGAGGAAAAAAACAAGAACAATGCAAACTTCAGAGAAGACACTGCCAGGTACTTGCCAGGAAGCCAAGAAAAACTTCTCTCAGACAGCCTTCATTAGAGGTATACATTATATGAATATATATGGAAAATGTCATCATTAGATGTTGAATCTTTATTTCTATCAATTCAGTCTTCTTCTTGGAAACTATCATAGAAGAAGGCTTTATTTGTAGAATGGGATTTTCAACTTCTCAAATGTAAAATGACTAATTATATATAGTACAGAGCCTAGTAAGATGTGCGTAAAATAGAGGTCTAGCTAGAGAAAAATGCAGTCATTGAAAATAGGCCAGTAGAAGATAAAACCACGTTAATTTATGTCTCTTTTCCAACTTACAGGAAACTGATTGTAGTGTTTGTTATTCAAGGCCTGCGTAGCTTCCATAATGGTACAATGTGAAAGGAGAACTTAGAAAAACATACATACTATCCAAATTAAGTGTGGTAGTATGAAGTAATTTGAAAAAAGTAACAACAGTGAAACCTGTCTTTCCTAATGCCTTGGAAATGTTTTCACATTATTTGTTCCAATACCTCTTTCGGAAGTGTCTGGTTGAGCAAGGAAGAAAAGACAAAGAGCTACCAGTGCCATAAGCATAGTTTTATAGTAAATTCACAGTATTCTTTGACAGATGCCTACAAGAGGTTCATCTCAAACTGAAAAATATTTATGATCAGTACCCAATTTTTTTTTTTTATTTGAAGATCTGTACAGAAGGAAAATGTGGTTAATAGAAAGGGCAAGAAATTACTGATTTGTCAACTGAAATATTCTGGTCATGGGGAAAGTGTTTGGAAAAAAAAAACAACTGAAACGCCCTTCTTTTCATATTCTGAGACAGATGTGAAATTAGAGCTACGAAACTCTCTTTTCTTCAGGCCATTATATCCCTCTGATTTCTATCCTACCATGTGGATGATGATCTGCATTTTACTCAGCCTTACTAGTACAAGAATGTGTGGTCTTTCAGCTAGTCAGAAGAGCCTTGTAGCACTTCTGTAAGTTAATTAAAGTAAATATGTAGTTCTGTAAACTTAAGTATTTACTTAATTTAATTTACTTAATTTAAGTATTTACTGACTTGAGAGTGTATAATGCAAGGACGTGATTTAATATAGAATTTGGGAACTGTTTCCTTTCCTTGAGGATTTAAAATATTTAAAAAGAAATTTACATTTCAAAAGAAGTTTAAATAGCCATTCATTCAGCAAGCCAAGCTGAGTAGTCCAGTTATACATTAGAGAATAATTTTTCAATTAAACTGTAAGGTCAGTGGGATGGGTGCTCATATTTTGCATCATGTCTTTCTATCTTTTGCTTGTTTGCATAATCAGAGTATTTGTATAATTGGCTGTGCAGGCAGCTGATCACTAATAACTGACTTAGTTGAATACAGAACTGGAGCAGTAGATCAAATATGAATCATATCAAATATGGTATTTTCAAGAACTTTCTTATTAAGAGTTAAATTCTCAGTTTTACATCATACTGGCTTGACTCATCTGAGTTATGGGTTCACATAGGTTGACTCAGCTAAGCAGTTCTTTACTCATTTGGGTTGATATTACATAGCATGTATACTGCTCTAAGTCCATTAATTTAGAGGAGTTTCTCCAGGTTTACGGTTGCATAAGACATATGTCTCTGCCTGCACAGCCAGAGTTGTCATGATGCCTAAGGAGCAATCCCTTGCCTCCAAACCAGATAGTGTAAGGTGGCCCTTAACTGTGCATAGCTTGTCTTTTGTGGAGCAGAGTGAGCATATTGAGCTCACAACCTGCACATTCTTCTGGACTTGTTGAAGTGCTCCTGCAAGTTCAGAAACTGTTTTTTGGGCATTTGTCTTTTTCATAAAAAAATCCTTAAACAGTTTGAAGAGTGTCACAACCACTAGAATACTGGTTTTTGCAGTTTGAACAAGATAGTGTTTTTTAGGGAACTGCCTATACTCAGTTCAATATTTTCAGGAATTTTTTCAGGATTAAATCAGAATAGAATTGAATCATAGAATCACTAAGGTTAGAAAAGGTCTCTAAGACCATCTAGTCCAACCATCCACCTACCACAAATATTGCCCACCAATCCATGTCCCTAAGTACTACATCTACAGTTTCCTTAAACACCTCCAGGGGCTGTTACTCCACCACTTCCCTGGGCAACCTGCTCCAATGCCTGACCACTCTTTCTGAGAAGAAAGTGTTGTAATAGGCGTGATCGGGGTCTCAGGATGTAACGTGTCAGGCTCCTCCCCATGTGTTAGGTACATGCCACGTGTACCATCCAGTGGGCGTACACGAAGGGTTAAAAGATATATAAGTGCTTGTTAGAACTTAATAAACGCCATTTTACCGCTCATCATATTGGTGTCACCTCGGTATTTGGCCAAGCCGCAGGCTCCCCTAAGCAACGAACATCATGGTTGCCTGCGAAAGGCAACAGAAAGTCTTCTTAATACCCAACCTGAACCACCCCTGGCGTAGCTTGAGGCCACTCCCTCTTGTCCTATTGCTTTTCCTACTGTGGAAGGAGATGCTGACACACCTCTCCACAACCTCCTTTCATGTAGTTGTAGAAATCTACAAGGTCTCCTCTGAGCCTCCTATTTCTCCAGACTGAACAATCCCAGTTCTTTCAGATGCTCCTCATAAGATTTGTGCTTCAGATTCTTCACCAGCTTTGTTGCACTTCTCTGGACATGCTCCAGGGCCTTGATGTCTTTACTGTAGTGAGGAGCCCAAAAGTGAACACAGTACTCAAGGTGTGGCCTCACCAGGGCTGAGTATGGATGAACAATCACTTCCCTGTTCCTGCTGAGTACACTATTTATGATATAAGCTAGGATACCATTGGACTTCTTGGCCACTTGGGTACGCTCTTGTTTGGCTGAGCGTTGACCAAGGTCCAGGTCCTTTTCCTCCATGCATCTTTCCAACCACTCTGCCCTAAGTGTGTAGCATTGCATGGGGTTATTGTGATCAGCACTTGGTTTTGTTGAATTTCATCTCCATGAAAATCGCAAATAAACCACCTCAGGAAGCATATGAAAAGTAGACTGAGGGGAGACCTTACTGCTCCTTCCAATATCTGAAAGGTGCTTACAGCGAGAGCGAGGTTGGTCTCTTCTCACTGGTGACAGGTGACAGGATGAGGGGAAATGGCCTCAAGTTGCACCAGGGTAAGTTTAGGTTGGATATTAGGAAAAACTTATTTACAGAAAGGGTTGTTAAGCACTGGAATAGGCTCCCCAGGGAGGTGGTTGAGTCACCATCCCTGAATGTGTTTAAGAACCGTTTGGATGTGGTGCTCAGGGACATGATTTAGCAGAGGGTTGTTAGTTAGGGTAGTATGTTTAGGTTGTGGTTGGACTTGATGATCTTTAAGGTCTTTTCCAACCTAAGCGATTCTATGATTCTATGATTCTATATAGCATGATCTTGGAGGAACTGTCATGTGCGCTCTAAAAGAAAGCCTGAGAATAAGTGCTGACTGAGACAGGATTGCAATATAGAGCAAAACGATGGAGGTAAAGTATTTGTAGATGTAGATCAGTCTTGTTAATGGCAAGATGGTCATGCAAATGAAGGTCTCCTTAAGGTTGTCTAGTCTCATCAGTAAAAGTTTATACATATGGTCATTAAGAGAACTGAATAGAAATGATAGAAATGATATTTGCAAAATAGAGAGTTGCAAGTTGCACTCAATTTTATTTGAGATGGAAGAAGTCTGCCAAATAAATATGATTGTATTGCATAATTGTGACTAATTCAAAAGAACAATTCTGAAAAGGTATCACTAATGTTTCAAGCTGAACTGTTTTCTTTTTCCCCAGGCAAGTAATTGGATTTTGGTAATGGTTTTAAATTGCGTGCTTGTATGTTACAAATGCTTTTAAAGGTCTTAAATCTGTACCTGGTTTATATTCAGATTGTGTGTCTCTGTAATTTAAATCTGGTACGGTAATAAGGAAAATAGTAAGCACAATAATCAAAACAAGATCATGGAATAAAAGTGATTAAAGTGCAAATGCAACCTAGCTATATAAAATAGTAGTAATACTAATAGCTGAAGCAAGGCTATTTAAGATCTAAGGATCTTGCATTCTTTTTTTATGATCTAATAGAAGCTACTATTACAGCACTATTGTTTTGCTATAAGGCCTTTGACTAAATGGAAAAATATTTTTTCTGAATAACTTTGCTCAAAGACTTAATAAGCTGTTTTAGCTGAAAAGACATCTGATAAAAGTTATAAAATTTCTGAAGTTAAAGCTATCTCTGCTAAAAATTTGTCACTCTTTTCTTTCCTGAGTAACTGTAAAGCCATTATGCTCAAATTCACATACTCTATGGTAAGCAACTGGGAACTATTATAAGTTAAATAACTAGTATTTGGCACTTATGTATGTGACTGAAATACTGTTTCTTCCTGCACAATTCGGGTGTGCTTTTCATCAGCATGAGTCTGTGTCTGTAGTGTGAAATTCCATTAGCTGATACTGGAATAGCCTTAATGCAATAGCAGCAATATGAAAAGGCTCATGTCTAATTCACTGCAGTACACCAGGCCTCCCTGTACCTCCATGTATAAGTGTGTGATCCTCCCATAAAAGAATGCTGATAGACCTTCCTCCAAAATATGACTCTCTGGGATGAAATATGGAACTAGTTCATTTTTTGTAGACTTCAGGTACCCCTGACCTCTTGATCTTTTGTATGTCTCTATTTTTTTGGCTTGACAGACCACATGCCAACGTGCAGCCCAGAATTCCTCACCCGTGTGATTTATTGTTTACAGCTGTTTCTGCATTTCAGACATGGCAGCTGCTTTTCAGATGTCTTCAAATTAGAATGAAACTCCTAGATAGAGGTCTTAATGCAAACCTGCATGCTTGCATAAAGAAGGGGAAAAGATGATGAAAAAATCATCTGAATTCTGTTCTAAAAGCTCTCAATTGATTCTAGCCTTGAGGGCAAAGGAAAACGTTTGGTTTATTTCGTAAGCTCATTAGGTGTGGGAGAGCCTATTTGGCATTTGCTATTGACTGGGTCTGGACAAAAAGTGATCACTGGCAGGATGCTCAATAAGAGATCAATAACAAGCGTGTGATTGGATTAGCTACTTGATCAATGCTTTGTGCTAATATATTAACAAGCAAATTACCAGGCAGCCCATAAGAGCAGAGTGCTGACTATAATTGTATTACAAACTATCGTGATCTAATGACCCTTGAAGTGCAAAAGGTTATTTATACAGTGCAAAAGGCCTAAAAGTGCTTTAGGTGATGCTGCATTATTTCAGAAAGAAAATCTTCCCCTCAATTAGCTAATGCTCAATCATATGGTTAAAAATGTAGCTTGCATTCTTCCCACATTTTCACACCGGTTTTGGCCATAGATCAGATAGAAATGGGAGAATGGGTGACAGCGTTTTTGTGGGAAGTTAAAGGTGGCAGCATTTCCACAAGAATTCAGAAATAACCAGAGAGGAGAATAGGAAAGTGTATGGCTTTTGGGGGTGCAAGGGAGCATTAGAAGTAGCAAGGTCCCAGAGGGAAGCTTGCCACGCAGCTGAGAGAATTGCTCAAGGGTATATATACCTGCAAGACACAGCTGTGCAGATACTTAAATTTAAATCTAAAAATTTGGTATGAAATTTGGAAGTTATATTGAAGGTATTATAAAAACAGAAGTATAATGCTTTCTAAAGAGTCTGTGTAGATTTGATTTTTCTGCCACAAGACCAGAGTAGGGTATCTGCAGCTTGAAGTTGCATATCTTTTAAGTTTCCAAAAAGAGCAGATGAGCATGTTTAAATGCAGGATCATTGTGGGTTTTGAGACAAGGGACCAAGTCTATCTTCTGAATTTGATCCTCACAGTTAAATTGAAAAGTAGGAAAAACAGCAGGAAAATAAAAGCCAGTGCTGTACCCTTTCTAGATAATTCTCCTTCCACTTTATAGTGCAAAAATCTGAGTGATTTCATTTCTTTTCTTTAAGGACATCATCACATTCATTGGAGGAACAACCCAGGTGATTATACTAGTGCAAACAAACAAACAAACAACAACAACAACAAAACCCAGGTCACCACTTCTCAATAATCTGGGCAGACTTCCAGCTGCAATTTCAGATTTCCAAAGCTCTGTCCACCCTGCTCACTTTTGCCTTCTCCCTGTCCTCCAAGGGAACGCATTTCTCAGGTATTCTCTGGGCGGGCTGCGGAGTAGATACAGCTGAGCAAACAAAGGCCGTGCTGCTCCCCACAGCGTTCCGTGCAGCAGAGGAGGAAATGCTGTCAATCACTGTGCACATCTGGGCAGTGGGGAGCTGCTAAGGCAGTGATGGGCGCATGTCATTTCAGTGATTTCGGGCTGCCGAGTTGATCCAGGGTACTTCGCCCACCACAGAGGTGGCCAGGTGGGTTACCTGTATCATCAGTGTCAGTTCTCTGAGTGTACACACAGCTAAAATTGTTTGTCCATTTTACCTCAATCTGTGTCTTTTGTTTTTTATAAAATTTTACATAAGAAGCTTCCCACAGATGTCTGTTGATGAAATGGGGCTCTCTGGTGATGATGGCTTTGAACCATGTGCGATTCATTTGACTTCTCCTTTCTTTTATTTCCCTTTTTAGAATTCCAAAGTGACCATCTGAAAGTGAATGTTTTCACAGAAAGCAACACCTTTACAAATGACTTCAAAGTAATCCGTTTCCTTTTCAAAGCCACATGTTAGGAACTGAAAAAATAACTGCAGTCATTACTTAAAAGCCAATATGGAGGAATTAAAAATTAGAAGTATCACCTTATTTCTTTTACAAGTCCCTCCCTTTTAAATGTGTAGGCTCTGGACATGACAATGAAACTAACTGACTGTGACGGAACAGTTTAGTCAATGGGTCTTTGAGTAATCAGATCTCTTAACATAATGTCTGAACATACATTAGACTTTTTGCCGCCACAAGGAAATTACTTAAAGAAATATGTGCCATCTATTGCTCTAACCAAGCACATCCAAAATCTTAGTTTTCAATTTTAGACCTCAGTTTGAAGCTGAAGGCAGTACAGAAGTTAAAGGGTGTAATTTCAAAACAGTGTTGAGCCACAGAACCAGCTATCATAGAATCATAGAATGGCCTGAGTTGAAAAGGACCACAATGATCATCTAGTTTCAACCCCCCTGCTATGTGCAGGGTCGCCAACCACTAGACCAGGCTGCTCAGAGCCACATCCAGCCTGGCCTTGAATGCCTCCAGGGATGGGGCATCCACAACCTCCTTGGGCAACCTTGTTACCACCCTCTGAGTCAAAAACATCCTCCTAATAACTAACCTAAACCTCCCCATCTCAGTTTAAAACCATTCCCCCTTGTCCAATCACTATCCACCCTTGTAAACAACTGTTTCCCCTCCTGTTTATATGCTCCCTTCAAGTACTGGAAGGCTGCAGTGAGGTCTCCCCAGAACCTTCTCTTCTCCAAGCTAAACAAGCCCAGTTCCCTCAACCTTTCCTCACAGGAGAGGTGCTCCAGCCCTCTGATCATCTCAGTGGCCCTCCTCTGGACCCGCTCGAAGGACTTCACATCCTTCCTGTACTGGGGGCCCCAGGTCTGGACGCAGTACTCCAGATGGGGCCTCACAAGAGCTGAGTAGAGGGGCACAATCACCTCCCTCTCCCTGCTGGCCACCCCTTTTGTAATGCAACCCAGAACACAGTTGGCCTTCCAGGCTGCAAGCACACACTGCTGGCTCATGTCCAGCTTCTCATCTACCAGGACCCCCAAGTCCTTCTCCGCAGGGCTGTTCTCAAGATGATCTTCCCTCAGTTTGTATAAGTACCTGGGATTGCCCCGACCAAAGTGCAGTACACTGCACTTGGCTTTGTTGAACCTCATTAGGTTTTCATGGACCCACTTCTCCAGCCTGTCCAGGTCCGTCTGGATGGCTTCCCGTCCTTCCAACATATCAACTGCACCACTCAGCTTGGTGTCATCATTTGTACTCAGTCATTGTACCGTGGATCAGGAAGAGATACATATTCCCATCACCTGCAGTGTGAGACAAAGAAGGTGGTCACATGTAGCTTGTCTATTTGGATAGTCCCCATCCATCCTAAACCTAGGCTATAAAAATTCTTGGAAGATTTAGATATCTTTTCTGTTAAGTAGTTGTATTAAATAACATCTGTGTGTGTGCCGATGTGTATGTGTGTCTATATTTTCTCACAGTTCTGATAACTATCCTTGATAAAATCAATTACTTCTCAGATTTTGATTTTTCCATAAAGAGTTTTGTCAGGTTATTGTAGACTGAGAAATCTGGTAGTTATGAATGCTGTTCACATTTGTACAGCTTGAACATGGCTTAGCAGCTTAAAATAAATACATTTTTCTCTTTAGAGAATCTTCTCTGCCAGTCTTCACAGGCAACAGGTACTTTTCCAACAATAACAGTGATGAGGAAAATGTCAACTGTAGGCCAATACTGTTACGTCACAACCTTCAATATAAAACAAAGCCACAATGGAGTTAATCATTACGTCTTCAGTGGAAAATAATACTTCTTTACTAAACAGTAAAATCCCATTTAATTCTTAATCTTCCATAACTCATCCACAGGTTTATCTAATGCTTAAAATGAGCTGTTGAAGATAATCCTGCATCTTAGCAAAGTTCCATGACACAATTAGCTCCCCTTGTGAACATGTAAGTTAATACTGCTCTCCATTGCAGACAGTGTGGCTAATGGTACTTCTAGGAATAACTGCTAGAGATGTTTCTTCCTAGAAGAATTGGTTGCATGGAGTGAACTCTGTCTTCTCCAATGAGGGCCATCTGGTGAAATCTTTTGGGAAAAAGTACTGCCTAGACTCTGTGCCTTGTGGTTGGCTGCATGTGAGAAAGAGAGGGGAAAAAAAAAAAAAAATTCTTGAAGTACTGTATGACAGGCCGGAAAGATTATTAATACACTGCTGAATCATTTCAGCAAGGCTGTTAAATGAATAAATAAAAGAGAAATTGAATTGGAACCTTTCAACTTATTTCTATGCTTTCTTACACAGTGACAGCCTTTGAAACACAAATTATTCTCCAGCCAACCAGGCACATGAAACAGAAGGGTCCTAAGAACAAACTTTTCAAAACCCCTAATGCCTCTCTGGCATCACTGCCTATGGTGATAAGAACTGTGGGTCATCCTGAGTATATATTCTTTCTTGTTAGAGTAGAAGCAGAACCAGCATGCCTTAGGGAACTGTGGAAGGTGTCCTGTCCCCTTCTGAAATAAGAGGAAATAAAAAGTTTCATATCATGTTTATCTCAGCCTCGTAGGTGATAACTTTTAGAGTCTTCTTCCTTTTTCCATCTGACATCACATAATTATGTCCTTACTTTCTGGTCTACGGAAGAAGTTGGTCTTCAGAGTAAAATCTCACTGACATGCAACAAATTGCTTTCTTCTGATAAGGTTTCTTTCTAGGATTGCTTCAAAACCCAGACAGGCATAACTATGTCAGTTATAGTTAGTTTGAATTTCAGCACTTCCTTGAAAAATGTGAAGAGTGAGAAGATGAAATTTCTTTTGAAATGAAAACTGAGACTGAGACATAGAAGCCACAGCTTACGAAGCCAGAAATTTAGACTAGGCTAGGCATAAAGTACCTATCCTTTAATCAGGCACATTCCTAAGCCTGTTTTATGACCTAGTTCTTTGATGAGGCCCTTCCAGTGTTTCTTTCACATTAAGTCTTGATTTACACTTTGAAAAGTTAACCATTGGTACTGAGAATCTGTAATGCCATAACTGAAGAAGAATGGGCAGCTTGTTCTCTTGTTTGGCAGCTTTGCTTCCTGAAAAGGGGAGAGGACAGAGTCAACATTTCCATACCCTTTACTTCCCATGTGAAAGCACTACAGACACCCCTGGAGTCAGGATGGCTTGATCATCTGGCAGTATAGTAACTCCGTATGGAATAATTATTAGAGGTGACTTACTTGAGATGTCACCCTCTTGAGAGAAGGTACAGTACTGAGGAAACCTCCAGAACAGAATACAGTGAACGTGCAAAGAATCTGTTTCATGGTGGTTCTCTAGGCAACATAACCTGCAGCCTTGGAGCTGGCAGCATCAGAGAAGCTTTGGTGCTGTCTCTGAGAGTAACAGCACAGAGAGAAGAGTAGAAACACCTTTGCCAGGCTCTGTGATAAAAACACAGGAATGCAAAGTTGGTGGTACTATGGAAGTGTTAAACTGCATAGTTGTTACCCTGAGCCAGCAGTTTTCTTTCTTTTTTTTCTTTGCTGAAAACACACTTCTGGGTGGCCTTTGCTAATTATAATCTCATTATAATACCAAATCGCACCTCCATCCCAAAGGCTACCTGCCTCCAAGTTATGATCACCCCTCACTGAGCACGTACTCTGAATTTTTTAGCCTATACCTTTAAAAGCAAAGCGAGATTTTACAGCAATTGCAACAAAAAGTATGTGTGACTAGAGTCATTCAAGCTCCATCTGAAAGTTAGAAAACAGTATACAAATTGCTCAAGAGATGACGAATTTTAGGAGTTTCTATAGTTATTCCAAGATTTAACATGTTTGCAGTCAGCTATATTTATGACACTATTGGTACTTGCACACGCTCTGCACAGTGTATTTATCACCAATTATATAAAAGAATCTGCATTCTGTTGCTTCAACAAACAGCACTATTCATTAAACTAGCTGTGAAAGTTCTCATTAAATGCAACCAAACTCCTTAAGTGGTGGGGAGGGGGGAAGGCTGTATTAGTTTGTTCAAACACCGTGAGGTTGAAGATGTATCATGCTATTTGTGCATCTGTAATCGTGATAGTTCAGTATACTGAATGCAACCAGACTTATAATACCAAATTGGGTATTGCTCTGAGTCTAAGCCCAGTCTCGCCCAGTCCTTCCGATTTAAGGACAAGCTGGATCACAAAGGGATTTATTCTCTACCATACTTCCTTACCCTTTAACACCACATCCTGCTGTTCTGAAAGGGTCCTACACCTGGGACCCTTCCCTACTCAGCAGCACGTTGCAGACAGGCAGGTTTGTAGGAGCAGCTGCAGCACAAGGATCCTGTTCTCACTGCTCAGGTGTGTGAGAGGAGGAATGAGCACTCCATTATTTGGCTTCTTCACTGCAGTGGACCCTCAGGGAAATGAAAGCCTCTCTGCGAGAGAAGAGGATCAAGG
Source organism: Gallus gallus (assembly GCF_016699485.2). Lineage (NCBI taxonomy): Eukaryota > Metazoa > Chordata > Aves > Galliformes > Phasianidae > Gallus > Gallus gallus. The sequence goes on from NC_052534.1 coordinate 70,803,286, forward strand.
AAACCAGGCTCAGGGATTCACATGGGCTGCACAGGCCAGTGTTAAGGTAGGATAAGTAACCCTGCTTTCTTCTTTCCCACTCATCTGAAAGCTGAAGAGGAAGAAGGAGATGTTGTAGGGTGAATCCAGGGACTTAGGCAAAGGTAGCCAGTGATCAAGATCAGTTATCTGCATGCACTTCTAGTGTTTTGGATTTTTTTAAGCAACAAGTTTAAATGATTTGAATGCATTCCTTGTGTGTTTATGATTATTATGATTATTCCCTTATGAATGCCCTATTTTTGTTAGAGAGTCTTTTATTGTTCAGCCTTTCCATTTTACCTGTACCTGATACTTCTAATCACAGCTCTGCTCAGGGATTTCTAACCTGACAGTAATCCTGCTCACAGGTGCCACCCACCTCAGTATCCCACAGCTCTCATGAGTGAGTGTTCTGGGTGCAGTTGTTGTCAAGGTCTCGATTAATTCTCAATAAAAGAGGATTTCAGTAATGTAGGATTTGGAACTTTTTTGAGTGTCTCCAAGTGTACTGGTTTCCACCTTTGTCTATGTATTGCAGCATCTCCCTGGATCCCGACCTCTGAGTGGTAAAATAATGATGATAATAGTTGTATTGTTATTAAATTATCCAAGCAATGAGTTCTAAGTATGCAATATTTAATAAATCTCTATAAAAATATTTAGCATATGTCATGAGTAAGAGAAAAAAAGAAAAATATGTAGCTGTATGCACAAAACAGGTTTTGATCTTTTTTTTTTTTTCCTACTGCTTGGAACATTATGCGTGCAACTTTCAAAAATATCTGTAAAGCTTACTGTACGTAAAACCAAAAATAAAGAAACAGGTATTCTATGTGTGACAGTGTTGACCTGGCATTTCTGTCTTCTTTTTCACCCTTGCTCATCATAGAACAATTCATTGCAAGATATCTATGCCACGTACCTTGTTTAATGAGTGCACATCTGCAAAAGTACTATAGCGTGGATATTAGTGAGAGCCAGTGGCATTTCTTATTCTTATTAGTACTTCATTAAAACAAATTTAATGGAATTAGCAAACATCAAAGTCTGCAAAATATCCGTGCACTATATATCAACATGCCAAACAACTTTGCAACGTTGTTAACTGCAGAAAAATCATTGCAGAGCTTTACCAGCTCTATACACTTCAAAACAGCTCACTTAAAATCTCCCATTCCTTTGATCAAATACCTGGGAAATACGCCTTAGTGCATTGACAGTCTGGAATAATCATGCCTTGGTCATTCTAATGCATAGTTAATGTTCAAAATAACATACAGATTTTTGAAATAGAACAACTTTTTTTTTTTTTTTCTTGTGATATGTTAAGGTAGTTTTCCTACAAATTTGGGAAATTTGTAGGAAAAATTTTCACAATTAACATTCAAAATTATTTTGCTGGTAATATTGTACCCTCCATCACCACCAGCATTAAGGTTTCCATGATGAACCTAGGATTACAACTGCTTATATAGGCTTATAATTTAGATGCCTATTTCTTGTTTTTCACATGCTTTGGGGTGTTCTACAAGGCCTAGTTTTGACATACTGTGAAGGATGTAGATATTTAATAATGTCCTACGGTCATTTCAAACCTCCTTTTTTTTTTTTTTTTCCTAATTCATAGGGATATTATGATGTGTAATTATTTTCCACTGTGCTTTACTGTTGCTAATTTAATCACACTGCACATCCATAACGTCAGCAATTATTACATTAGTTCAATTTCTTATGTAGGAAAACAGACATTGAACATCTGTGCAATTTGTTCAAAGACTTACCTCAGCTAAATGGGAAAGCGATGAAGAACATCCAGATCTATCTTTAACCACATGATGATCCTGCCAGACCTAAAAAGACATATTGAATTCTACTTAATCACTTCTTGGAGCATGATAAAACACTCAGCAATAAACTTTGATGAAATAGACACTTTCAAAGTATTAATGATTGGACACTACCATTACTTTATAAGTAATTAATTACTTCATGAAGACAGAATTGTCCCTCCCATTTGCTATATGGATTTCTCTATACTTCATGCCTGCATGTCTGTGCTAAGGCATATCTGTGTGTATGTCACTACTAAAGAATTTGATATTCTGAACGCTAAATGACAGTTTATGTCTTTCAGATATTTCCTTCATGTTAAGCTTTTATTTTAATTTTTTAATTGAATACTGGTATATGCTGGCTTAATACTTGTAAATCACCAAACTATTCTTGTTATTCGCTGTAGAAGAATTGATTAAATCATTCATTCTGAGCATATTAGTCACCCTGCAAACTTTCCAGTGGTCCTCTGTGTAGCCTGCCTTTCTATGAATGCAAGTTTTATACGCAAATCATTGTTATGGGTCTTTCACCACCCAGTCACTGTCATATAAAATCAATAGAATGTGGATGCATCAAACTTCAGTCAGATGAGGAAATAGCTTTCAAACCCATGATGAGAGGCTATTTTGGAAAGTGTAACTGTTGAGTTGCTTTTCTTTCTCAAGCCAGATTTGGCTTCTGAGAACACCAAGCCAGGACTATGAAGTACCTCCAGATGTACCCCATTATTCCACATTACACTCTTTTTACAACATATTTATTATCTGTATTTATTCAGTTATTTTTCCACTAGCTTTCAATGATCTAGTAAATGGGTGTCAATTTGGTAGTGTTGGAGTGCTGAAAATATGTCTTTGCATTTCTGAAAATTAACCTGTTCTTTCTATTGCATATTGCCGTTGTACAGTCTGCATTATTCATGCATAAGAATGTCAATGAACAGACTTTAGAATTTACAGACAATGAATGCATTTGTAAATACAACAACATAGAGAGTTTCTGGCATAATTTGTATTTATGGAACATTACCTCAAGGTAAGAGAATATATATGGCATTAGCAGAATGGGCTTATGACATGTGCTTTACTAGATTGGTTGTTTCTGAACAAGGACTGAAATTATTATTTAGAAAAATGTATTGTATAATGAAATTTCATGTATTTATTTATTTATTCTTTTTAGAAACTGTGGGAATACAAGAAAAACTGTTCAGAGCAGCAGCTGTAGAGCAAGATAAACAGCAAGAAACATTTTAACTTAATTAAAATTTTTGAAAGTGCTGAAGTTGAGAAGTGGAGAAATTTCTAGGGCCCAAACAGGAAGTAATTAAGACAGTCATAACACTATCCTCTGTGTGTAAGTATTATAGTAAAATATTTACAGGGATATATCAGTCTTTGTTCAGTTCCTGGTTTTGCCCATCTTTCAATGTCACTTTCAGTGGCAGTTTCAGGAGATTAGGAATAAAGAGCTAATAAGCAGTTTAAGGGGCACTATGTTACTTCCAGGCATGCTTTCTGAGTTTTACAGGAAATTTTACTAAGATTATGTAACTTTGAAATGAATCTGCAATGAAATTTGCAAAATATTGTGCATTGAGATATTTCAATATAGAGGAAAAAATATAGTTGGTATGACTGTCCAAATTTGCTGGTATATTCCATGTCCTATTCAATACATGTAAGTGACTCCTTTAATAACCAGAATCTGTAAAGAGAATCAGGGATATGGCATAAATAGTGATCCTGCTCTGTTAAGATGCGGGTTTGAAAGGGAAAGCAGTAGTCCTTCTTGCACATATAATTGTTTCTACCCCATTAGTGAATAAAATTTAAGGAAATTTGAAATTAGTAGATTGTAATTTCGCTGAATGTCCAGGTAGTACCAAGGTTATTCAGTTTAGCTACAGATGACAGCACGTGGTAGCAAATTCACATATTGCCCAATATTTACTTTTAAACAATAACTAAAAGAGAATATAGTTGAACTCATGGAAATACCTGTTCAAACTTTCTGTACAATTGAGTTCATCAGTCACTGGCCTTTTCTATTTTTTTACTTATTTTGTTATTTCAGAAAAATTCTCCATTGCACTAACCATATTGAAATCCTTCTTCAGAATAAGATCAACATCTGAGGCTAGATTTAAACCTCAGGAAAGGTAAAAGAATCTTTAATTTATGAAACTGAACAAGTAGACTTATCTAAACATCTCTAGGGTTTTAATGGGGGATATCTATAATTCTCTGAATTGTATTCCTTTCACAGTGATATTTTGTAATTCCATTCTATTACCCTTGCTTAACATTAATGAGATAAAAAGATCACATTATGGCGATTGATGTTCTTCAAATTAAATGCACGTTTCCATGTACAAAGCTGTCTGCTAATTTAAAAAACATAGCATGTAACATAGAATCATGAGCATGGTCATCACTCAGCTGGGATCAGATAGCATTTTTTATCTATTCATTGGATTTAACAAGGCATGAGATGGAAGCAGAATACAAAATGTGTGTAGATTATCCCATATCCTCCTTTTGGCCACTTTTTGGCAATCTCAGCAAGGAAACTGAGGCTTCATGTTGTCATGGAAATAAACCTCAAGGTCAAAGGGGCATATGGAAGGTCAGGCAATGACAAAGGAACATCTGAGAGGCCATCTGGATGAGTGACCTGACATAATTAGTCATTAATCCCACTCTTGGGAACAATAGAGTTAGTCGAGAATGTGTTTGGACTTTGATCATGGTCAGGGTGATCTCATGGGGAAAAGGGAAGAAAGCTCCACTTGGTAACTAAGCAGATTACCCTGGCATGCTGTTAACTAAAGAAGGGTAGTCAGAAGAGGCCAGTGGGATATGCATTTTACATATGCTGTGTTTTCTCTTTAGTTACTACAGGCCATGTGGCTCTAGGATTAGCTTTTGGATTGTGGTTTTTTTTATCTTTTTTTTAACAATTTTCAATGAAAAGGGAGCAAGTGTCCCAAAATACTTCACTTAAAATTCCCAGGCAACAGATGGGAAGAGAGCTGAAGAGCCAAAGGCATCAGCCAGCTTGGTTTACAGGTGTCAATATTTACTAAATAGAGTTTGTCAGGGTGTCTTTGGGGAAAAAAGGGAGAGAATGGTTAATCAGTAAAACAATAGCAATCATCCCTGTTGTCTGTTTTACACTGAATGGTTAGAATTATAAGATGACCGAGTGTGTGGTAAAAGCTCCCCATCAGCACCTGTCTTTCCATTCCCACTACATTCCCCCTCGCATGTCATGTTTTCATTATTTGGACCAGTGCCTTGATGAGAGGATATCCCTTGCATGGAACTGGGATTCTTCTACTTGAAAAGTTGCTGATATTTAGTGATTCACTGTTTGCAGTTTTGTGGGGTATGAATGTGATAACGGACCATGCTAAATGCATGTAACCTGCGACATGCAAAATTTGATTTTTTCCTTGGATTAAAAAAAACATACTTTTGACTGTATAATCAAAGGATAAAGTGAAGTGCAGTGTGTAATGTAATATACTCATTTGTATCTGGGGTATATTTGTTAAATATCTTTCTCTTAAAAAAAAAAAGACATTTGTTCTATCATATTGTAAAATTTCTGCTTAAGTGGATTGCATTTTCCTGTGAGAGAGGCAACACACCATTTTCCTAGGCTAAGGGCAAAAGTTAAGATAGTGATACTTATCTATAAAGATAAGTAAGATAATTTTTGCATTCAGGAACATTCATAGAGAAGGTCAGATATGACATCAGCAATTAAATCCTTTGCTGTCTGTGTGTAATGAAGGCAACTTTTGCAAATGATTTCCACCATGAACAGGTTCCATATTTTAAATTGTCTTTATTAATCAAATAAACTCAGGAGGAATGTGTGCCAATTCCCTATAATTAGTACTTGATTTAAGAGTAATGGAGGAAACAGAGGAGCTGACTTAAACTGGCCAAAGAGATTTTCCATACCTTATGATATAATGCAAAAGGAGAGTTTAGAAGGGAGTGGAAGTTCATCTTTGTCCTGCTCGCTTGGAGGCTGGCTGGGCATCTATCGGTGGGTGGTGAGCAATTGCTTGTGCATCACTTGTTATATACATGCGTATATATACATATGCATAATTATTATTATTTTCCTTTTCTCTATCTTAGTAAATAGTTTTATCTCAACCCATAAGTTCTCCTCCCCTCCTCCTCCAATCTCTCCCCCATTCCACTGGGAAGGGAGTGAATGACTGTGTGGTGTTTAGCCACCTGCCAGGTTAAACCACAACAAGACCTTAATGAATGGCCTTTATATAAATAAACACAAACTAAATCTTATCAGCTGCATTATCATGTAGAGGCAAATATGGAAAAATGTTAGCATTACTCTGGAAGGAATAATTCAGCCCACATAATTAGTGGTGCTCACACAATGATAAAACTCAATAAAGAATGAGGGATATATCTTTGAGCAACAAATAGCTTTTCAGCTTATTTATTTATTTATTTGAAAAATGTTTTCATTGAAGAGAATTAAGCCTTGCTCAATTTATTAGATTCCTATATGGTCACATTCTCTGTCTTTCTCTACTCTCAGTCTTGAAAAAAGGAATAAAAAATAAAGAGGAGAGAGGTTATGTAACAGCTTGGCCACTTCATATGACTTCACCACCGTTGCCCTCAGCTGGAAGGATTCATATTTGTTTCAGTAACTGTGCTGGTATCATGATATTTGTTTCTCAAGAAGACAAAATTCTTAACAGTTTTAAGGTTCTGTTTATGCTGAAATACCTGGGCTAGATTTCTGTGCACTAGGTTATGAAACAGCAGACTTAGAGCTGCATCAGACCCATACCGAGTCTGTTTCTGTTGAGAGACGGGACTAATGCTGTTACATGAAACACCAAGCTAATGCATCTCTGTGGTCTGCAGGATCTGAATGAGTACAGATAGCCCAGCTGTTTCTTACAGAACATTGCATGACAAGGAATTCATGCACCAGATGTACTCCTAGGTAACGGAGGTCAGATTTTTCTTTCATTGTGAAGTCCAAAATAAAGTTTAAAAAGTAGGAATGATTTACTGTCAATAAGTTTTGTGAAAGGATCCAGTTCAACGGAAGGTTGCACAGCCATAGTTCTGATATCTTCTTTTCACCATGTGCATGCAAAAATAGTGATCAGAGAGCTTCAGTAAAATGGATAGTCATGACTTTTATATAAATACGAAATTACAGTGTCAGGATTGGAAACACATCTGGTGAGACTGAAGGCAACACCTTAGAATCATTGTAAGTTGGAATGTATGATTCCCTTATCAAACAACATCTGACATTTGTTTTTTGGGTTTCACTCCAACATGTCCATTGGAAGGTTATTTCAGACTTTTTCCCTCTTAATGCTTCTCCATTTTCATATTTTATAGATATCAGTAATAAGTTTTCCTAATATTCTTTTCATCAGAGAAAACATGAGTTCTACACTTGTCTGCTAACATGCTGGCATCTATCCTCTACATCCAACAGGATAATACTTACCTTCCTGAAACACGTAAGACCAAAACTGTACCTTCAGTATAAATTTACTATTACGAAATCTCACAGAATTTTTTACACTGTAGTCTTGTTTCTCAGCTATAATGACAGGACCTTCTTTGCTTTATTTCACAGTCTCATGTAACTGGGTAATATGAGCAGGCCCTTTTGGCTCTGTCCTTTCCTCCTGCTCGTAGCATTGGATATTGCTATTGCAAATGGGATCTTGCGCTCTGTATGATGAAATTTCTCTAATTTCTGTTATTCCAGATCATAAGTTTGTGCAGGTCTTCCTCTACAAGGTTCTAGTCCTCCAGCAAAAAATGATGGTAAAACACAGTACCATGAAAACATGTTGGTTTTTTTTTTTTTTTTCTGCCATCAGTTAGAAGAGATACTTTACTAAGAGAAGGAAGAATGGTAAAAAAGCTGTTTTCATTTTATGCTGAGAGGTGAGATTATATCCTTCCTTCAACATCACATTCAAATGCAAGCCCTTGATTTCAGCATAGAACTAGTTAAAAGAAGCCACTGTATTGTCAGAGAGGATCCTGAAAATGTATAGATTCTTTTATCTCCTCCGTATAAGAATATGATGTGTTCATAGGACTCCATCCAAACTTCACGTATCATATTGTTCATTAGTAAGACAGAACAGAATGGCTGAATGAGGATATAAACAGGACATTGTTGAATAGCATTGTTGGATTGCTTAAGATATGACTTGGAGTTGTTCAGATATTGTATTTCAAAATGACTCATCCCAATACCAGTGGTAACAAGCTGCATTTGGTTTCATTTATCAGTACTATTAAATGAAATACATTTTCTTTGTCCCCACTGCTGCTGAATACCTAAACAATACTCAAAGGAGAAAACCTTTACCCTGCTGAGTTTGATTTAACAGCTCCATATCATGCAAGGAAGTGTTGTATTCATACTTATCAGTTTGATTATTTCTTGTCTATGTGGAGTTTTAAAGACAACACCTTCTTCTTGTTTTAACTGACATTTTGGAAAATCTGAAAGTGCTTTATTCTTGACCTCTGTGCTGCCTACTACACACAGGATCACATTGTCCCTCCATTCCATCAGTGAGCAATTTCTCTCCCTGTATGAATAAGACAATGTTCTATTGCAAATTTTGTGTAGGTTTCTTATGTCCCTTTCAGAGTTATTAAAACTTCACATGCAAGAAATCTAGGTCATAATCTACCAACATCACCACAGATGTTGACACTTGACTGACAGCTGTCAGGCTAGGCTAAGTGGCTTTTTAATGTATACCTGAACCTGGGCTTCTGGTTGCAGTTCTGGTTTAGTACTTTATCTCATGAAGTGGGGAGGAGGAGAGAAAACAACTGCTGGAAACAGTACAGCATATTTTTGTTCAGTTTTCACTCAACGGCATCAGTACAAGGGCTCCTTCACAGTATCAAAAAACAGCTGAGGTCAGAAAGAAGCTCTGGAGCTTCTTTCCAACCTGAAAGCTCCTGTCCAACAGTGACCCTAAAGCAGGTTGTACTCATTTGCTTCAATGTTCCTTCTCTCTTCCCAAGTGAATGAAGCTGAAACAAACAAACAAAAATCAACATAACAAAAGAGCACCTATCTCTCAGTTTTAAGCTTCTATTTTTTGCCTCATTTATCTGTATTTCTGCATTGTTCTGGCTCACTAAAGAAAGCCTAGGTTGTTAAGCAGTGCTGGCTAGTACCTTGCACAGGATCTCTGGGGGACTATGAGCCTGGAGTGAGGGACAGCAGTGATCCGGCTTGACTTCAGCATGGGAACTTAATTTAGTGGTGGTGAAGGCATGTGTCATTTCACAGAGCAAAGCTGCAGGACTGGAATGTTCATTTTCAGCTGCCTCTCACAACATTCCATGATCTCTGAGTTACTCTATCTATTTTCACAATCGGTAATAGAAAAATGGCTTAGAAATACTAAGAAAGTTCTGACGATAATTGAAATATCGATTGAATACTGCTATTGATATTTTACCTTGGAAGATTCATTGGACTCTGAGGTTATTTTCAACCCTGTTATTTGTTTTCACAAAATGGAAGCCAGAGGTTATTAGCTGATTTCTTATAACCTAGAAGCATTCCAGGTATAGACAGCGAAGTTGCAATAAGAGTTTATTGCTTCTTCTGAATTTGTCATTTCATGTAAATGACAAAGAAAGCCCCAAGCTTCTGAACTCAATTTTTATTGCAAGTCTCTGAAGACTGAAAAGCATACATTTTTAAAAGGAGTTCTGAAGCAATCTTTTCCAGTATTAATGTTTTATGTAAAAATTTAATAATGAACAATTATGAATAAAAATAAGAATTCAAGCACTCAAAATTCATTATGTGAAAGACTTGCAGTCTGGATGCTCTTTGCTCAAATTCATACTCTAAAAGAGGTAAGATGGGATTGATCTTCAGTCTTATGCATGAACATACCAATTACTGCATGTGTTGGGAACCTGACTCTCACTCTATAATTTTTTTAAACTATCAGGACTCTGTGGACCTCAAAAACGGAGACTTCATCCCAAAAGAGTTTGAAATTATTTGACACTTCTAGATGTCCCTTTGGGTTAAAACTGTAAGACGTGACTTAAATTCCCAAATAAGCTTGAATTTGCTAAGACTATATTTTCAAATGAGTCCTAAAAATGCAGAATATATATCAGTTCATTCATGCCTGTATTTCCCAGAATCACAGAATCTCAGGGGTTGGAAGGGACCTCTAGAGATCATCTTGTACAAGCCCCTCTTTGCTAAAACAGCTTCCCTACTGTAGGTTGCACAGGCAGGCATCCAGAGGAGTCTTGACACAAGGAAACTTCACAAACTCTCTGGGCAGCCTGTTCCAGCACTTCATCACTCTGGCAGTAAAGAACTTCCTCCTTGTGCTAGTATGGAACTTCCTGTGTTCCAGTTTCTGCCCACTGCCCCTTGTTCTAATGTTACTCATAATCTAAAAGAGTTCACACCAATCAACTTGACTCCCATGCTTCAGATATTTATTAACAGTGAGTAAATCCCTCTCTTCTCTTCTCTTCTCTTCTCTTCTCTTCTCTTCTCTTCTCTTCTCTTCTCTTCTCTTCTCTTCTCTTCTCTTCTCTTCTCTTCTCTTCTCTTCTCTTCTCTTCTCTTCTCTTCTCTTCTCTTCTCTTCTCTTCTCTTCTCTTCTCTTCTCTTCTCTTCTCTTCTCTTCTCTTCTCTTCTCTTCTCTTCTCTTCTCTTCTCTTCTCCAGACTGAACAGCCTTTCCTCATACATAAGATGCTCCAGGCCCCTAATCATGCGTGTGTTAATTTAATGCATTTACACAGATGTAGTATTTAGCAAAATTAAGTTGTATTTATAAAGTTATAGAACTATTTTCTGGACTGGAATAAAACCTGTATAGATAAAATAAGAAAAAATTGTGTCTTTGGAACTAGTTATAACTTTTATACTGTTTATAACAGCTGTTAGCTTCCAAACTATAACAATTTCAAAAATCTTTAAAGCCATGTATGACTCTAGCTGAAAACAGAATTCTGTAGAATTTTTTATACTACTTATATTTCTTTAAACTACGAAGAATAAATGTTTCCCAAAGCAGAACCTCTGCTTCAAGAAGCACTAACATAAAAATTAATAGAAAAATGTAAAATGATACATAGGCTTAAAAAGTATTGAGCTTGGTATATGCATTTTTGAAAGGGCAAATAATTTAGGCCTGTGTGAGAAAGGTAAATAAACAGAATAGTCCACATAGTGCCTAAGGAATTAATAAATATATTAGGAAAAAGAAAACACAAGACAGCTGAATTTTGTGGGTTTCTTGTTGTTGTTGTTGTTTGTTTTGTTTTGTTTTCACAAGAAGAAGGCTGAACATTTATTTGCTTGTCATATTGGAATTTAAATTAGGTCTTGACACTGACATTTCAGACTAAAGAGCAGCTTGGAAAAAGTTTTACTGTACAAATCTTTCTTTCACTACAGAAAAAGGCTTCAGAAGAAAATATGTTTGAAGAAAGTTTAATTCATATTAATCCAGTGTTAAGATTCACATAGCACATAGCCTGAATCTGCTAGTGAAGAGCATGAAGTTTGTACTTACATTGTCGTACTCTTATTGCAGAATACACAAGGGATTGAAATCACCATTAACTAGATAAGCTAATTAATTAAGCACTAATATGCAGATTTCATACCTGTCTGCACAGTTCTGCTACCATAACAGTAAGAAATAATAATTTTGATATTATAGTTACTTTGAAAGTATAACTACAGTAACAGTTGGGATGTCCCAAAATCTAAACATGAACTTTTTTATTATATGATTTGGGAACATCTGATCAAAGTATTGTATATTATTGTAGTAAAATTGAACATTACTGAAAAAAATAATTCCAATCAAGCAATTAGGAGAGACAGTTATTTTAGTATATTTGAACTGAAATTAGAGCGTAACATATTAAAAGTGTCCTAGACAGAGCTGTCAAGAAGACTGATGTAGAACCCAAGAAGTCTTTGATTTTTCTCACGTTAAAGATGACATTGTAGCCTGAACCTCACTCAGTGTTTGATTTCTGGTGTTCTTAAATAAAAGAATTGAAATGTGATTCTGTGATACGGTGAAATGCTCTATGTGGCAAAATCAGATTTGTCAGGTATCATTCAGACAAAATCAATGGCTATTGTATGTTTTCAGAAGTTAACGGACTGATTTCTCCCCACCTCTCAAAAGCTACTCATCACCACTGCAACCTTGGCTATTAGGGGTGGACTTTGCAAATCTTCAGTGAGTGCTTTCCATCCTGATACAGCAAAGGAAAAAGATACACCTGAAAGATGGGTATCACAACAGTGAGCATGCTCAAAAAAAACAACAAAAAAAACAACAACAACAAAAAAAACCACCTGCACCAGGAATCCCTCAAATAAATTTTGGAAAACAGTTATCTGGCAGTTTTCTTTACCTAAATGACCATATCACTGAGCCTATGCTTTTTGTTTGCCATCTTCATAACCTAAATAGAAAATGCTTTGGGGCTGGAGCACAGAGGAGAGTCTGGATGAAAGATAGAAGTGCTCAAGCTCTAAAACTGGATTCTACCATTTTTGCAGCAAAGCGCAGATGCAGTTGGCTTACGTGCTGTTTTTGATATTAATGCATAACAGGTTGCCTTTTATTTCTCAGCTTTACGTTACTGGATTTTGAGTAAACTATTCTGCTCTGTTTCAGAGCAAATTTGAAGGTGCAAGTTTAAATCACTGGAGTCACAGCTTTCAGTCTTCACCTGTTTGATTTTGCTTTCAAAGGGACTGCATGCATCCTCAGTCAGTTACCAGGTCTTAGCTGGAAGCCAGGATCAAACAGCTGAGAGATGATAGAAAACAGCTCCAGAAACTACTTCTCACTTATTCCCAAACATATGAGCTCTTCCAACCTGCTTGTTTGATTTTGGCATGAGGTGAGTTCAGTTTAAGTTTTAGTCTTATATTATCAGCTTGACTCTGTCTTGAAAAGGAAATGCTCACAGAGGTATTTCTGGGAAGCAGTCTAGGAAACTGTTCCTTACTGCCTCTCAGCTCTAAATTAATGGCTTCCAGCTGAACTAGCTTCTTCTCCCACAGCCTATCCCCAGCAAACCACTGCTGGAGATGGACACAAGCCCCATCAGATGTCTTAGGTGTCAGAGCTAGGAGCCACTGTTTCTTAACAGTAAGTTTATTGCTTTCCTGCTTGTCTCCAAGTGTGTTCTTGTGTTCAGCTTTGTTCCTTCCTTTTTTATTTTTTATTTTTCTGTGAAGGACTGTTAGTGCTTCGTAGTCAGTGTCTGCACTTCAGCTGGGAGCCATTAACTGACAGCTTGTGAAACGGTAAGGAACAATTTCCTAATTGCTTCAGTCAGTAGCTGACTGAGGAACTCTTGCAGTATGTGTCACAGCAAAGCCAAGCAGGTTATTTGGGTTATTTCAAACAGCAGAGACTTTAGCTATTCTATTCCCAGGTATATATATAGACTGGAAGGAGTAGTCCTTGAGAGTAGCCCTGCAGAGAAGGACCTGGGGATCCTGGTGGATGAAAAACTTAACATGAGCCAGAAGTGTGCTCTTGCAGCTCAGAAAGCAAATGGTATCCTGGGCTCCATCAGAATAGGGGTTGCCAGCGGGTATAGGGAGGTGATTATTCCTCTCTACTCTGCCCTTGTGAGGCCCCATCTGGAGTACTGTCCAGGTCTAGAACCCCAAGTACTAGAAAGACAGCTGTTGATGAGGGTCCAGAGGAGGGCCACAAAGATTAGAAGGCTGGAGCACCTCCCCTGCAAAGACAGGCTGAGGGAGCTGGGCTTGTTCAGCTTAGAGAAAAGAAGGCTGTGGGGTGACCTAATTGCAGCCTTTCAGTACCTAAAGGAAGCATATAAACAGGAGGGGAGTCAACTCTTTGAAAGGGTAAATAACTGCAGGACAATGGAAAATGGTTTTAAGTTGAAGGAGGGAAGATTTAGGTTGAATATCAGGGGGAAGTTCTTTACTATGAGAGTGGCAAGGTTCTGGAACAGGCTGTCCAGAGAGGTTGTGGATGCACACCCTGGACAAGCACAAGCACCTCTGCCTTGTGTGCAAATTCTGTCCCTTTCCTTGGAAAGACAGTGGAATGAGGTTAGTGACTGCCTTTTTCTGACAAATTCCCTATGGAAGGATTAGTGTAGGAAGATAGCAGATTATGTTAACTTTTCCAGGCTTAGCAGCTTTGAAGCCACATCTAACAGGCTATTTTACCTGCCAGGTTGCAGAACGACCTTGGCTGGGGAATATTTCCCTGCTACACTTAAAGCCAAGCATCAGCACAGACAAGAGTGCAAGGGCTTTTATATCACAAGAGCAGGGAAAAAGTGAGTCTATGTATCTGTAGCCTATTTTCCAGAGCTATGGGTAGTTAGACTGGGTTTATGATCCTATTTCCTGAAAGGTTTCTGTATTTCATATTTGGCAATATCTTGCTACTTGGAGAGCTTAGCAAGTGGCAGTTAAACTGTGCTGCTCTGGTTTTCACTGCTACAAGCTCCATAATTGAGAATTTTCCAGTAACAGTGCTTTCTCGCCTGTTATGGTGAGCCTAAGTCAAGGTGCTCCTCTATCATGTGCTATCAGAGCAGAAATGGACAAATTGAAATGAAACTTCTGGCTTAGAGCAATATCTTGGAGGGCTGGTGACGCAGAACCAGAATTTGTCTTGTTCTGTCCTTGCATAAACTGAATGACTTCTTTTTTTCCTGGATAAATGTAAGAGACAGAACCATTAGTCTTGGAGATGAAAGAGCAAGATTTACCTCAGTAGATCTGCATTCAAGAAACATGTATTGTACAAGCACATTAAAAATGAGAAGTGGACTTTCTAACTGCTGTCAGCCTGTGAAAATTGATTTTTATTTCAGAAACTTGTTTCAGAAATTGCTCATACTAAAGAGATGTGGAGATTAAAGACAATAGCTAACAGAGCAGAATTGGGCCTAGCTTAAGATTTCAACAGGTCTCCAGGATGGAATGCAAGCAAACCAGAATGGGCAAGGCAAAGCTTTATTGGAAAGGTAGCTAGATGTTCAGTTTCATGTATTAAATTCGGTGACAGCTTAAAAGCTGTTAGTATCTATGGAACTAGGTGTCTAAACCCACCTCCCTAATGAGTAGTTCTCTACAGTAATCTAAAGAAAAAAAAGGCTGAGGACTGAACCTCACAGTCCAGTATGTACATTGCACTGCTAGCTATTAACTGAAACCCCAGATGGCTTCGTTCTTTATACTGTAAGGCACCTTTGATACATTCACATGACATAAGTGACCAAAACAGTAAATGAAAGCAGCTGTATTGGGTACTAAAAATGTGCATCATTCAGAGAGTGAAGTACACATGGATGTCTGATGTCCCAGAATTATAAAGCACTTGTATTGGAAACACAGAACATTCTTCAATTCCTATCTCAAGCAAAAGGTCTTAGATATCTTTAGTGTGTTTGCTTGAGCAAAAGCTAGTTCTACTGGAAAAGATATATAGCTGATGCTGCTCAAACAACTGCTCTGATTGTTACAAACTAATTAAGTGCTTTCAGCTGTGTCTATATTGTGCCATTGTTTACTTGGCTTATTCACACTCAGCTGTAGGTGGTTCTTCCAAACATTCTTGTATTTATTACTTTAGACCCTCTTGTTTCAGAGTGGTTTAGGGAAGGTATTACATTGAAAAATGTCAGACTTTCACACCTTGACTTGTAAATAAAGGAGTAGAAAACATGCTGGTGGTCACTGTAAAGGAATTCACAGAATGCAGATGTAGGTGTTTGGGAGGAATAGCTACTCCTGAAACTTCAAATCATAGCTGCTTTCAAAGCAGATTCTTTCAGAATTGGAGTGCAGTTCTGAAGATTAAATGCCTGGTACTCTTTAGAATGTTTAGAATGTTGCTATCTTTATGGCAATGAACCTTTAGTTACAAAAAATATGTTTCTATTTTCAGGTGAAGTTCTGAGAAGTTTCACTTGGGAGCTCAACTTTTTTTGTTCCTTTCCATATAAAAATTTATTAAATGTGTTAAACAAACTAGATATTCTAGATGTCTCAAACTGACAGCAATCCAATGTTTAACTCATTTCCAGTTGTAGTGTGTCTGTATCTAAGTAAAGCATCCTTTTAAGAACAACTAAACACACAGCTTATGTGAAGTGAGTAGCAAGTAATGGCAGCTAATTTTGATTTATCAACTTCAACTAAATAACTAGATGTTATAAATAAGAATTAATCAACAAATCCTTATAAAATTTGGCTTATCTGAAAACAGTTTGGTTTTGTCAGGAAAAAGAAAATGCACATGACGTTGTAATAAGGTTGTTCTCTTTGACTTTTAAACAGAGCTTCATAACATGCAATGGCTGAGAAAAAGAAACACAGAGGTCCAAAACTTGCCTACTTATTCATCTATCCATGCTGACCCACTTCATTCATGCTGTTAGGTCCTTCTTACCTTTGTTATAGAGAAAAACAAAGTGCATTCTGTGGTTGGACTAGACAGCCTCTGGAGGTCCCTTCCAACCTAAATTAGTATACATTTCAAAAGATAACTAGTAAATACAGAAAATGCAAAATCAGAGTGGTAATTTTTCTTCACCAGCTTTCCTCAGCGCTCAATAGATACACAGTTATCAGAAAATTCTTTCAAGTTAGCTTAGTGTGAGCAAGTCACTGTTTTGTTGGTGCAACTGCGCTCACTTTTGGAAGACACCCCTGGGAGCACATCTGGGGGATCTTAGAAGGGTCCTTCTCTGTCCTTCCAAACTGAATGAGGTCATATCTTACTCTGTAATGGCAACACTAGACAGAAGGCAACATAGATCTACCAGTGTTTGAAAAACAACCAGTGTTTTGATCACACACTTGGGTGAGTGGACTAAATGGTACACTTTACAGAATAGCATACTAGCGCTTTGAGTGCATAGGATTAGAAGAGTTTTCTACAAAATGCCTATGATAAGGAGAAGACCCGATAGAGAGCATGAAATAATGCTACAGTGAAGACTTGGATACTGCAACAATATCCGACTCAGCTCTGAATGAACTAACGCATGTGACACTGGCAGTCTGAACATCATAACCTAAAGGGTTTGCACAAGCTAATTTACCCTGTTTCCTATTGAACTGTTACCCTCACATTCCTGTTGCAGCCTATCAAGCTAAGATAGACCCTCAGCCTCTTAGTGGGGCTGATGAAAAAAATAAATAAAACCTTAATGGGACGATAGTTCCCATTGTTCTCAAATTGCACCCAAAATGCGGTGGAAGCATTCCATCACTGCAGCTTGTGTTCAGTAGTTGCAGTCATGGGCAGCAGTAAAAAATCCTTTGACAAATAGATGTTGATCCCTTTTGAAAATGTCACCATCAATTTCTGCTGAATGCTTCTGTAAGGGGGCTCCTTTATTTTCTGTAGTGCAGGAATGTAATAGGAATGCAGTATGTATAACATTTATATATCATTATAATCATCATCATTATCATAATGTGTTATCTGTCTGGCAATCTGCTTGCAATATGAATAACAATTCTTCATATTGGTTGTGTTTTTCCATGAAGCAGATAATTATTGCTGGCAGAGAAAGGCAGTTTGGATTTAAGACGGCACCAGATGTTGCTAAAACTGCTTTTAAACTCCTCTTTGTTGGATCTTGCACCATACAGAGAAATTGCAGCAAAGTACTGCTTCACCAGAACTGGTAGCCTAATCTCTTCAGCTGTTTTTGTTTCAGTTTAGCACCACTGTCAGTGTTGTGGACATCCAAGGAAGCCCGTAAATCTAGTCCCGGTCCTCTGTATGGTCCACTGGTATCAATTAAAGATATTGATGGCAGCTAGTATCTTCCTTGTTGAGAACAACCATGACTGAGACCCATACCAAAAAGACAGCTCAGCTTGAGGTAAAGGAACCTCCTAAATCTACTTAAACACCAAATGTCTTTCCTTTTAGCAAAATATTTTGCATTGAATTTTGGCCGTATAGGGCTAGGGTTTGACACAGAGTATCAGCTATTTGGGAATGTGTATATTCAAAACTGATCACCAGCTTCAGAGTTTCCTATTAAAGAGACTTTTTCCACTTGCCCAAGACTTATATTTTGCTTGTGTTTGTCCTAAGATCCACATTACTTAAATACAATTAATTACTTGAAAGCTCCTGAACAGAGATACAATCAAACATAATTTTATCATAGATCAAAATAAAAATGTTGAGAAGGATGGTAGAGAAGGAAATTGTCTGGATTGAGCCTATTGCATGATTATGTTACGCATGGAAGAAAAAACATGTGCACCCTACATTACATACACAATAATTTATGGATGTTTAGCAGTAAACATTCTCGGTTATTTTTCTAGTTTTATGTTTTGTTTTCTTTTTCTGTTAGCTTCCCATCTTCTCCAAAAAGGGGTTACATGATTTATTGTCTTTTGGAAATGGTAGCAAAAGAACCTTTTGTTGCATTTTACAGAGAATTTCAGGTAGCCTGACATCACAGTAAGTTAAAGGTAAGCTGGGTCTGATTCTATCTTTTACAGACACTAAATTACACAAGTATGATTACTTTTGTGATATTTCTGTGAAGATATTCCCAGTTCTACTGCTGTAAGACAACGAGAAATAAAGTAGCTCATGTAGATTTCAAATTCTTCAGATTGTCCTAGGGTATAGTGTTAAAATAGCCAGGAGAATATTATCCTGAAAAGAAAACAAAACAAATCCAGTCCTTTTTAACCTAACCAAACAACTAAGTTCATCAAAGAAATCATATCATCAAGCAGCTTTTTGCACTGATAAAACATGTAGCTATCCAATTGAAAAAATGATTTTGATTCTAGATAGCTATTTGTGTCCCATTTACATTTGTGAACCAGATTCTCAAACATGAGAGGTCAAATCACCCCCATGTTTGTATCTATCAACTGAACATTTTAGTATCTGTAAGTACAGAAAAGTTTAGTGCAAAGAATAGCTGGACTGTTAGAAATATTAACATTTCATTGTTTTTCTTCATTAAATATCTCATGAAATATCTCATATGTAGATGCAATGATCTCCTTTTCTAAAATGCTATGCCTAGAAGAAAAAGTTAAAGGTTAAAATTAAATGCAATTATGTGCCCCAGGAATAAAATGGATATACTTTAAAAGTATAGTTAGGCTGTAAATTCATTTAAGCTGTTAAAAATTACAAAGGGATATATAAAATGCAAATTAAAGGAGAAAATCTTATTTATCTCCCCTGTTTGTATGATAATTGGCTGCTTTTAATGAATCAATCTCATGCACAGACTCCTGCTAAATTAGGCTACCTATAATGTACTGTCTTCAAGTAACTTCACATTCTCATTATGGCCTTCCTAATTTCTAAAGTAAAATTAATATAATTAGGGAGCAAATCAATACTTATTGATCTTGAGTTACTTCAATGGAACAAAAGAATAACAGATTAAAAGGAAGCGATTTTTGTTAGCATTGATTTTGTTAGCATGCTGAAACAACAGTGCTGAAGAATTAGATCTTAAAATATTTCTCTTTCCTGAATGATATGCTCTGGACATTTTCTATTCTCTGTGAAGCAAACACTTCTGCTTGGCTATGTTTGAAAGAAACAAACAAAAAAAATTTTGCACTCCTTGTGTTTGGGCACCTATAGCATTGTTTTCTTATCGCAACAGACATTGACTATATTTTATTTTCATGAGATCAATTTCAGGCTGCAAATTATTTCATCAGATTATGTTTCTTTTTCTTAGTGTAAGGTGGAGGCATGCTGGCAAACACTACTTAAATAAATCACTGATAGTATACTTGGACATAATCAAGCATATACAGTAAGGAATGTGATATTTGTAATGAGAAATAATGGAAGCATTCACAGAAATCAAAATATTGATGTTTTTCTACAGAACCACTACCATTTCATGTTGAAGAAAACAATACTTCCTATCAGAAAAGAGTAAGTTCTCTTTATTGTATTTGGGAGGACATATTGCACTATAATGGCGTTAGACCGACATTTATTAGGAAGGTGTGAAGGGAAAAATAATAATGTGCTGCCTCAACAGCTGAAGTCTGTATCCTAAAATTTGTAGCTAGGGATCAAAATGTCTCAGGTGGTACCATATGAAGGCATTGCTCCATGTTCCTACAGAGCCTCCGCAGGGCACCAGGCTGCTGCTGCAGGTAGATTTCACCCAAACTCATAAGAGTACACTGATTGAAGTCAGGCGCAGTTAATTTGTTTTTCACATCTTAAAGTCTCTACAGAGCACAAACCCTTTTTCCTAGCTCATATTTCATTTCTGTATTTCACAGAGGCTTTATGATATGTGAACAAATTCCCTTGCTGCATGTGATAAATCTAAATTGCTTTGTTTAAAAAGGTAATTAATTTAGAGTTTTTCTTTCAATTTTCACACCATATGAACACAAATAAAAACTTTTCATGGTGTATAAATGTATCTACAGTGATTACCCAAATGAATGGCAGAAACAGCTGCAACTTAAATCTTTACCCTGACTATTCTGCTTTAGCTGAAGCTAAATTGCAGATTCGAGTTACATTTCAGGCATTCATTTAAACATAATTTTAGGCAAACAATAGTAGTACGTGTAAGAGGTGCTATAAACATTAGAGAAAGAGCTTTTATATTTTATTTGCAAATATACAAAAGTTTTTGTACTATGTAACTTTGCTTACTTGAAACACATCTCTGAGAGAGGAATGGTTATTTCACTATTTAACAATATTCCACATAATGTTATATGCCAGTCTGGTTCTAATTCAATGTATTGTGTGAATATGAAAGTAAATAATACCTGGCCTTCTGCATGATGGGTGAGAAGGATGTCAACTAACATTAAATTTTGTCATTGAAGATATTCTTTCTTTTGTCAACAAAAAAATATTGGTGAAAACAAGGTAGTTGTAATATGATGTGTTTGGTATCACCAAAATGTGTAATTTTTCTTTTATTAAGACACAACTCCATCCTAAGAAGGCAAGGAGAAGCTAGTGACATCTTTAATATTGTGCTGGTCATTGATTTTTGTTTGTTTGCTTGTTTGTTTAAGTTGATCGTTTAGGAAAAAAAATGTCCATTGTAGATAAAACCATCCACAGTTGTGCAACAGTACAACATTTCTGGGAAAACTGAGAGATTTCCTGTGCTCTTATATAATTATATATACTTAAGCTGTTCTTTTTTGTTATTGATTACTCTCTTTCCTTGTTAGGAGAGATGAGATTACATTATTAAATATTATTTTCAAATATACTTAATATTGGACTCTATTTGAACAAATGAAATCCCAATGATAACAATTTTTTTACCTGAGGGAAGGTAAGCATCTGTGCTGAAAACAGAATAATCTCATCCAAGTGCTACTGAACGACAATAATTTTGATTTTAGTTTAGTAGGGAACTTTAAGAAAAATAAATCAAGGGAAAATATACCACTTTCAGGAACAGGCAAATCCTAAAGCTTGATAGATAACTGGCATTTCTTGTTGGTGTCTAAGTAAAAGAAGTTGCATTAGAGGGCAAGAGTATCACTATCAGGATAATTTTAGGTCTCAGATTTATCTCAAGCTGAGGTTAATGACACAAAGCAGTACTTATCTCTGAGTTCGCTCACTGATAAAAATCGTTACTGAGAAGTGAGGATTTTTGTATTTGACTCCTTTGGGAGAACCTTTAAATAAGTTCCTAGTAGCAACTGATTTCTCTTTCTTTTCCTTTTTTCTTTTCTTACTTTTTACTTTCTTTTGCCATTGCCTTTTTGCCTTTGTCTTTTCCTGGTTGTTGTGGTGTGTTGTTTGTTTGTTTGTTTGTCTTTAAGATCATGGGCAATTTTCTCTGGCAGAACAGTCTTCTTGACATTGCATAAGTATTCCCACACTGAGAACTAAAAGGTGGGGAAACAAATCTTCCTGTAAGTGGAGAAATCTTTATGGGCAGAGTTAAAATCTAAAGCGTGCAAATTCCTAATAAGAAAAAAAGAGGTACAAATACTAGAGATATAATAAGTTCATTGAAACAAACAAAAAAATGAACAGAAATTGTCTCAGGGTACTAACTGAAGAACTGCTTTGGGGATCTCAACGCTTACTAAGCTAACTAAGGTTGTATAAGGTAAAAAAGTTAATCTGTGTTTATGCTAGGCTCGTATTAGCCTTTAAAGGCAAGACATAGTAGACAGTGTGAAGTTCACTCTTGTGACCAAACAGTGAACCCTTAAATCAAAGATTTATTTTCATTTTCATTGGGAGAAACCAGCCAAATTCATGTGTGGCCAAAGCAATTAGAACGGTATCGTTGAAATTAACAAAAGTGTTTCTTCTTGTGTTCTCTCCTGTTGTCAATTTTTAAGGCACAGAAAATACAATACTTAGCCAGAAAAAATGGGAAAAAATAGACAGTAGCCAGGATCATGAGAATAAAAAATAATTCCCTTACAGCTTACATGCAGCTTAGAGGTGAGAGAAAGAATGCTACTAATGAAAGGGAGAGAAATAGAAAAAAAATGGATTTCTAAAAATTGAAAAAGTGAAAAGTGAAATTTGAAAAGCATAAAAAATATTTTGACCAAAAAAGAAATGAGAAAACTGTGAATAATAACCAGGAAACTAGTAAGTGTGCCAAAAAGAGTGAAGCAAGTGCCCAAGAGCTCCAAAAGTAGTGCCTCTTACTTTTTTTCCTGTGGAAACTACAGCAGCTATGAAGTGCATAATGTTATTATTTGATACAAAACATCATTTTGTATTTCTGCTACAAAACACTACTTTTCAACATAGTCATCACCTTTAGCTATGCATTTTTGCCAGTGAGGAACAGGAGCCTGCATGCCGTACTCATCAAATCTGCACTCACTACAAGAAAGACATCAAGTCTCTGGAGCAAGTCCAAATAAGAGCAACAAAGCTGGTGAATGGTCTGGAGCACAAGTCATATGGAGAGCAGCTGATGGAACTGGGATTGTTTATTCTGGAGAAGAGGAGGACTGGGGGAGATCATATTGCTCTCTACTATCTGAAAGGAAGTTGTAGTGCATTGGGAGTCAGCCTCTTCTTCCAGATAACTAGTGATAGGACAAGAGCTTTAAGTTGCACAAGGGGAGGCTGAAGTTGGATATTAGGAAAAACTTCTCTGAAAGAGTGGTTGGGCACCGGAACAGGCTGCCCAGGAAGGTGGTGGAGTCACCATCCCTGGCAGTGTTCAAGAAATGTGTAGTTGTGGCGCTGAGGGGTGTCGTTTAGTGGACAGTGTTGGTGGTATGTGGACAGTTGGACTGGATGACCTTAGTGGTCTTTTCCAAACTTAATGATTCTGTGGTTCTATGATTCATACACATATCCATTTCAAACACCATTTTGTCAGACTGCCCCTCTGTTGCTGTTTGTCACACAGCAACAAAATTTAACGGTATGTTGTCAGGAAGATTCAACCTCTACTGTCATACCATTTACACCTGCTTCTAACATTGTGGGCCAACATAATAAAATAGGAGGAATTACTTTCAGAGCAATCCTTGTAGATAGAAAAAAAGTAAAGAGAGAAAAAACAGGAAAGACAAGGTGTCTCTCAATGATGTCATCCTGGTGCCACAGAGACAGAAGGGTACAGGTTTTGAGCTCCCAGGCATATGTCTATCCATCCTGTGAGTACAAGGATGGAAAACCACTAGAAAGACTGCATGGGGGAGATTTGCTGGAAGCGACATATTTGTTCCAGAATAGTAATATAAATAAGTTAGAAATCAGCAAATCCAGTGTCCTCTGAGATATTTCTTGGGGAAATATCTGTGGGTAATTTTTTTTTTTCTTTTTTAGAAGGAGGTCATCTTGGTCGAAGATTTCCTGAAGAAGAAAGACATGTGGAATGAATTCGACATTTTAGGAAAAGAAAAGTTATCATTCTTGGCCATGAGCCAGCAGTGTGCCCTGGTGACCAAGAAGGCCAGTGATATCCTGGGATGCATTAAAAAGAGCGTGGCCAACAGGTCAAGGGAGGTTATCCTCCCCCTCTACTCTGCCCTGGTGAGGCCCCCTTTAGACTACTGTGTCTAGTTCTGGACTCCTCAGTTCAAAAAGGACAGAGGTCTTCTAGAAGGAGTTCAGCAGGGGGCTGCAAAGATAATAAAGGGAATGGAGCATCTCTTGTACGAGGAAGACTGAGTAACCTGGATCTGTTCAGCCTGGAGAAAAGAAGACTGAGAGGGGATCTGATAAATATTTGTAATTATCTAAAGGGAGGCGGGAGACAAATGGATGAGTCCAGGCTCTTCTCGGTGGTATGTAGCAATAGGACAAGGAGTAATGGCCTCAAACACGAACCTAGGATGTTCTGTACTAACATGCAGAAGAATTTCTTCATGGTGAAGGTGACAGAGCACTGGAACAGGTTGCCCAGGGAGGTTATGGATTCTCCTTCTATGGAAATATTCAAGACCCAGCTGGACACCTACCTGTGAGATGTATTATAGGGTGCCTGTTTTAGCAGTGGAGTTGAACTTGATGATGTCTTGACATTCCTTCCAACCCCATCGATTCTGTGATCCTCTCTTCCATAGCCATACCTTTTTATATTTTCACCCCAGATAATCATTGAGAAGATTGTACTGATCAGTAAGTTAATTTTAGTCTAACCATAACACTGAGCTGAACTTCTACTTACTTTGGTACTTCAAGTATTTCTTAGCTTACTTATCTCACTCAGTATCCAGCAAGATATATTTTTCTTGTCATTATTGTAATACTTGCTAGTTTATTGAAAAAAGCCTTATAACGACCATCATCTCTTAGATTGGCAGAGAAAGGATACTTTTTAAAGACACTGAATGAGTTAAGGGGAACAGGAATACTTCTGATAATGTTGAGAATTGAATTTGGAAATCTAAAGTGAATCTCAGACATGGAAAGTTATACAAGATGGACTGGATTCTGAGGATTTTGAGAAGCTTATTCTTATGCAAAAATAATTATTATTATTTTACAAAAAGAATTTCAGAAAAGGGTTGTTTAGAGTTTTACTGCTTCTGCAGGTATGAAATAAATCAGATCTTCAAAACTTCACCTGTCACAGAAGACATCAATAAATTTGATAGAAATGCTTCAATTCCTGTCAAAATGCATGGGGAAAAGTGCACTAGCAAACAGTGGTTGGAAACCGTCAAAAGCCTCCTGAGCTATAACAGTGATGACTGTCAGGGACATTTAATGTTTGAACACTGGTGGCATTCTCAGACTAAGAGATCCCTGATGTATCCCAGCATGGCTGATGTAGTAATTAGTGATTACCTTACCCACATCATACCTTTGGAACAGTGCTAGCCATATACTTTACAATCTTGCCAAAATAACCTCAATAGCCAATAAATGAGTTGGAAAGGGCAAGAGTTGACAGATAGAAGGTACAGGTACATCATAAAATGAGTTCACTGTTAACCAGAAAGGATAGCTGCTTTTTGAAGTTAATTTATTCCATAAATTAATGTTACTCTTATAAAAGAGGTGGGCAAATAGCTAATATTTCGTAAGAGCAGCAGCACTTTATGTTTCACATGCAAAGTTTCTCACACAAGCCTGTCCCTCCTGTCCAGCTTTCCTCATTATTTCCCAAAAGGCAATTGGTCTAGTAAAACAAGAAGAGCAGTAGTATGAGTATGAAGCCTTTTTCATCTTTCCTGTGCTCTTTTTTTAATGGTATGAGAAGTTAAATTTGAATTTGACAAGAAAAAGCAATAAAGCAAACACTTGGAGCAGGCAGTTTTCTCTTTCCTGTCCTCCTAAAAATCTTCAAAAACAATAACAAAATTAAATACAGAACATTAAATCTATATAGCCAAAGTCAAGAAAAGTCAAGAAATCCACAAAGTTTTCAACAACTACTGATCAGATTCTCTAAATATCCCATTCATAATCCTGTTTCCTTGTTAAATGTGAAACTTAATAGGTTATTGATTACGCTATAAAATCCATACCATAAAATATATAAGATATGAGCAGTGATAATGTTGAGGTAGCTCTTGCAGCATTAATTTTTATGTTTCTTGACTGTGGATTTTAACTACAATCTTAAATGTTATATTTTTATACTGTCAGTTCATATAGCTCTTACTGAAATAAATTGCAGTTACCTTTAGCATTTACCAACAGACATATTTTCCTCTAGAAAAGTATGACAATGGTATTTTCATTCAAAATTTGTTGTGACAGTTATGGCAAACCTGGATAGTAACAGTCTTACTGGCAGGATGCTTATCTTTTTTACTAGTTCAGAAAGATCTGATTGATGTGAGAGATCAAGGTCTCTCTAAAGATAATTTAGCCATTTCCATACAGTTTACGCTTGTGTTAGCTGTATCCTGCAAGGGAACTCCCAGGAGGATTTTCTCTGACCTTCCCTCTAAAAGGTAACACATAAGAGATTCCTAAAGGAACCATCATCTAACAAGACTAATGATAGCTTCCATGCCTATTATCATTCAGTGAGAGTGAAAGAGACTTTAAAAATGCAGTACCACATTCCTCCCTTGATGTTTCTCATGATCTATTAAGGTATTAGATGCCAGATAAATTAATCATTAAAAACTTACAGTTAAGACTTTACAAATAATAACCAGGTGTGCTTTGATTATTTTTTATCTCACTATATATATTTATATATTTCTGTCACTAAGCACAAACCACAAAAACGAATTTGTTTATTAATGGCTAATGGCTAGATAAAGTTCATGAAAAGGACTGTATTCTCCAGCCTTTCAATGTGTTGGAAAGTCAGGAGGATTACAGAAAAACATCCCTTATTTATTTTTGAAACAGCTAATGATTTGTCACTCAGCTATCCTTTCAAGCTATTTTGGTGAGTGTGAGCTACTGTGATGACTTTTAATTAGTTCATATAGCCTAGTATTTGATTTATTTATTCCCAATCAGTAATGCTTTGCCTAAAAGTTCCTCCAGTATAGAGTTTCTACAGAGAGTTTGCTTGGAAACTGATTTTTATTACAGAAGCAATTCTTCTGTACCATCTTTTTTCAGCACGAAAGTCATGATCTATATTTCTGTTTAACCCTTTGTCATCAAAATAAGATTATTGGCATATTTTCCAATGTAATCTAGTTTACATTTTTAGTTAAGAAAAATAAAAAGCTTTCAGTGTAGTGATGACTTGTTGAATTTCACTGCTGTCATAAAGATATATTTATTTTCTTCGGGGTTTGTGTTGAGTTCGTCCTATGGGGACTGTGTGCCTTCATTTCTCTGGTGAACATGTTGCTTTCTACAGATTTTAAGTTTTAAAACAAAAAATGATTGATCTGTATGGCTGTAGCTTAAGTTTCCTGACGTGAGTAAGTTCAGTTGTATTTCTAGACCACTAGATAGGCATGCATTTGCACTGAGTATGATGTTTCTTCACTGGAGTACAACAAATGCATATGAATTCAACAAAGTAATTATAAATGTGATTTTAAATGATGAATCAGTATTCCAGAAATATTGTTTCTTGATTACTTAATCAGCAAATTTATCATTTCTTAATGCCTTTTCAGGTTTGATATTTTTAGGGTCTTGATTTTTCTACACAGATATTTGAAAAACTGCACCAGAATCTACTCTATTCATACAGTTTAGGGCACAAGATTTCTCTGATATTTGTCAGTTTGATATACTAATATAGAGGTATATATAAATAAATACATATATAGTAATATACAGGTATACTTCTATACATGAAAGATATCTGGAGGTCTTTTTGATCTCCTGGGTATTCCTAGTGGATATGTGTCTACCACAGATAAACCATTTTGTGGCCATCCCTGTAATAAAATAGGAGCACTGAAGACAATAAAAGCACGTCTTGTCTTGGAGGAGGTTATTCAAAGTAGAGATTAAGCAGAATGGTGAGCCAACGTGAAAGGTATATTTTATTATAAAGCTTCTTCCCCCTGATCCAATGATTTGAATAAAACGGGAACAAGAAGATTTAGCATGCATGGAATCCTGGAGAGAATTTGGGAAGGGAAGATACACTTTCTTCTTTATTCATATTCAGACAGGATGACAGATGCTTTGCTATGCCAAGTCTGTTCCAGCCAATAGAATTTGTATGCTGTTGCATGCTTTTGTTTCAAACTGTTGTTGGGTATGCCAGAGCTCTCCTGTACCTTTCTCAAAACTGCAGAATGGTTCTTAAACAGCAGTGGCAAAGCTCCTGCTGAATACACATCTATACTCAGTATATCTACATCTGTGGTGTGACATGTTATCTAATAATAGTTTGTGAGAAGAGTGCTAAGAAGGAGGCAGTGTAGCAAAACTTAAACCTAGAAGAAAATTGAGAGATCAAATGATGATTAGTGAATCAATCAATAATTAATTTGAATAATTATATCTCTTTTCCCATGTTATCTGAACAAAGTCATGACTTTCACATATGTGTTCTTTGACAAGTCTGGCCTTATTTCTAGAGATAATCCATACTCTGCCAAACAACTAGTAGAAGTATCTTAATGTATTTTTGGTATTGAAGATTGAAAAAAATTACTGATAAGAAGTTAAAGTGATGGGCAAACCTATCATGTTTGGAATCTCGTCTGTGTTCATTAATGTAACTTACCACTTTGTGTTTCCATGGTCTCTGAAATATTTAGCTATTTGTTTCTAAGGCCTATAGTTTGCATCCTGCAATGGGGTTCCAATGCCTTTCTCAGTATCACAGTGATAAGTTCCCACCACTACAGTTATTTTCCATTAATATTATACAAATATAGGAGAAACTAATAGAAAAATTCATATATTCTTCTGTTAGTTAGGAAACACCTTTGTAATGTATGCAAGTCGATGCAGTAATGTTCAGCTGCAAACTATGTGAGCTATCACACAATGTACCTGAAGGTTAACCACAGTCAATTCATATAAATTGGTTCTCACACTAGGAGTAGGCTTTCTAAGAATTTTCTAAGAGTTCTAAGAATCTACCAGAGTAGCCATTTAATATTTGAAAATATATTTGCACAATATATTATGAGCCATTTATCCACCTCTATTACTGACACTTGAACAAAGAAAAAGAGATGAGAATTCTCTTCATAGGAGAACTGTTCCCAAAACCCTTACTTAGTGGAAGAGATAAGACTCCAGCAATTGTTATAGACAATTCCCTTCATTCTTCTAATACATTCATTCAGAATCAAGATGAAGAACCCTCTTTGCCACAGAAAATGTGTTTTATGCAAGGCAAATTGTTAATAATGACATTTACACACACATCAGCAGAATTGAAGTATCTACATGACATACACTCCCTAAGGTTCAGATACCTATTCTACTATTGGTCTGTAATAGAACCAAAGTATAATGTATTTTTTATATTGTTAAATGAAATAATACCAAAAACTAGGAATTTCACTGGTATTTAATCAAAAAAAGTCCTCATCTGGCAAGCCTGAGAGACAAGAAAAACAACGCAGTGAAAGATGTAATTGCACCTAGAATTTTCAGAGACCTCATAAGAAAATAATCTCACAAAACAATTTAACGTAAGCCAGAAGGGAAACCATAAATAATGCCATCCTCAGCTTCCTCTTTTGGATTATTCCAAAGCTGGAAAACAGCTTTGTCCCATCATGTCTACATATTTGCCTGATTAGGAGTCTGGTCTATGGGCACCAATGAAGACCATCACGGACAGGTCAGATGTTAGGCAGGCTGAATTGCTCTTTGAAGATTCTTTTTTTTTTCTCTCCAATGGAAGGCTCTAAATATAGAAGTCTTAATTTGATCAGCATTTTTCCAAGAAGGAAAAATTCTATTCAGTAGAAAAGAATACCCGTAAGTATTGACATGCTAATCTCCTTCAAGCTGAATTATACTGTTGTGGTCAGCACTACAATGGCTTGATGTGTATTCTGGTAAGTGAAATAAAACTTTTATTTCCTTCATAGGAACAGATGGACTATAATTCTAAATGTGCCAGAGATTAACACCTTGAGTTCTTATACATTGTTCCTTCAGACTGGGTGCTGCAGGAAGGAGGTCAAGGAGGCAGTTGTGCAATAGGGTTGGTAGAGACAGAGAAAAGCTGTGGGGTATTCTACAAAACAGCAACAGCTGACTGTTATTTTCTGAAAAGTTTGATGCTGAAGTTAGCACTGTACATCCAACAATTTTATGTGATCTCTACACAAGTATTCTGTTCATTGAATAATTGTTTTTGATAACAGTACTGCTCTTTTAAACAATTCTCATTTGATTCTATAAGTACCCTGTTGAAGGCTGTAAATGCAATAAATGTAGAAATGAATGATTGCTATAGTGATAATAAGCAATAAAGAATCCAGCATGACTTACTGATACAAGGCAGGTGTTTTATTACTGGAATTAAAAAGATGCAGTGTGACAGAGATCTGGAATCTGGAGTGTGGAAATGATAGAGGTTCAGAACACTGTCACAGGAAAAGAATGTTATACGAACAAAGGGGAACAAGGAAGTGATGGGAAAGCACATCAGAGAACCAGTCTCTTCCTCTGTGGCCGAGCTGTTTCTAAGCATAATAAAAATGAGAGATATGAGGGTAATAAAATTCATGCTAGACACATCTCTAAAAGGGAACTGACCAAAGAATAAAAAAAGCACTTTCCTCCCATATGTTTTAAATTTTCCAAAGTGAATTCACCTCCAGTAGCAGAGTACAAAGGTACCAGTGGTCCCTGGCTAATTTAGAATATAGGCAGTTCTGATGAAGTGCAATGTATGCATGAAGCAAAAACTTTAGTATTGTTCTGAAGGATACTTTTTCTCCCCTGCTTGTTTTACAAATGTTTGCATTAGGAAGAGGTTCATTCAGGATATCTGCAGGAACATTATGTTTCAGGACTTGTGAGTATCCTTCTTAGCTTTAGCAAAGGCTTGCTATCAGATGACTATGCCATGATTTCTTCATTTTGTAAAAAGCCTATCCTCATGTGGCTGCTATGAAGCACTGTGCTTTGACTTCAGCCTCAACACTACAAGAAATCACTGAGTGGCAAATATTACCATTTAGTAGTAAAGAAAGCTTTTGTCTTCTCTAATATAGATATTTCTTATTTGTGGCAGACTGTCTTGAAGCTTGAAACTCAGGGACAATGAGAAAACTCATTTGCATGTGTGTAAATGAGAGTATATGGTATGGAGTCCCTGGGCAGTAATGAGTGGCTCCCTGGCTTCAGGGAGATCTACAGCATCTTTTCCACATGTAAATGACGTGTCAGCCTCAGATCCCAACCATAGCTTGACCACTCCTCCTGTCTCTGCAATAGTTCTCCAAGAAATACTAATGTGAAAATCCAGGAACTGGAGGAATGCTAGATATCCAAGTAGTGCAGAAAAGGTATGGAAATAGCAAGAAAATTATTGTGAATGTTAAAGAAAAAAAAGACGGAGGTGTTGGGGGGGAAGGAACAGACCACTTTGAATGCCTTGCTGCCTACTGAAAGTAGCAAACTGAAAATACTACAATTTCATAATGATTTTGCTGCAGATAGTAGTACCCATGGAACAGAGACTCAGTCCAAGGCCAAGGATTGTCCCATGTTAGGGTGTAGTTTTATAATAAGCAAAACTGAAGAGTAACTTCACTCTGGCTGCTTGTTTCCATGTCTGTGTTGCAGTTTGCCACGCACTCAGCTATGCTGACAGACTTGCTTTTTAACCCTGCACAACCAACTAGGACAACCACAGAGGAACAGATTAGGATATGACACCAGAAGGATAGGAATGAATAGGGAGGAGGAAAAGTAGGCCTTCTACCAGCTCTGGTAGAGATTCTACGAGCTCTTCTGCTAGAATAAGTGAGAGAAATGCAGTTCCTGTCATAGTTACAACCACAGAAGTGTTATGTTTGAAGAATTCAGCTTTAAACTGATCTTTGTGCTGAATTTTTTTTCTACAGTTATTTAGTTTAATCTTGAAAGTTACATACTTTCAGAAGTACCGTAGAACTCCATGGAAATTGCACTACATCTGTTCTGTGCATAAGTTCTCCTACACCACCTTCCTGACCATCACACACTGTGATCACATGTATGCCTTAAAAGTATCTGCCATGGTGAGTTTGGAATGGAGAAGAAATTCTATCTACAAAAGAGAAGAGTAGCGCACACACACACACAAAACATTCAAGGATCCCTCAAAAATCTATTTTCCCTTAAAAACAGATGTGATTGAAAAAATTTCAGCCTCCTGCATCAGTCTCTTAGGAAGGCTGCTGCTATTGGTTTGAGAAAACTGTTCTTTATATCTTTTATTAGTTCAAAAGATTTTCAGTGTCCTGAAGCACTGCCAGCTACTTCCTGAATAGGTCGACTCTAGTTGCTATAGTGCTCCAGTCAGAAGACTGAAAGGCAGTGCTTGTTCCTGATCCAATATGGCAAGTAGTACTGTATTTACACAAGCTACCTTGACTCTTCATGCCAAGAGTAGCAGAAAGGAAATAAAACTGATATGCACACTTCAGATGTATGTGCACACACTCTGTTGAAGGTATGAAAGTTTTGGTCAAAGTAACAACCTTGGAAAATTCAGATGTACATGTTTGTCCTAAATTGCACAGCACCCACATGTGAACTTAGTGACTGTGAAGTTTAGAGGTGACTTTAATAATATGAGGTATTTTAAATAGTATGTTTTCAAGGGAGTTAGATGTCTGTATAATTTTGAGAATGTGCACAGAGTGCTGCTAATTGCTATTGTTAAGCTGAGAGGTGGTGAGATGGAGGGTTACTGGTATTTAAAATTATGTATTCTGACACCTTTTATTTGTCTGGGTTCCTTCCTTCCCTCTTTCCTTCCTACTTCCTTTCTTCCTTTCTTCCTTCCTCCATCCTTTCCCTCCCTCCTTCCTTTGATAGTCATTTCTTTACTCAGAGCCAAAAATAATTTACAGGAAACAAGCAAGTCCTGTTCACACTTAAGTCGGTGGCAAAAAAATGCATTATGATGCCAGCAAAGAAAGAACAGAAAGAAGTCACTTTGGAACTGTCTGTAGGAATGTAATTAATAACAAATAATTCAGAAATCCTCTCCTCAAATAAGAAATTATCAAGGGTATTTGACCATCTGGAAAGCTTGAGGCAAATAACATGTAATTCTTAAACCCAAAACATCAGACAAAAGTTAAAAGTCTCAAATGATATGATTTTGTAGAGTCTGTTAACTCAAAAACATTTCCAGCTTTGGAAGAAAATATATATTTTTTGTCCCTGGTGAAAATCCAGCAGTTTCGAACAACAACAAATAATTTCAAAACCAAGAACTGATTTTTAGTGCTGAAGTTCTTGCATATCCAGGATGAAACTTGTTAATGTCTGATGGGCACATAGTTTTACAGAACAATACGCACCAACCAGACTTCAAAATACAACAGTTTGGGCACATGAAAACAGAGGTAGTAAAAAATCACAAGTTCATTAAAAAATTGGAAAAAGAGGATTTTTAATCAAAGTTAACAGAATTCAAAGCTTCTGCAGCACTTAATATGTTAAACCAAGTGGAAGAAGCTCTTGAGTTCCTTTACTGAACAGAGAGTGTAAAAGGAGGAACTAGTAAGTACCCACAGTAGCTCCTCAAGTGATACAGCCCTGAGTCATTTCACACTGAAACAGATGTCTCTGTGCATACAGAAACAGGGGAAATGATGTTGCAGTAGGAAGAACGGTGCAGATACACAAAGCACAGCCTGTGTGGCACTGAGAAAAAGCTGACACGTTAACTGCAGGCTTAAAAGGAGCCAGAAGTGCAAGTATAGAATCTCTTCTGCTGCTTGGTTATTGCTGTCTTGAAGGAAACAGCGGTGGGTTCTTTTGGAATCAAACAAGATGACATCTGAGACACTGCTGATGCAGTTTTTCCTCCCAGCAAGCACACCCCAAAGGATCCTGAGATTTGGCTGAAGCCTAGGTAAAACTTTTTAAATTAATTAATATTAAAATTGCAGGATGCTAATGTGTCCACCTTCCTACTTACATATACTAGACTTCTCCCCCAATTTGCAATAAAACACCTCTTCATAATAATATTTGTCTTTCTCTTGTTTTTTTCTTACATGTCAATATCTCCCAGATAAGATGCTATGACACTTCTGCTGCATGATTCAAGATGAAAAAGAATTAAATATCAGTTCACACATCTTAAGATACCATGTTTTTCTTGCATTTAGAACAGCAGATAGTAGTGGTTTACCAGCATGTGTTAACAATTACCAGATGATTCATTTTAACAGCCACTTCCCTGTAAAGATTTCAAGATTTCTGAGCACAAGGACTGTGTCATTTGGCTAATCTGCTTATTTTATTGTCCAAACCAAAGCTTGTTCATTCGTTGAATTTCATGTTTGCATTCAGAATCCTTTTGACTGCAGGTTTGGGAAGTACCAAATGCTTGCCCATCTGGGAAGGACATTTTAATCCCCAAAATGGACTTGCTGACATGAAAACATATTTGGAATCACTCACAACTACTGAATAGTTCTTGGCAAATGGCACTTCAGGCATGGGGTATCGGAAATAGACTTTTATTACCCACACACCCTGTTTATAGAAATGAAAGTAGTTAGTAAAGCATATTATTCACATTTTGTCTATTTTGTGGTGTTATTTCCCTTTTGCTTCTAACCCAGTGACCTCCTACTGACCAGCAGGATCCCTAAGTAGCTGTCTGCCATCACAGCTGCTGATGGTAAGTTACATCTTACAATGCTGAGTCCAACCTCTCTTGAAGGGAGTGATATATAGGCTCATATCTGACAACATGAGAAAATAAAAGTAGGTCTGTATAACCACACAGAGCAGGAGGTTGCCTTGGGCAGCAAAATAATAATGGGCTGCAAAATGTTAAGAGACTGTTTACACACTGGCTGCCTATTGTGCTGTCCGAACACAAATCATTTCATTCAGATAAAATTGCACTGAGGTATGTAGCCATATTTATGTACAGCTTTAGGGAGTACATGAGATGTCCTTCAGCTCCACATGTGGCTTTTCTTAATGCAATTAATTGTGTTTTCAACTTTACCTAAGAGGTAACACTTTCTAAATTGCCTTGGGTAGAGGTAACCACATATTTTTTCCATATGGGAGTTGTGCTGTTTCTTTGGTTCAAACAGGAAGACCACATACCGACTGTTCAGAGTGAGGCAAATTACAGCTGTCCCCAACAAATACGAGAACTTGTGTTATAAAGCCACAGCTCTCACCTCAGCTTGATCCAAGCAAGTCTTCTACAACCAATATAACATATGGGATCTTACTGGAGCAATCTTATGCACCACCCTACCCTCAGCTGTAGCTACCACTTGTGGCCAGAAGAAACTTTACAACCTAGAAAATGTCAAATGTTTTACAGGGTTTTTCATATAAATGAGCAGCATTTAACTGTAGATCAGATAATGTCCTGATGCCAACAGTGCAGAAGGAACAACTGCTAGGACATGAGCTATCTTAAGCTTAAAGTCTTTATGAAATCTTGTCCATTTGATTTGGAGATACATCTCCATCATTTTCAACATCTACACACACTTTTCTATCTGTAGATTTGCATCAGTACTTTCAGCAATGTATTCTGTAAAGTTGTTTGACCACTGTAGTCAGTGTATCTACATAAAACTAACAAAGAAATACATCAAAAATCTTAATTTATAGATAAGTAACTCACCAGAGTTTCTAAACTATAGCCTCTTGGCTCATAGTGCTCACTTTGGAGTAAAAAAGTACATGAAAATCTGCAGCTATCTGATCAATAGTGGTTTTAATTCTCTCTTCTCCTGAGTGAGATGAAAGGGCATCTCTACAAGCATAAAATTAAAAGGAGCTCAATGAATTATACAAATTTTTTTCCATTGATACTTTCTTAAAAATTTATGCAATCATGTCAAGATATTATTGTGGGTTTTTGTGCTGATTTTCTGCTAACACTGGAGATATTAAATGTAAGTGGCACAAATATAAAACCAATTTCAAAAAGATATATATATATTTGCAGACAGAAACAAAGCTTTGCATTCACATACAGCAGTAGTTTGTGCTGGAAACTCTAGAGGGCTCAACCAACCAATGAAAGAAAACTGTTCTGTTCCAAATAGCTTAGAGCACTTAAGTTTTGAACACTTGCATGCATATCTATTTACACAGACAGAACCCGTGAGTGTAAATTTCCCTATGCAAACATGCTATTTTAATATAAAACACATCACTTCTTTAATATTTATCCTGCAGCTGAGAAAATCATTCATCAGTTATTTAAAAGCTTGGATCATTTCAGCATCAAATTGACACAAGAAAGGGCAGGTATGAAGGGGAAAAAAAAAAAAAAAACAACTTCCAAAGCAACTCAAACACATAGGAGATGAGCCCTGAAGTAGAATAGATGTGAAAAAGCCTTTCTTTTCTTCAAGTCATCAGCTTGCTGTAGTGGTTAACTTCAAACATATATTTACTTTTCCTTTAACACTGGAAGTCTAGGACTATGCTACCACATCCTTGACTTTGTTTTTAGTGATGCTATAACTCTGGTTACTTTCTATGTCTTTCTTATGTCTTAAATTCTGCAATGTTGTTCTTCTGAAAATTCACATTTTCCCACATTCCCAGTCCTTAAGTTTCAGAAAATCTTTGAAATCCTTCACTGCTTGAGCTCTGTCACAATGTAACATGGAAGGCATCAAATGAAGGAAGAGAACAGAGGGAGAAAAGAAAATGAAAAGAAACAGGATTGAAAAAGCAGCATCAGCACTCCTCATTATCACAGAGTAGATTTTAAAATCAGGTAACATGGATATCTATTTTAGCATGATGTGACGTAGATCTGTTTTATACTGAAATATTCAAAG
This sequence comes from Gallus gallus, assembly GCF_016699485.2. NCBI lineage: Eukaryota > Metazoa > Chordata > Aves > Galliformes > Phasianidae > Gallus > Gallus gallus. Next base: position 70,840,089 of record NC_052534.1, read on the forward strand.
CATAGACTTTCAAGAAGTAAAATTGAATAACTTGTAGGTAAAATCTTAAATTTTTTATAACTTCACATTTTTGTAGCATAGTTAGGTAACTCTGTACGTAGGATAAGTGTATGTTATTAACAACCATAATCTTTGTCTCTTAATGTTAATGCATTAAAAAAAAAAATACTTAATTGCAAAGTGTTGTAAAAACTTTTGTATCACCATCAGAAAAATAACTGAGCACACCGCTCTACTCCAGCTCAGCTTAGCCTTTTATAAAGGCTCTCCCAACAGACATCATCAAATGATTCCACCTGTCTTCATTATTGCAGTAATAGAAACAAATGCTGCTGGGAGAGACTGGCATTCATTGACATCATTGATCTGACATGCTGAATTATAACTTAAATTACAGTTAAATTCCCTGAACATGGTAAAATGGAAGTCCCATCACAGAGATTAACGTCTCAGCATTACTGAGCAAAATAAGAATGATAGGCAACAGGTATGTATAAACTTCTCTGATGTTTCTCAGTTCTTAAAACTGAATAACTTAACTGCGAAGTGGTATTTTGCCTCCTACTCAGCCTCTTCTTGCTCACTAGACTATTTTCTTTATTCTTCCCTATTATGCTGAGACCTCTAAACTTAGTTTCTTTTTAAGTCTTTGAACAATCTGCATGAGGGCTTTTATCACCTCCTTAGCAGATTTCTCCCCTAGGATTTGAAGTACAATTTCACTTGTTATTTGACTTTGTATTTCATTGAAAGTTGTATTCAAACTAACAATTTCATATTATTTCATGAGATAGGAAAATAGTTATTTTGCATATTCTTTTGCATTTAATAAGAAATAAAATGCCCACATGATTTCACTCAACATTGGCCTTGGTTCAGTGTAAATACTTCATGTTATGGGTTTGCCTATGGGAGTGAGGGTGAAGGAGCTTCAGTCTGAGCAGCACCAGGGGTGAATCTGAGCACAGCTGTTCAAAATTCACTGCACTCTCTCCAATTAATTCACTACTTGCAGGTAACTCCCAAGTAAGCGGCTCAAATATGGCTCAAGCCATACAGAATCCATTTTCTTTTCAGGTTACTTCTTATTTTCAAAAGTTACAAGGAAAAATTTTAATGAGGGAAACTGAATAGCTAACAGGAGAAGTAGTCTGTCCAGGGGCAGGAGCTTTATTTTTGTTCTTATTTTATTTAAAAATAGAAATTTCCCCAAGTGTTTTGGAGGTAGATTTTTAGTGAGTAGATCTCTATTTTGTGTGTTCTCCTAAATTCTGCCTGGTTTAGAAAAAATTATAGCCAAGTAAGTGCTCATATAAACATAGAGATGCATCCAAGAATGATGCATTTACATTTTCCTGGTAGGTTACTCTAGTCCTCTCTTTTCTCAGAGATTTTCCCCTCAGACCTAGCTTTGAGATAAACAAACAGTGCTAAAAAATGCTCTGATTCTACTCATTCCAGTATAATGAAAGTAATAATATCTCATTATTTTCTTTAGATGTTGATAACTGGATCCAGACCACAGGCTCTGTTTTTTGTTTGTTTGTTTGTTTGTTTTATTTTGTTTTGTTTTGTTTTTTGTCCCTTTTGTGACCTCTTACATTTGATTTTCTTTAACTTATATGAGGGCTGCTTCGAAAGTAATGCCTCCTATTTTATTATGTTGGCCCACAACGTCAAAGGTGGATGTTAGTGGTGTGGCAGTAGAGGTTGAACCTTCCCACCAATATTCCATTAAATTTTGTTGCCATTCATCAGATGGCAGCAGAGGGGCAATCTGATGCAATGGAGTCTGATGTGGAAATGTATATAATGGAAAGGTGTGAAACTGAATTCCTCCATGCAGAAAAAAATTGGAGCCACTGACCTTCACTGTTTCTTGCTGAACGTTTATGGAGACCAAACAGTGGATATGAGCACAGTGATGTGGTGTGTTTCAGTAGTGGTGATAGCAATGTGAAAGACAAACCATATTCTGGATGGCCATGCACAGCTGTCACACCACAAAATGAAGAGCATCTCGAAAGCTCATCCATGTTAACAGGCAGATTACAGCAAGGGAACTGTACAGATCTGAATACTGGCTTCAGTGTGTTGGAAACAATGGTGACGATGTTGGAATATCACAAAGTTTGTGCCAGATGGATCCCACAAATGCTCACACAGGAACATCATATGCAAGTTTGTCAGGAACCATAGAACCAATACGAGGCTGAAGGTGACAGTTTCCTGGATTACATCATTACTGGTGATGAGATGTGATGTCAATACCACAAGCTTTACCTAAAACAGCAGTGTACTGAGTGGTGGCATGCAAATTCCCCACTGAAGAAAAAGTTAAAGATGGTAAAGTGATGTACCCTGTCTTTTGGGATAGGAAAGAGGTGATTCTTCTGGTTTCCCTGAAACCCAGGCAGACCATCAACTCTGACCACTGTGTCATGATGTTGACTAAGCTGAAGGCTCAAATTTCCAGAGTCAAGTCAGAGGGGAAAACAACCTTTCTCTTGCAGCTCAATAACACCAGGCCCCATTCCAGTTTGAAGACCATGGAGCACATTGCTGACCTTGGGTGGACTGTCTTACCACACCCAGTGTATAGTCTAGATATGGTGCCTTCTGACTTCTATTTGTTTGGGCCAATAAAAGATGAACTGTGTGGGCAATATTTTCCTATCAACAATGCATTCATAGGCACTGAGAAACAGGGGGTCACCTCCACTGGTTCTGGTTTTTATGAGCATGATATGCAGGCAATTGTTCACCACTGGTGCAAATACATAGCTAATGGGTGTGACTGTTGAAAAACAATATTTTGTACCTGACAATTTGCTCTGTCAAATAGTGTCATTGTGCTTTTTGTATCTGTTCTGGTTTCCATGGAAATGAATAGGAGGCATTACTTTCAGTGCAATGTGCATTCAGTGCAATGTATGTATTATTTTATGTTTTCTCTTTCCTTCTGATAGTTTTACAGTTTCTTCCTTTCTTATACTCCTGCCAACCATTTCAATAAGAACACACATCAGCACAGTCTTTCAGATAATCAGCTTTTTCAAATTCAAACAAAAGCCCTTCACATTTTTTGTTTTGAATGTCTATTACAATTTCAAATCTGACTTCTGTCTGAATATCAGTGTTTAAGATATCTAAATTGGGACAGTATAGATTGCGAACTTCAGGTTCTTAGTTATGATGGAAAACTTTCACCCAAATCTAATTTTGCTGCTAACTGGCAATGTATATAAAATCAATATTGTGTTAAATATGTCTATGTAATACTCTCTATAGAATTTTCTTTTAGTCACAATAGGATGGGTATAATCTCTAAAAAAAAAAAATCTCATTCACTGTAGTATGGAAAAATGAAAGAAACATTTAAAGATGTATACATTAAGCAAAAAAATGGGTTAGAGAAAATCAGTAGGTGTGACAAAGCTAGAGACAGAAAAGTGAATAATTATGAAACACAGACCACAGAGTGTAGTACAACAACATGATAAACAATCTTACCTACTACAGACACCTATCTTGAGATGCAGTGAACTGGCATTTCTATATGCCTCTTTTTCTTTATTAACTGTAAAATATCATGAGTACATTACATCCTATGATTACATTTTAAATGGCTAAAAGCTAAGGAAACAATTTCCAATCTTGTAGTTTTTTAGAGGAAGCAAGTATGTTTCCACTGCTATAATAATTACAGATTATAATTAAGTGACTCAGGTAGAGTTGGCTTCTCTTAGCACTTTCAATTCCCAGTAAAGCCAGTGAGAGAATTTAAATCTTGAGTGTGTGCAAATATATGTTTATCTTGTAACCTGTTTGTAGTTCTATACAAGTGAAAAGGGTGCTTCTGTGCTGGAGATAGTGGGGCAAGATGTTGAAAAAAAGGATACAGTAGATGTACTGGGAGGTGGTGGAAAAAATACATCAGTGTACATCTACTTTTATAAGGCAGCATAATAAAAGGAATTTTAAAAACAAATCTTAAACTGACATACTAAAAAATGGATTTGAGGCAAACTAATTCAAAAAAGGAGGAAAATTGTGTTGCATTTGAAATAATGAAATCTAAATACTTCTATTGTAAATGCAGAGGAAAAATAATGTCAAACATAAGAAAACAATGCTTATTCTTCTGTACATTACCTTACCTAACAATTTCAAACTAGAGAGTTGGAAGATAGAAAGATGATCATCCTTGTAGGCTTAAACTGCCAAAGGACATAGGAGGAAATTCTGGTTAACATATAATATTTGTACACTAATGAAAAAATATAACAGTAAAACAGAAAGAGTCAATGAAAGGCCAAATGTAAATTGGGAAGCTGAAGACTGCAATATAAACCCCTGGAGATGTTTCCACCACAGATTTTGCATGGGCGATGAAGGGATAACCTCAAACTATATCAACATATTGTTTGTTGATTGGCTGCCATGTGTGGCAGAATCTTTTTGTATTAATCCCATAGCAGATGCTAGTGAATATTCAGCATAAAATAGAGAAGTTCATGTTAGCATTCCTAGAGCTGTGATTATAGCCCATAGAATTATGGTTGTAAATGGCCTCTTGGGATAATCTGTGTATAAAAGAAGGACCACAGATTGAGAAAATAAATCATGACCAAATATTATATAATTTACACCATTTGCTAACTAAGAGAGAACATTAGTCTATTAGTCTATGCAAATAGAAGAACAAATGAGCAAAAATTATAGCCAGGGGCATTTGAGCATTCAGCTTAATTTTTGTATTTGATGTGATCAATACTATGCAGAAGTCCATCTTGACTTTTGTCTTTGGGTCCTTTTATCTATGAATAATGGTGATATGAAGGCAGAAGACAGCAATGCACTATAATAGTAATGATTTGTGTGCTCCATCAGCTACTCCTGACCATCTACAAAACTATGCCCCAACCTCTGCTCCAGCAAACTGAGCAGCTGCCATTCCCATAGCCAACTCAAATAACTGCCACTACAACGGACAACAAAAGCAATGCTGCAACACCTGCTACCCTGGCCAGCCGAGGAGATGGTAGGCTATCATTCAAACCAGTGGCAATAGGGCCACATAAATCCAACCGCATTCCCTTATGAACTCAGCTGCTGCCTTATCTGGACACAGACACATGGCTGCCAGCCAGGTTCCCTCTCCTGGTTACAAACCTCAGAAAGCCTCAGCCTGGTATCATTCTGCTGGAAAGGAGAAGGAAAAAGCAAATTAGGCTATCTACCTATGTGGCAGAGCAAATGCCAGGGCTTCAGTGGGACTGTCAAATTATGCTCCGTGTTTTCAGGTCATACCATGAGGTCATGAAATAAGCCTCTGAGAGGTTCTTCAGGTCCACAAGGATGTAACATTTTCAACTGCTCTGCTTGTTCTTTCTTAGCCAGTTTAACAACTTTCCTTATTGTTTCTTACGGAAATGGCTTGACTGTAGGCAATTTTTACTAGTTTCTGAAGTATTATTGGTTTCTCAGCATCAAAACTCTCGGGAGAATGATAGCCTCTGTCCCAAGTCCAAATTTAGTCCTAAAAACTATAAAATTCTGTGTAATTAAAACAATTAAATTATCTCTCTTCTTACTGATATAGTATAAAGATAATTATATATCAAATAACATATTACCAAAAAGCTCTAGGAGAAAGTACAGAATCTGAACTTCCTTCCAAAAAGTTCCAGATCGTTTTACCCACTTTTCTTCAGACCTAGCATGACTGTAGGACTCTGGAGGACCTACAGAGGGAATTCATTTAAACGAAAATCAGTGAGATGATATTAACATCTTCATTGTTTTTGTGCTCTGTAAATAAGAATGATTAGCATGACTGTGTTTTGAATAGTCTAAAATTATTCAGGACTTGAATAAAGTCTAAGAATAAGCAAAACTTGACCTCCATGAAATGTGGCTATCCTTAAACTTATTAAATCAGTGCCTTGCCATAGACTATTTGCGCAGGTTTTTGTTTTGTCTTGCTTGTAAAGAAGAAAAAAAGAGAAGCTGAACATGGGTTCCTGAGATCAGCCTGACTCCCTTCCAGTTTACCCAGCAGAGATATTCTGGTATTCCTGGCTTCCTGCCATAAAGCCAAGCATGTGGATACCTGATCATCCTGGTTCCCATACAGTGAAGTCAAGTTCTCTTTATTCTAGTAGGTGTGGAAACCATAACTGAGATGAAATTTTCAGAACAAAGTATTTTGATTGTGTAAATAGTAATCATGTTTTGATTTTCCTTTCCATGGGAAATTTCTAAGCAGATCTTATTTCCAAACTCAGATGGAAGGACTTTTCTTTTTTCCCAGAATCCTCAACCAAATATGATTTTTGGCTTTTTACCAAGCCTCTTAAGAGCTGGTTCCAAAATATATCATAGAAAAGTAGAAATCCAAGCTGTTGAGAGGATTGTACTCCAAGGGATGGTTTTGTGAATGAAAAGAATGCTCTCTTTCAATAAGTACTTAAGGTTTGAATAAACCTTTATGCTGTCTTCATGCTACATTTTCCAGCAGCTGAGAGCTTGATTCCAGTGCTCAGGTCTGCAGGACTCAGTAGAGATATTCCAATACCTGCATAATGTATATGCTTAAGATAGGTTATAGTTGCTCCAGTTTCTCCTCTCACCTAAACCCATTTACAGTCTGAATGGCCTTCTTCAGGACCCTACCTTGCCTCTCCACCTTCCACTTGTGTGTTTTGTATGCAGTGCTATTCACGTGGCGTTATGCGTATTTTTACAGTTAAATTCACATCTTGTTTTTTGTTCTCTAAGAAAAGCTCCATTTTCTTTTTATATCTCACTTTCTCCCCATATGCTTTTACCCATTCTCAATTCCTCTTTTCAGTTCATTTTTATAAATAAATTCCATATTGAAATGTAAACATTTACCATGACAAGATATAAATACAGAGTTGTGGTATACAAGCATGCCAAATTTCAGAAATATTGTGGTAAATGTGATGCCACAGAAGAGTATTTGTTTACCTTTCTGAGGCGCCCTAGTTATTTAAGTAAAATTAAGTTTGAATCTTTTTTCATAGGTTTTTGTCCATCACTAGAAAGTATTATTGGCACTTACAAAATTAACAACAAAACCCACAGATTTTTTACTATTCTTTAGAAATAACTTTTCCCTCGCAGTAAGAAGTAACATGACACATTCTTACTATCATTTTCTAGATTGGGTGGATTATTTTCCCACTTAGAAAAAGAGAAGTTGTAAGAAATGTGGGTAATAAGTCTCCAGTAAAAATAAAAGTAACTGGGTGTTTAACCAATATGTCAATAATATTTATTCTTATGGAAAAAATATCTTTCTAACTTTTAATTTGATACACGCTTTAGAAATAATATTTGACCATCAAAACTTTCAAAGGATGTAATTAATTGGAAAACTGAGGCTGGTTGAATTATTTCTTAGCAACATTTGACTAGCAAATAATTTCCATACCAGACATGCGCTCTAGAAACAATTCTTTTTCTTAAGTAGTTGCCAAAATAATTTCTTTCAATAATTTCAGAATTTGGCAATAGCGCTACATTTTCCATAGTGCTAAATTTCTTACAAGTCATATGTGACATAAAATTGTTTCTGACAGTTATTTGTTGTCTTTTTCTTAATATCCTTTCATTAAGAAACATTTTAAAATAGCAAATATTCCCACATATTTCTGGTATGAGTTTTTGGTCTAATTAAGTACTTATATGAAAATGAGTTTAATGATTTGGAGCATTTCAGCCTTAGCAATGAAGAGAGACAAAATGGTCATGCACCACTAGTTCGGCTGGAAGGAAAGAGAGATAATCCAATTCAGGTTTGATGCATGATACTAATTATTTATTTTTTTATCGAGTCTATAATCACAGCTATACTTTTCAAGGAACCTTATCAGATGAGTCTGAAATTCTTGTTTCTATGATTTCAAATTTAATGCATACAAATATCCACTTTTTTTTTTTTAACATTTTTACTAATCTTAGTTTGTCTTAAAGAAGCGAATAAAATAACATTAATATTTCCAAATCTGAAGCATGTTTCCCATTACACAAAACTGAGTCAGGTATTGGAGTCCTAAATGTTTTACTGGCTCTCAACACATAACCTACAGAAGTTGCTTTATTGTTTGAAAACTAGCATTTATTCGAATATATAAGAACATAAGTGTGAACATGATGGGAAAGGGCAGAAACCCATCTAACTCTGTGACAGTCACCAGCAGGGAACAGTGGAAGTACAAAATGATCTTTCCCTCACTGTCTCTCCTAGTTCCTTTCCTGAAACCTGCAGTTATCTAGAGCTACAAGTGGCATCAAAATCATGCAATTTAATGACTCCTGACAGACTTTTATTCTCTGCTTTTTTTCTGATTTTTTTAAATGTCTTTTATACTTTTTGTATGTTATTCTTGCATAGGAAAAAGAACTTTTTTTAGTTTCCTATATGCATGCAATATAATCATTTTATTTGGTGTCTTCTACATCCTGAGCAATGTGAAACATCGAATAATTATTTCCCATTCATCTTCTCTCCAGCATTCAGGATATTGTATTTTTTTCTCTTATCTATTGCCTGCTCATTTGAGTCATTTCCAGACTTAACTGTTCTGGTCTGTTTAATTTCTTCTTGCCATCCTTTTCATCTTTCGCTGTACTGGATTGACTGCATCCTGTTTCATTTGATGCAACCAAAACACCAAGGCACATCAAATATCTCTTTTGCTTTGTTGTCAGTTCTTTCTTTTAACAGTAAAAGTCTTAGCATCCTAATTAATTTTTAATCATTGAGGAGTACTGAGCTGATAACTTGAGAAAACAGCGTATGGTATCTACAAGATCTTTTTCATGAATTAAAGTGCCTTATTTCTAAGTAGGTCTCTCCAAAAGTAATGTTTATTTCCTGTTTATTTCCATGGAAACCACAACAGATACAGAGAGCACAGTAACACAGTTTGGTAGAACAAATTCTTAGCTGAAAAACATTATTTTCCAACATAGTCACTACCACTAACTGCGCATTTTCCCCAGCAATAAACAAGAGCATGTGTGCTGTGCTCAGAAATCTGCACCAGTGCTGCTGAAATGCATCACTCACCACCTCACTGTGCTTGCATTCACTGTTTGGTCTCCACAAATGATCTGTAAGCATTGATGAATGCCAGTGGGCACCATTTTTTTCACATGGAGGAGTTTAGTGGCATACCTTTGCTTCATATGCTCTTCCACGTCAGACACTGTTGTGTCAGACTGCCCCTCTTCTGCCATCTGTCACACAGCAACAACATGTAACAAAATATTGGCAGAAAGGTTTAACCTTTACTACCATGCCACCAAGATCCACCTCTGATATCATGGGCCAACATAATAAAATAGGAGGCATTACTTTGGGTGCATCCTTCGTATTTATTCCATTATCTGGTCTCTGATTGAACACTTTCAGTTATTTTCTCATTACTCATTATTTCACATGCATTGACTTTGGCCTTCGTCCTCAACTCAATAATTTCCATCAACTGACTGCCACACACTGATGTTCTTGGTGCAACACCTCTCTTCTTTTTCAGGCCACATGTGACCTTGCTAAGTAGCACATGCTGAAGAGGAGATACTTGAGAGAATTCAGTGGAAAACTCCCTTTTATAATTGCTCATCATTTATTAAATGATGTTCATCAAGGAAGATTAAAAAGTAACACTCTGAAGTTGTTAGTGTGCTGATCTAAGCAATACAGGCTCAAAGCTCTGATCATTGTATGCTTTATAAATAATAGCTTAATTTACATTACTGGAGTGTATCTTTTGGATGTACTCCTGTTTAACTAATGATCTGACGACAAAAGCAGTCTCTTGACAAATGAGAAATCTTGGTTCAAATCAGGCAGACATGTATGTAAAGACAGTTCAACAGTCCTTGAGTTGCGTTAATCACCAAACTACTGAGCATTCCCTAAGACACTCAATGTCTTAGGTGTGGGGTTTTGTTCTTGTTGTTTTTCACATTTGTTTGCTTCTTGATTTTTTTTTTTAATTTTTATTTATTTATTTATTTTGAAGGAGGTTTTGAAAGAGTGACCTGACTTTGGTGCTTCAAAATAGTGAGCTTCAATTTTCCCTACAAATTGTAGCAAACACCTCTGGAGGAAAATACCTGAAGGTGTTTGAAGGAACAAGATTGGTCTTTGCCGGAGCATTTGTGTACTTTTTTATTCATTATTTTATTTGCAGTTGAGTGTAAATTTTAGGCAACTCCCTTCCTAGTTTTCTTGCTCCTGACTCTCTTGGATGTGGAACTAGGCTGAAGACCCTAAATGATGACTCTGCATAGGACACCACTAACATGTTGAGACTTTAAAACCTTTGGTCTTTTTTAGAAAGTATATAGACAAAAGCTACAACGTATTTGGCTGTAGATCCCACCTACCATGGCCAGTTTGATTATGTTTTGATACAACATGTTTACATGATCCATTTTGATCCATTATGTTTACATAGTGTTATTTATAAATGTAATTAATAGTAAGTGTAGCTTTAATTTTAATATATATTTATAGATAAATAATTTTAAAATATATCCTTGTTTCTGATGGAAACATGGTACTCATACTTGGGGACTAGAGTGAGACTGAGAATGGAAGAACAAGCTGAATGGTATGTTTCAGTTACTGAAGACCTGGACAGCTCACACGGGACAAAGTTCTTGTAACAACCTCAGACAGGATAATGCTAAAATAGGTTTTTGCATGGCTTAGATATTGATGTTAGTGGCAGGACTGAAAGCTATAATAAAGCACGCTTCACTAATCTGATGACTACCAAGCTGTTTTTCAGACAGTGATAATGTTGAATTACTTTATGTTTTTCAAAGAGACTTGAAATATAAAAGTTATATGAGCGATATATGGAGGTTATATAATGGGTATTTTAATGACAAGTAAAATTCGATGGTTTTGGTTTTGTTTGTTTGTTTGTTTTATAATTACTTAAGCCTAAGGAAGGAGGTTAGATTTCCACCTCCACATTCAGAGGAAAAATGAATTAGCTGTTAAAACCACCAACAAAAACACCTTCATCCTAAACGGCCTGACTGTGAAAGGATTTATAACAAATTATTGTCAGAGCATTGTGACCAGCATTGAAATAAGTACACCTGCTTGAGATTTGTGTGTGTGTCTGTAATGCTGATGCTAAGATTGAACATCTGCTATGTACCTGTTAGTAGTGAGCGTTAGCAAGGGTAAAGCAATCTTTTCCTTCTTGCACTTTCCTTTGCTGGAATGAAGCCAAATATGTTCTGTGAAATATAGGTAAAGGAATGGAAATATGTGAATCAACTTATAGTAATGGATTACATTGTATTACACTGTACTTCTCTATCTTAATTCTCTCTCTGTATTGCTAAAAACAAGCATGGGTTTGTCAAAATTCTTATACTGGGAACTATGCATTTTTTGACCAAGCCTGAGGAGCTAGTCAATAGCTCAGTCTTTGGATAGCAGTCCAAAGACTTTGAGAGGCAGTCCCAAATTTCTGGAAAAACATTTCAGATGTTTGTCGGGAACAATTAAGTGTCACGAATACAGAGTCGTTGGACTAAGAAATAGTCAAACTCCATCACTGCTCGTGGAAAGCAGCATTAGTGAAAAGGATCACCTGTCCTGAAATGCAGCCAGCACACATCTGTTTCCTCTGTGTAGAACTTTTGAAAATAAAGCAAATCAGCTTTTTAAAAATATTTTGGACAAAAACTTCAAGAAACAAACTTTTTATTGGAAAAACAGTAGTACAGAAGATCCTCAAAGTAACTGAAGAAGTTCAGATCTCCACCACATGCTTAAAAGTGCTTTATAAAGAAAAATGTACAGTTTCCACAAGCCTTGCAACTCTATCCAGCTAAAGCACACAGCTAAAAGGTCATTTAAATGCTTCTCTCTACTCAGAAAGGTGGGACATGAACGGCTATTTTCTCCACCTACATGAATGCCTTAACCACTGCAGGCTACATGATATTCTGAGGTTGCCCTCCTCTTGGACCCTTTATACAAACTGCTGAGCAGCAGAATGATTGGGATGCTCGGCACTACAATGGCAATTCTAATTCCTTCAGAAAAAAAAATGGACATGCTTACAGTGCTTATAATTAGAGCAGCCATCAATGAGACGAATGAAGTCTCTAGTTTCCTACAGTTCTGGCAATCATATTTTGTCTGAATATATACTATTCCTTTTCATTCAATTATTCAGTTAATTTGACTTGAATGTCTAGGCATGTTTGGAATTACCTACAATATTTTCACATAGTGACTTTTTGCAAAGCTCTAGTTATTAGCACAGTACAAAGACTTGGCCAAAAAATCATCAGTGCAAATGAAGGCAACGATATATTATACACTGGAATATCTATTGGAATGAGAAGAAAATTCTGGAATGGAAGGGATTGTAAAGTTTTTTGGCAATCACTACAAATGACAACAAAACTCTCTGGTAACAAGGGAATGCATCATAAGGATCTGTGAGGTTAAAAGATGGCTATAGTGATCTGGGAAGAGATCTGAGAGAAAAAAATAGAGTTACTAATTATTTTTCAAGTATCATGCACATTAGAGAAGAAAAAAATAGATAATTGTGGACACTGAATGTGATGGCAGTAAAGGACCACTTGACGTGTTGTCTAGGAGACTGATATGTGGAAAGCAGCATGGATTACGTCTGATCACAATGATAGTTAATCATACTGGAAAATGATCAGAAGCAGCCAGAAGAGCACCAAACTAAGCTTAAAAAAAAGGCAAATGTAGTCATGAGTTTAACTCAGCATGTGGTGAACAAACTGAGCTCAAGATGTAAAATTGCTTAAAATGAAGAAGCTTTGTAATGGCTGATATTAATCCTAGAGTTCTGAGTAATGAAAAAAGAATTCGGTCTGATGAAATGAAATTTTATGTAATTGGCATTTTCTGAAGCCTGATTGGATAGTTCACATACATAGACTTTTAAAGGTCCCAGTCATAATCTGTTTAGGAAGGACAGTGTGCACAAAAGAAGATTCCAAGCTGGCCTTTTATGATGGGAATGCCATTATTTATTTCGTGGATGCATGTGGCTTAATGTCTTATTTAATGTAGCCCAAGATAGTACCTGGTGGAGGACACAGAATCAAATCAAGGAACCATTTATTTTCAACATTTGTTTGTAGTATCTGGAAATACCCATTGTGGTAGAAGCCAGTATGAGCTGATAATTTTCTAATGTAACAAGATAGATATCTATATCTAAAGTAATGCTACTTTGTATTTCATTATATTTATTATTTTATATTTATTTTTTATATTTATTTATTTATTATATTTATTATTTATATTTTATATTTATTTTTATTATTTATATTGTTATGCATCAGTGGACTAGAAGTTTGTGGTTGCTTAGCGGACCAAAGATACCAGTGACAGGACCAACGGCAAAAGAAGGTGTGCTTAGAGAACCTAAGGATAAGAGAGGCATGAGACTTCATTTCAAGATATACAAGGAATACTTTCCCATTGGAAGGCAACTCAAAGGATAGAGGCTCAAAGAAATAGGTTTCCTGCCTATAATTGAGGAAGAACTAGATATCATCAAACAAAGGTCTCGAAAACTGATGCAGTGAGCAGATAATCTAGTTAATGAGTCTAGTTAATGAGCAGCACTGAGGATAGGAGTTGCCTGAACTCCTATTTTTCTCTTAAATTGACAGGACTGTTACTTGTTATCTATGAGACACTTCTGTTATTCAGAAGTTAACAAAATGACCCTATATAAACACTGGAGAGTGGCTCATTCCTCCAGAGTACTTAATAGTTATAACTAGAACACTTGCCTACCAAGTAGGTGACTTATTGTAGGCAGATCTCCTTTAGGTGAAGGGGCTCAAACCCCTCCTTTCTGTTGGAGGCTGCCATAATGTCTCAGTGCAGGAAAAAGGTACTTTTCCTCTGGGGCATGCTAGCATGCTAAAACGAATGCCAGATCCAGAGGTGAGTAGGCACTTCACACCCTTCATATGTAGCGTTTTTATTAGATCCCTGTTGGAAAAGGTAAACCAAGGTTTCCAATCACTGATCCACTGATCATTCTGTTTGGATTTGTTTGTTCGTTTGTTCATTTAATTTAAAATAAGCAGTATAGGATTGTGCCTCTGGGCGATATGAACCAAAACCCAGGCTTCCTCACCTTTCTGAGGAGCTAGCCATGGAAGGGAATATTTAAAGCCTCTATCTAGAGATGGGACTAAATCAAATCCTTTTCCCCTTCCAACTATTTCATTTGAACAAAATGATTACATGTCAGTGTTATGTTTGGCATACTGTAGAAATCTGGCATAGAATTCTGGTGTTCATGTTTTAAAGTGAAAACTTACATAGAAGAGTGATGGCAATATACTATATACAGCAGGAAAAGATGTGATTTCTACTGGCTGTAAAACAGCCCGTTAGTCAGGATAAAAAGAAAGTTGAGTAGTGACTTGATGACAATTCAGAAATACTTTTTGAGAGGGAAAAATATGGAATGCTAAAGCACTTCTTAAGCCAGGGAAAATCTGTAAAAAAAACCAACAATAGTTGAAGCTGAAGCCACGCAGTACTTTTAGCAATTACCCTTGAATCCTGGATGCTATCTGAGAGGTACGCTATAGCTCAAACTGTATCAAGTACAGCCATGCACACTACTTGTGGAGCTATGTTTTGAGCTGAACTAATAGCTTGTAGAGTAGTTGTTGGGTGGTAAAGAAGCTTTACTGTTATATAGGGGAAAAATATAAAGCTTTTCTGGGCATGGACAGAAAACTTTGGGGGAAATATAGAACATTAAGACCTCAGGTAGGATTTGTAGCACAACTTTCTTTGACTTGGTGCATTAGTGTTCTCCCTGAGTTGTATTTTAGATGTCAAAGTGATATTTCAAAATCCTCTGTAAAACTAAGAAGCATATGATATTTTTTCTGGAATAGGTAATTTTGGAGCTATGAGGGTCCAGATCCTGGAAACAGAAATGGCAGACAGTGCTTCTCCATTACCATACCTATTATTTTCCATTTTTATAGCATGCTGCTTGTCTGTTGTCTCCTAGGTCATCTCCTTATGGTTAAGAGAAATAGTTTGTATACGCTAGCTTAGAAAAGAAAATCCTCAAAACATATTTCATTGAAAAAAGTAGTAAAACTTTTGTTTCCTAAACTCCAGCGATTCTCAATATTTGTAACTGAATCATCACTAATTTCTAGTCATTAACATTTTCAGCAAGATCTCCTGCTCTGGAGTAGTGCAACATGATGCAAAACCTGAACCCATATCCAACATGGAGCCAGGCTCTGCGTGCTCAAAGAAGCAGGTAAGTCTCCTGCTGTAGGATGTAGGCCTTATCGCTCCACATCATCCCTGCCAGGCAATTTGTGCACCGGCATGTAGCAGCAGTTAAATGAAAAAGCCTTTAGGCAATCCTCTGGAGTTGAAGGTGAAGCGCTTGCTGCACAGGAGGCAAAATTGAGAAATAAAAAATAAAAATGTCACTACAGAACAAGTAGGAGAAATCCGTAATTATTTCTACTTTAAGAAGTATTACAGGAAAATCCCACTGAGGGAAGAAGCAGGATGCAATTTCAGCAGAAGCTGGGCAAATGTCCTTTATCCTCCTGAATAAAAGTTATCCATATTGCTTGATAAATTGATCATTTCTCTTCTAAAATATTGTATTTTGGTGCATGAAGCATTATCTATATGATTCTGGAAGCCTACTTTTTGCATCATGCCTGGATTATTTTGCTCCATGAGGTACAGTAGTATGTTTGAGGAGAGGCATGGAAGCCATGCTCAGGAGAGGTTTACAAAGTACCTCAGCAGAAGAACAGTGTGTACAATGGGACAAGCAGCTGCACTCACCTGTGGGAAGAGCAAAGCTTGCACTACAGTTCTAACACACATTATAGAAGGATTTGGGAATTTTCAGCCAGATAGGCCGAGGCGAAAAAGTGTTGTCATTTTCCCTTAAAAGTAAAAATAAAATAAAGTCTAGTTCGGAGGCAGGTTGCTTGACTGAGATATGAGAAAGCTATATTCAAGTTCCTCTTTTAGACTGACTCCGCTTCTTGGGTATGGGGCTGTCATGTTCATAGTGTGAATTAAACAGATTTTCCAGGCAGGCAAGTACTTTCTCCAACGCTTTTTGTTCATTCATGACTATGTTAAGAGACGGGGACTGACTATATGGTACAAAGGGAATTTCCATGCCAAGAGGTTTTTGTGATGTTTATGTTGTAGTTATCCTTGACAGCTGAAGTAGTCAATGTTGGGTAAAAACAAGTTAGAAATGCTCTGAACAGAAGCTGAGGCAGCTCAGCTTTGGCCTTCCACGAGTGCTCAGAACCAGGGTGGCACAAAGACACTTCTGCTGCATCTGTTTCCACCTTGACCCTTGCCTCACCAAAATCTGATGTCCTGCACAACTCATTTATTAACATTTTTTTACTTGTACAGTGTGAGATGTGGTACTCCTGGCTCCTGTGACAAATCAAATCTTCGGTCTGTTTGCAGACATTATCACATGTAGAGTATCATGTAGAGTAAGAAAGGAGCGTTAGATTAAAGTAGATGTAATGCTCTGGTTTATGTTCACTTCATCTGTTTTTGGGTCAAATCTTTAGTAACTGTCCAGTAGACTTATGCCTTTAGTAGTCTTCCTCAGCTTGTATCTCCCATGTACAAGCCCCTCAAGTATCCCAAAAGCTGTAATAAAACTGTATGATGTTAAAACTAATAGGCTGTGCTCTACAAGTCTTCAAAGTGAGATATCTAAAGCTGAGAAGATCTTTAATTACATTAGTGTCACTTATACCCTTTAATAGTGTCACTTATACCCTTTAATACCCTCAAACCTCTATAAAACAAAACCTCACCTGAATGACCTACCAGTGACAACTTCCTCACTACCTCAGTGCTGTTCTCATTCATCAGCAGAAAAAAAAAATGAAATAGAAACTTGACAGCATTAAGATGCTATAATGCGCCAATTTCTCTTCCAAAGAGAAGTAAATAACCTGATATACTAGGTATGTGTTTTTGTGGTCATTACTTCTTCAATATTTGAGGACCCTGCAACTTATGAAACATAGTAAGATCTTGGATTTCAGAGAGCTCGGTACCTCATCACACCATTCATTTATTCTATAAATGGAAAAATACAGTGGAGAAATTTGTTGACCAGAAGGATGAGGAGTGATATTTACTGAGAGGTGCTTGTAGTAGAGGATTGCCACAGATTACATGTACTTTTTTTTTTTTTTTTTTTTACTTTTATATGATGGCAAAACAAGTTGCACATCTATTCACATCTATTAATCTATATACTGTTGAAACTTAGAGAAAAAAAAATCATAGATAATTATGTGAAGCATGTTGTTGTCTAGGTGAGTTTATATGATTATTTTTATACTGTTTTTTTTTTAGCACCTAATTTTTCCATTTTTTTTTAACTTGTCTATATTTTAGCCATGCAAGAGGCTGCTAAACGTGTATCAGAAACCAAACTGTGTATTAACATCTACTGATTTCTCCTTATCTACCATGTTAGTAATGCTTTCAAACATGAGATCCTTTGCCCAATTTTATGCTTCCCATCTTTAATCAAGCTGTCTCTTACCAGCTGTTGTCCATCTTTAAGATAGTTTCTGGAGATGAGCTCTCTTAAAATACCTCTTCTATGGTAAGGAAAGAGGTTGGCTCTGAATTTACCTTTGTAGCACCTTGTTCGTAATAGACCTCACCCAAAGTCAAGAGAGAAAATGTAAAATTGTGACTTTGTGCCTTATTTAAGGTTTTCAAATTGAACATCTAGTGGCATAAGCTACCTGCTATTTTCAAGCCCTTCTGAAGGTGAATGAATTTAAAAGTTCATGCATGGATTTCAGTTTTCATTTTCTTAAAAGCATATGGAAGGAAGAAACATGGGTGACATTTTCCTAATAAACAACTGGTTCTCAGAATAGATTACACGTAGTACTGAAAAATGAATATCTATCTTTTAAGTTTTATTTTTGTTAAGTGTTTTAAATGAACCAATTTCTTTAATAATGATATTAATGATATTAGCATTCAGGTAACCAAATGTGCACCTTTATTATTGTTAGTAAAAGTGGAGCATCCAAAAGCATGTAAATCATAACATTATTTTTAGAATATGTATCATTTCTAAATTTGGAAATTGTCAGATTAAGATGAAAACTGTTTAGCTGGAACCTAAATATCCATTTAGCTTGATGGTCTGAGTATCAAAGGACACATTGTTAAAGTAAAATAATGGAAGCTTCCAGTCATTTTCATCATTGTTGATGTCTGCACATATTGTAGGCAGTTTTCCTTGTTTATAAATGATGTCATATTAGCAATAATAAAAAGCATTCATGGGAAAATGCTTTCTTGCAACACTCAAAGCAATTTGTAGGATTAATTCTATACAGCAGAGTGCAGGATATTGCACACTTTCAGTCCCTGTATTCATTATAGCTAAAACTGAATTAGCTAGCATTTTATTTAAACAATATTATGTGTAACAGACAACTTAGATTAGTGAAGAGCTAGTATATAAGATGGGTATATAAAGTAATATGGAATGTGGGGAGGTTTTGTGTCTGACACAATGGATGTTTCTGTCATGCCCTGCTAACCAGACCATTTGTCTGAGGTATGAGAAGTAGCAAGAGCTATGATCATACCTGCGGAAAGTGCAGAATTGTGTAACAAGATCCATATTTAGGAGGGTCTGAAAGATAAGATTGGGTACATATGCCTGCTTATTGTACAAAGCCTGTAAAACTCATTTTCTTCATGCCTGGGTAGAAGAAAAAGCAGGAGCTGTGTTTCAGTTACAGCACGCTATTTTTTAGTATTTGCTTAAGGATGCCCGAAGGCACTGTCACTTTTTAAGTGGAAATTTTCAGGCTCAAAGGAAAGCCATGGGATTTATTAGAAAGGCATTTGTTCTACCATTGGGTACAAATTTGTTTAAAAGAAGGTTCACCTTAGCAATGCTTTGTTTTCAGGTGCTTTGTTTTTTGGTTTACCTTCAGAGTGGGGTGTGAGCTTAAATACTGAGGCCGTGCTGCCACCTTGAGGATTTTCTTGAAACATTTCTCTTAGCAGAAGGGAAAATTTCACACCTGAATTTCAGAGTTTGTGTACTCACTTGTATACTCATAAGCTATATTAAATAAAATCATATTAAACACATATGTTCTATAGTAAATTTACTGGAAAATATACTAATGCTGTTAAAAGTTTGTGTAAACATAACTAAGAAAATTTAGCAAGGAGCTGTGTCATAGACAGACTTTAAAATATTTTTAATTTTTATTATCCAAAGATTGACAATACTGTGCACTAAGGGTCATGCATACAGGTGTCAGATCTGTATGTGTAATACAGGCAGATCAGTGAGTTTCAAGGCAACTTGGCATGGTTACAAGATCAATATCATTTACATGACCTGGGACTTAAAGAAATTGACTGTGATTATGGATTATCTGTGATTTAGGACACGTAGATTTAGAGATCTTCTGTTTGTATGTAGGTGCAATGGGAGCTATGTCTGCAAGCAGATGGAACTCTTGCCTGCAAGAATATCTCCCAGTATGTAGCCTTGTATCAGAATCCAATGTCAGTCACTGTTACAGATCCACACTTGAGGAGATTAATGGGGGTACACTCACTAGCAGGAATTAGGGGCTTTGCTTGTTTCTTTGTTTTCCCCAGGAATTTGATACTTTATGCTGATTTTCTTGAAATGCAATGTTTAATACTCTGTTTAACTGTAAACATCCACAGGCAGATATTAAGTGCTTAAGGTAAGAGGAAGTTTTGGGCGTGTTTTGTAATGAAGCCTACTGATGGGTGCAACAAAGACACGTTACTGACAACAGGAATGCTGTCCTTATAAAATTCTGAGTCTGCTAAGAGAGACGTAGATTCACAATCTGGAATCTCTTCTAAATGGCATCCACACCTGCCATTTAGAGAGTAGAATGCTGATTTTTGGATAAAGAAAGAGCTACGGTAAGTGTTGGCACCACCCTTTCCACGCTGTTGCTTGGTGGATACAACAGTCACTTAGGAAATAAAAACCAGGAATTTTAGTTCCTCCTCAGTCTGAAGTGATGTAAAGCAATACCTCTTAATATTCAATTATATTGTGTTTTGCTACTGGGATTTTTCCCAGAGTAAGTGCTAAAGAACAATTCCTCTTGTATCTCTTTATTTCTGGCTTTATGGGATATGAGACCATAGCAGACTATAGCAGTTTCAGCAGCAGGGATGAACAGTAGCCCTTCCTGTCATCTGATTATGGCCCATTGTGTTAATGGAAGATAGAGAACTTGACTATAGAATAGAGCCAAGAATTATTATTGTGGTGGTAATGCTATTTTATAAGTGCATAGCTTCAGTGCCAGCTATTTCAGAGGTGAGTGAAAGTGAAGACAGCTGTCATGTTTTCCACTAAGTTCAGTGCTTTGGACCAGTAGAATTTAACAACACTGATTAAGCCAGATTTCCCTGTGAATGGAGTGAAGGAATGCCTGGAGTCAGCTGCCTAGCATACCTTTAGGCAGGGAGTTACTCTGACCCTCAGTGGCAGTACTTTAGAAGATGTGCAGTAATAAATTTCTAAAAGCAGGAATTTCATCGATGAAAATTTTGTCACCACAAATTTCTGGACTTGAAGAGGGTTAGTAGAGTTGGAGCATCACAACTTTCAAACTCTGTTCAAATTCTGCTCAACTCCCACTTTAGTGTCCAAACCTCTTAATAGGTTGACTGAATTACTTAATATTTAATGTTATCGAGGGTAATGAAGTTCATCACTTGAGAGAAACATTTCATTAGTAGGCACTGTAATTAGCTTGAATATGTTTTTAACTTCACTAAAAAATTGCAATTGTTCTTCATCAGCCAAAAACAATGGACCTACTGAGTATTTATAATGCATGAGTCGTTACTAATAGGTGACTAGGCAAAGATTCCTCTGCCAGATCATAAGTACTGTGAGGTATTGGCAGTGATTTACTGATAAGTAAAGATATTACATACCTGCTTACGCTGTACAGAGAGGACTGTACATCTAAAGAAGAGAAGTGGGTTTAAAGAAACTTGATACCAAAAGCCTACATTTGTCTGAGGAAATCAGTGACACAGAGAAGGTTTTGGTGGAGGGAAATGATGATACTCCTTAAACTTCAGTTGAACTTCATCTCTCCATGCATCTCAAGGCATAAATATGTTCCAAGCAAATTTTAAAAGCTTTCAATTGCAATCAGCAGATGAAGTTACATCTGCTTTGCATCCATTCAGTTTACATCACTGCAGAATTTGGCACAACTACTCCACCAGGTTCTTGCAGGGAAAATATTTCATTATTGGAATGCTTTTATTTATTTGTTGTTGCTTAAGATAACACCATGATGAAACAACTGGATTTTATTCACTTACTTAAATGCATTTCTTGGTCTACTCATTAAACAATAACATTAAAATAACAGGGAGAACCATCTGGCTTTTTGAAGTTTTTTTCAGTACATTACCAAACCACATCGAGTATTTTACCAGGAAATAATGTCTTCCTGGATAGTCTGGATGCTTTTCCACATGTATGGAGGGAAATTGTCTATATTTCTATCCATTTCTCACTTCAAAATAACTGGCATGTGGAGATGAATGTAGAATTATATGACAGCATTTTGTGTGTGTGCATTTATGGGGAAAATGACTTGTTTCTGTGTGTGTGTACAGTTATATCGCTCACAAATTTTAAGCTAACTCAACTTTAGGTTGTTTCACTTGCATGTGTACAATATGGCCACCTGAGTCATCAAAAGGAAGAGCCAAAGGATGAGCAGAACTGCTGGGTTTAATAAGTTATAATAAGATATCTCATGAAGTCGCACAGGACTTTGCAGAATCAAAAGGTTTGTCTGTTTGAAATACCCTACACAAGGAGAAGTTGCTTTTTAGTAACTCTACAGAAGAATTTAGTGGATATTTTCCAGTTTTCATTCTTGAAGGTGTAGGTACAAACCTTGAAATCAATGAAATACAAGATTAAATATGAAAATGAGCAAACCAGAAAATAGTGTGGAAAAAATTTAGCAACACAAATGCAAAGATTTATTCTTATGCAGGTATAATCAACTGCATCAACGTGACAGGAATGATGGGCTATGCAGCCGTTCTGCTGAAAAGCAGTTTGGGTAAGAGCAGACAATCAGTCAAACACAAGTCACCAATGCTGTGACGTTTTAAAAAAAGATAAACAGTACAGTAATGTCTGCTGAGAGTATCACATGTGAGCTGTACAATTTCTTTGGCTACATGGACCAGAATAACTCATCCACCCTAATGATCTACATTTTAAGAAATACATGAACAAGCTGAAGAAAGAGTCAAGAGAAATAGGAAATATCAAAGATGTAAAAGCACCGTCTGTGAGGAACTCTTGGTAGTGGAACAGGAGTAGTTTAGTTCAGAAAATAAAGAAGACTGAGAGGAAGTTCCAGAAAGTTGCAGTTATACAAATCAGATACACAGAACATAAAATCTAAGTGCAAAGAGGAAAGATATTAACAGTTCTCTGCATCCATGAACAATAAAGCCCTGAGGGAGTTGCAACACTTGCTTCACTTGTGTTTTGAAGAACAATTTGAACAATATCTTTCAGGATGCATAGTTGATTTTACTTTTGAGGCATGAGGATGGAGTAGATTGCCCTCTGATATCTTTTCTTAATCTATTTTCCTGTTAAATTAATTGGAAAAGGAGCATCAAAGTTTTCCAAGGCCAGAGAGTCAAAGCTGTAGTAATGTAGTAATGTAGTACAATGATCACTATTCTAGTAATCAAATGCTCCTGGAAAATGTCACTAATTCCATTGCCAACAGATGACTGGAGTATAGTAGGCTCTCTTAGGGCCATTTGCTGCTGAATTTTCATATTTCTCCTCTGTTCATGGTGAACATTATAGAGGCAAGAATATTTTCTGTTTATCCCCAGGTTATCGTCTAAAGAGGATGTGATGATGGTCAGCTCTTCCTTAAGCACCAGCAGGGTTTCAGCATGCAAGTATTCTCTTTGTGCTATTTATGAACTAGCTTTCAAATCATCAAACACACAGCATCCTGAGATTTCCTGGTCATCATTTGAGCCAACTGCAAAATTGCCTTCTTGCACCAGAAGAAAAATGTTCTGTTTAAAGATGTGACTCTCTGTAATGTATTTTTTGCCTGCTTCATAATGTTGGATGATGTAATTTAGCCTGGGGGAAAATACTATTATTTCAAGAACTGCTTGTACCATTTCATTTTCATCCACACTTTGCCCTGTAAAATTGATATTATAGCAATGTAGTATCCCAACTCCTTGCAAAAATGTAATCTAACATCTGGGGGAAAATAAGTACTTTTATAAATATTCAAAATATGGGCAAAACTTGGAAGGTTCAAAATTAATATAGAATACAAAAGTGTACTTGTCTGTTCTTTTTGTAGAATATTTAAACCAGTAAATCGTTTTATTTATAAATTCAATCTACTTAGAATATGCATATGTTCTCCCCAGATACCTGTAACTGTCTTTATTTGTGAAAGTCACTTAACTGTTTCTACATCTTTTAAGATGTACATATTATGTACACATGAATATATGCGTACATTATGCATCTCAGTTCAGTGCTGGCTCTCTAAGATAAACACAGTTCTGTTTAATCTACTTCTCCATCTATAAATAGCGTGGATATAAATGCTTTTTGCTCTTATAAAATTTTTGGAAGGCAAACAACAAGGTAAACACAGATTTCTTTTTTTTTTTTTTTTTTTTTTTTTTTTTTGGTCTATATTTTGGGTTAATGATTTTTTAAAAGAACATCTTTATCCTAAATCAAAACCACATCGCCTGTCAATGGCTTTTGGTGATTTAGAAAACAACTGTGGATCATATGGCACACAAAGGAAGAATGAGTTCACTGAAACTACCACCAAACAGAATTCTAGAAACAGAAATAGAACTGAGTAGGAAGTGGTTTTCCTGTACCACGAAAATTTTCGAGATCTCATTTTTCCCATTATGAATCAGAATGAGCCCAAGGCCCGCCAAAGATGAGACAGGGGTAAGGTGTTAAGTCAAGGTCTGCTAAAATGAGAGAAAGAGAGAGATGAGTGGGGTAAAGCAGTGAGGTCACAGCCGCAAATCTAGGTAACTGGTTAGGTAGGGCACTTTCCTGGGATAAGGAGCACCATGGTAGAGGTTCCTGCTCTGACTCCAGCCTGAGTTCTCAGTCTTCAGCTTGAGTGTTAACCATGATCAGTAGATGGACAGTAGAACTGGTTACAAAACTATCAATTATTTTGATGCAGATGTCTTGTTTGTCCATCTCTCCTAAAAATTTTTGTTGACAGATTACTGTTTTCAACCAAATATTTTCCTCTACTGAGAAATCTCTGCCCTTATTTAGTTCTCAAAGAAATAATTTTTACTTACAGTGTCCAACCCAGGGGATGCAAAATTTCCTGTCAGTGTTCAAATAGCTGCATATGAACTAGAGATAAAATATTGGTGCCAAATCTTCAAGGGCATTTAGTCACCTAACTCCCATTGAGAGATGAAGACAAGACAAAAAAAAAAAAAAAGGAAAGAGGTTTGGGTATCACCACTATGAGCCTGCTGACATCTGAGACCTTCAATAGAATCCAGATGGACAATTTCTGCCTCAGTATAGGTGCACATTACAACACTAGACCAACTTTGGTAATGGAGTCTCAGTGACACCCTGTGCCCTCAGGGAACAGTCGTGCTGAGGATGAGGGAGAGCTATCCCTCCTGAGGCATCCTACAACAGCTGGCCTGAGCCTGCCCCTGCTGCCTCATCTGTACTATTACGGATATCTCAAGACACTGTAGCTGATGTATTTATTCCTACCCGAGGCCAATTCAGACCTTTAACTGCAACCTAAAGGTATTCAGTGCAGAGGCACACACACAGCTGTTTTGCTAACTTGGCTAACACAAGAAGAATAGGCAAAACAAGGAAGGTCCTTTGGCACCATATATCCACACAGCACAGGTACAGGTTAAGTTTCCCCTGTGACATTTCTTGCTGTGATATAGTCATATTCAGATCCAAGTGTTAATCTGGAACTGCTTCAGCTGCATTTCATCTGTCCTCTCCACATCAGAGCCTCCAACCTCCACTTATATTGCAGAGGTGAGAAATGCATCCACACATTAACAGCAAGTCTGCCTCCAGCTGAGAATCTAGATGACTTACTGGTTTTCTGGTGACATCAGTGTTCCATTTCTTCAGATTTCTCCTGACATGGACTGCTCATGATATCACTACAGCCTCATAGCACTATCCTAACAGTGCAGGCAAATGAGGTGGCTTCTGGAGAAACCTGTTTGCTGTCCTCTGTTGCTCATTCATATAATTAAATTCCAAAGTCACTTGATGGCAGAAGATGACTGGATGCTTTAAACAACATAATTCTCACAGAGTAGAAAGAGAACAAGTGGTCTGCTGCACAGCTGTGCACAACCCACCCACTACACACAGATTGTAGTACAGCCTTACTTTCTTATAAGGGCAATAAGTGTGCACATAGAATGAAATTAAGAACCCTTCCAAGTTCCGGACCAGGTGCTGGGCAGATGTATAGCGAGGGGGTGGAGAGACTGTGGGGAAGCACTGAGAAGAAATCTCATGTAGGCCACAGGCAGCTGCAGAACCCCCAAAGGAAGGTTTATCCAATTCACTGGCTTACCTGGGCACCCACAGCAGGAGAAGATAGGAGCATTACGCTCAGTGGATTTAGTCTTGTCCTGCTGCTCTCCGTGCAGTAGCAGCCGCATTGCTCCTTCCCCTCCCCCATAGAAGTGCCACAGGACTGACTGCTATGTCTGCACATCCTCCTCTGAGTAGTGCTGACACTCACAGACAGCTCTCAGAAGTGAGCAAGGGACCATGTTTGTCTCCTGGAAGATGCTACCGACTTGTACAGTATTACAGTACAACATTGTACAGTATTACAGTATTTGAGACAACTGTGTGGAAAGAGTATCTGAAATCTGCATTCTGTTGCTAGTATTCAATTGATAAATATTCAAAAATGAGATTTAATGTCATGCAAAAACTGATGAAGACTGCACCTAAAAAAAAGGAATTGTTTACACACATTCTCTATATAATGCAGGTTATCATTTTCTGTTAAGTATACCAAGATTTGCAGTGACAGATGAACAATCAAAGAATGCAGTAGTTAGGCTGCTGACATGGAATGTCTGTGAAGCTTTTTTGGCTTTATGGAATGCAGCAGTATTAAGAGAGGCTACACTTTAATGTAAATACACTTTAATGCTGCGTAAAAATTATGTGGAAACCACCAGAAAATATTTATTCCCAAGTTCCAGTCCTTCAACTTATTTATACTTTTTTTTTTTTTTTGTACTCTAAAAGAACAACAATGACATCCAGTGGCTGTAAAATTCTCCAACTTCTTCTTCTGTACTTAACACCATATCTAGTGTAAAGGATAAATATACTCTTATTAAAATTCTAGACCAAGATACAAATTGCATTTTGTCTTTCGTAGATGCTAAATAGAAGTGAAAAGCCTTAAATAAGGCTAACCCTTTATAGTAAATCTATAGCATATACATATAGTATATGTATGCTCTTTTGGCTTTATTTATTTATTTAAGTGAAATAAGTGCCAGGAATTTTCCCTAGAATCCCAAATCCAACCAATGCAACAATGAAAATAGAATCTTCTTTTCAAAACTACTTTACATCTGTAAGTGTACACTATAATGAAATCTTTCTCACCCGCCTTCTCTGCCTGTTTGATACATATAGAAAGCAGCAGTACCTGGTGGGTCTACTAAGCTCTGTTTTGTGGACAAGAATCTTCTCAATACTTTTCTCATTTTTTCCCAAGGAACAGAAAACTCTTTGTGAGTCTTCTGACTCCACACAAATCTCAAACAATCAAATTGACATCACCTGCAGATACATCCATCTTTCGAGCATCCAAACGGCATTTACTATAGTGTATGTACCATACCACATCTAGAGATGGGTATGGTAGGAATGACTAGCTCTCCATCATTATTTCATCCTTCCTTAAAGAAAAGCATAATACAGATTCCCATAAATATTGAAGGGGAAGAAAAGGAACATAGTAAAGCCTATATTATTTTCCAAGGTTCTTCGAATAGGTCTTGAAATGAGTGGAAATTCCCCCAGCTGAATGATAATCCACCAATACAACTTAATTTTACTTTCTGGTAAATGTTCAAAATGTATTAATACAGTTATTCGGGAACTAATTTGAACTAGACTTTTTTCAGCAGGAAACCTAGTTGAGAACTCTAGGAAATGTACCACCGCAGTCATTTGGCCATTTTTGTTTCTACAGACACCTCACTTCTCTGAATACCAGTACTACAGAACCCACCCCAATGGGAGGCTTTGACACCTCCTACTCCAGAGTAATTGGAATGACCAAGTCATCAACTCAGACTGAGGTAGCCTTGTGCAAGGCCACCAACGAATGCCATTCCCTGTCTAGTCTCTGTCTCACACAGCATACGCCACCTGAAATCCCTCTCCTGGGCTCAGACAGCTTTAAGACTCCCAAGCTACCACCCTGCAGTAGATAAATCACAGCTTCAGGAGCTGGAGACAATCTACGGACTTCCTAGGGAGCCAGTAAAACCTTGAGCTGCAGCAGGGAATGCAGAGATTTCAGTTAACCAGTAGTATCTTAAGCAATAGTGGGCGTATATGGAAGAAAGGGGATTCATTTATCTCTCCTGTGGCCAGTTGGATTTAATGACACAGCTCTTGCTGTGGGGATTTGTTTCACAATCTAGCAGTCCAGCAGGGATACATTCATAGGTGGGCTGCTATTTTTTGTTACTTAATCTTTCTCTTTTCCTTTAGATTGAGGTAGTGCATGCCAATACATTTGAGAACACTAAAACTGGTGTGAGAAAAGTGACTTTAAAGCAGAAAATAAAACTTTTGAAACATCAGTGCTGTATTTCTTTTCTCCTGGGAGTAAGTCTGCATTTTGTGTCATAAGATTTTGTGGTGTGAAAATCTGTGAGACTTTTCCTATCTAAAGTACGTTTTACTTCCATTCGTGTGTATTTGGCATAAGTACAGGCTGGCTTTCCAGTTTGAGATCTATACCTAGATTGACACATCAGCTGCACTAGAGAATGAAGTAAGCTGCTCTCGGCCTTCTCTCCTTGCTAGCAGTATGTGGAAGCTTCTTTCGCCCCAGCATGGAAGTATTTACTGACTTTGATCAACATATTTTTCTCTGCGAACCTCTGGATGAATTGAATATCCACAATCAAAAAAATCAAACCGTTACAGTGAGGTGTAAGGCACAGACTATATGAGACTGAAAGACAATTTTTTTCTCCAGAAGGATTGGCATGATATTCCATGAAGCAAGGAAATGCATTTGCTATTTCTCCACCTACTGCATAGATTGGAGAGGAATCAATATTTCTCCTTGCATAACTGTTAGCAAAATATTATCACAACTGAGAGGAAAGAAAGATGGCCCTTGGTTTCTTCCTAACATAGAGTATGCGATTGGCAAAGTCTCCTCCAAAACAGTAGCGCTACAAGCCTTGACAGGAAATAGGCACAGTCCTGCCAGGCACTGTATTTGGCTTCAAATGTTTGAAAATATTGGTGAGAAAAAGAAAAACAGGATGAGAAGTTTAAAAAAAAAAGTTTGCTAATGAGCAATGAAGTCTGCTTACCTTCTCTAGCAACAGATCAATGGCAAAAAATGAAGTAAAACATGGAATAGAGGTGACCTAATTAGCGTGTATATATAACATGTGTAAGGAAACCATTTTTAATTATAAAGACATACTGATGCCATTTTAGTATAAAACGTACAATATGAACATATTTATACTGAACTACAGAGGAATTCAAAGTGTAAATGAAACACAGTGCAACACCTTTGACAGTACGTAGATCTCAAAGGGGAAGAAACATCTTCCCTATCTATAGGCAGCACAATACGCTTGTTCAGCATTACCCTTTATCTATGGCAGCTGAAAAGAGAAATCCCCATAGATATCAGATGAAATCATTTCATTGACTTTATTTGGGTGAAACCAATTTACAGTTGTGAAGAATCTGCCCCTGTTATCTTTAGGGCATTAATGCCCACTAACAACTCCACCACCCAGCCTGACCTAGACCTCACCTCCTTCCCTCTCCATTCTTCCACTGGTCTGACTATCTGACTGGTCCCCAAGGACTCCAGCCTGGTGCTCCTGCCCAAACACAATGGTGTACCACCACATTCATGGGCAGCACAGGTATGTTACAGAGCACACACTGGAGATCAGTAAGTCAGTGTTTTCAGTGCAGAACAAAGCATTCTGGCACCTCACTTGGAAATCGGATAAGCGGTTTCCCTATGTGAGTGGGAATTGTGGGTTACTTTCCAGGTGCATCAAAAGAATAACAGCTTATCTGTGAAAACTTGATTAGTTGACTTCACTTGTCAAAGTGTACGTTCCCCTCCCAGGAAAAAAGAAAAAGGATCCATGGATACTTGCAGGCACACAGCAGCAGCATTTCACTTTTTATTATTGTTGTTAATATTACCTTTGTGCTTAGCAGTCCCAGTCAATACTGAGGAACAGAAACATGAAACCACCGAATAAAAGTCATGTCTCCATACTAACAAGTTCACAATTTAGAGACAGCAGATGGAGCCAGACAAATGACAGGGTACAAGGGCACTATGAGACAGGGGTGACCTCAGAGTAGCCTCCTGCTTACTATTGCTGACCTTGGGTAGCACTAAAGGCCAAGTTTTACATGCTACCTGAAGAAAGAGGAGGTAGGATCAACAGCTGAAATTTTGAGTCCCTTGTAATGAAAAAATGTTTGGTAAGTATAGAAATACTTATACCTGTGTACATATATATGTCAATCTCTTTGTCTCATATTTTAACATCATGTGAAATACATTCAGCATTAGATGACACTACGAAGTCCTAAGGATACTTTCTGCATAAGAGAATGCATTGCTTTTGGCTCCAGCGTCTTTTTGTATTTAATTAACTTACCAAACTGGAGCAG
Organism: Gallus gallus; assembly: GCF_016699485.2. Classification (NCBI taxonomy): domain Eukaryota; kingdom Metazoa; phylum Chordata; class Aves; order Galliformes; family Phasianidae; genus Gallus; species Gallus gallus. The sequence continues at coordinate 70,870,286 of NC_052534.1, forward strand.
TTTTCTCTATCAATCACCAATTCAGCTGTTTTTCTGGCAAAGAGAGAAACGGATACATAAGCTTTAGATATATAGCATTTTCATTAAAAATATATAAAAAAAGCAAATGTAATTTTGTTAAAAATGTTTCAGTTTGTCTAGTATCCTAATGCTTAAGAAATAGTCAAATTTAAAGCTATAACCTTCTGAAAGTTATTACCTTTACCTTAAATGTAAAAAAAAAAACCTAAACCAGGCAGGAATGTCAGTGTAACACAATAAAGTTGCTCAGGGGTTTGAATTGTCAAACTTCTTAAGAAGTTTTGTAGTTGCTGTATCGTAAACTGAGGAAAACTGGTGAAGTCGTTTTAGTAGCCGCTCAGACCATGCAGGATCTAACCGTAACAGCTCCCAACAAGCACATTTTAAATAGGCCAAAATCATAAAGTTTGAAAGTGCCAAGAGTACAGTAGCTATCCTTGTAAAATAGATGTTTCCAGCTTAACTGTTAGGTCAAAGTTTCTTTAGGGGCCACAGCAGACACAGTCTCTGGAGCCCATTTCTTTTTATTGAAGACAAGTCTCTGGTTTATCTGCCAGCCTGTCCTCAGCTTTTGCTGACAGGCTATGTCCTTCTTGCAAAGTTTCAATATAGTTCCAAGTCCCATTTTAACTTGGGAATCCAAATGACAAGAATCTTAACATGTAAGATCTGGTTTATTTTCTCAGTCCAACTATCCTGACTTTATTTTATGAGTTCATAATGTAGTTGATCTGTCTCCTTTTTGTCCTTCTTTTTTATGTAGGACAAAATGGAACAATTTTATTTCTGTTCCTTGGTATTTTACTATTATTATTTTTTTTCTTATTAATGCCACATCTCAGACAGTGCTGTCTTCTCTTTTAGCACACTTCTTTCAGACTTGAATCTTACCCTCAGCCAATTTTTGTTTTCTTAAATGAAAACTCTAGAATATCATACCCTGACTCACAATCATGAAATCTCAGCTGATGTAGCAGAATGTGATATTCCTCTTGAGATTCTGAGAATAGTCATTAGCATGGGTGACTAGCTGGCTTACCCTTAAGAAGAGTAACATAGCCTAAGAGAAATAGCTCTGAAGTCACGAAAGGGATACAGACACATTCATCTCATCTTGAACTCTCTGCTCTCTGTTATCAGATACACAGACACCATTGAAATACGCCCACAAAACCCACTTTTGGCCAATCTGTTCCCTGTAAGTAGCCTTTTCAGTCATAGAATCATGGAATCATAGAATAACTCAGGTTGGAAAAGACCATCAAGGTCATCAAGTCCAACCACAACCTATTCATACTACCCTAACTCTAACAAACCACCACTAAATCATCATATAGCATGGCTTTCTCATTCAGCATATTGGCAGCTGAGTTTTCCCAGATAAATATGAAATCATTGCCTCTTAACATCGCTAGCTGTGAGGAACTTTCCCAGCGCAGAAGTTACAGCTGCAGCAAGTAAATGAACAAGCAAGTAATTGACTAGCTTCTCATTCACAGATCAGCCCTGTCATTAGCACCAGGGACATCACCCAATCAGAAACTTAGGACTGCAGAAGTCCCATATTCTCTGTTTGCATCTTTGAATACTCCAACCACTCAGCTTACCTACAACCCCTTCTCTTATACTCCTTGGCCCTTCTTACCCCTAGGTGGAAATGAGTCCTCCTTTTTTTTTTTTTTTTTTTTTTTTTTAACAAACTCTTGTAAGTTTCCCTGTATATTGACTGGAAGCAGCAGAACAGGGGGCTTCAGTGAAGAAATTGCTGGTAGACATTGAATTAAATAAGCTCCAAAAAACAGCAATGGAATCTAATGTTAACTGGAAGTCCACAAACTTTCTTGCAGGCTGTACACAGCTTTTTGTTTTATAATTGGTTATATAATTGGTTTATAATTTATTCAAAGGATAAATAACAACCCTAGGAAGGAATACCATCATACACTCAAGTGCAATTTATACTACTACAGTTTAGTAGGTTTGTTAATAAACAAGCTGAATTTATTTACATACATAAATAAATCTCTCAAAACAAGTTTCTTAGTCATCACTGTTTCTTCTGAAATCCATGCAAGATATTTTTTGTGTTCAATTATGCTCAGACAAACAGAAAATTATTTTTAGTTCACAGTAATAAGCCTGATGAGCCTCACCTGATTCAGGCAGATTTGTGGAATAGAGACAACCAGAAGAAAATATAAAACAACTTCTTGTTTTCTAAAACAATGCTTTTTTATTTTATTTTATTAAAGCCAAGGTAAAATATATTACTATTATTTATTTTCATTTCTGCATAGGCTACTGTGAGATTTACAAAAACTTTTTTTATTTCTGCAAATCCTGAACCTAAAATTGTGATTTCCCTCGTGACAAAAAAGAAATGTATGTTTTTATTTCATGACAGCTGACTGGCCATATTTCTTTCAGTATAAAACTCAACTGTGAATGGTGAACAGGCACTTCTCATCCTGCAAAAGTATTTCATGATAGCCTTATACCTTCTCTCTGAATTTTGTCTCAGTTAGCCATGTAAATAAAAATACTGATTGGATAATCATGGAATCATAGAATCTTTTGAGTTGGAAGGGACCCTTAATGGTCCTCTACTCCAATTCTGCTGCAATGAACAGGGATACCTGCAGCTAGATCAGGGTGCCCAGAGCCCCACTCAGACTGACCTTGGATGCCTCCAAGGACGGACCATCCACCACCTCTCTGAGTAACCTATTCCAGTGCTTCATTACCTTTATCACTAAAACACTTCTTCCTTATATCTAATCTAAATCTCCCCTCTTTCAGTTTGAAACCTTTTCCCTTTGTCCTGTCACAACAGACACTGCTAAATATTCTCCTTCCTTCTTACAGCCCCCTTCTAGATACTAAAAGAGCTTTCTTTTCTCCAGGCTGAACAGCCCCAGCTGTCTCAGCATTTGTACTAGAATTTTACATCAGGACATCTACTTAAAATTTTCAGTAAAAATCAACTACAGGATACTTTTTTTTTTTTTTTTTCCCAAGCCAACATAGTCTATGATTCTTTGAGTGCATTTCATTTGCAATGAAAGGGAAAATGCATCTTAGTCTGGTTTTAAACAGAAAACTTATGTGCACACTATGCAAATCAATATTACAGCCACAATTTTCTGAATGGACCTTGAGCCATCCAGGTAAGGGAAGAGAGAGGAAAGGAGAAAGAACTGGAAATGAGGAGCACTGAGGAAAACAGGCCAGCTGCAGGTCTTACAGTAATTGCTCTGTCTCTGCACAAAAATCTCCACTGAAACTGAGTGCTTTAGTGGGCTAATGTACACAGCCTGACAGTCTTGGGGGCCCTACCAGAGTAGGAAAGACAAGGCAGTATCCTTTTATTGTTTGGTCCCATGCAGCTTCATTTCATTTTAATCAAAGAGAAATACTGACTTTCTTTCCTTTATGTTTTTTAAAGCCTTGGGGGCACTGTAACCTCCAGCCTCTCTGCTTTGTCTTGCCGACTGAGAGCTAGTGTGATCTATTGTTAATGTTTGAATGGATTTCTATTTGGGCTGGGATACCAAATGTAGGCTTGGTGAGCCACACAAAATAAATAATGGATAGGAAAGGTTGTTTTCCTGGCTGAAGTGCACTGGGATAGGGAGTAGGGGTTATTGAAGGTGGGGCTGGAAAGGTAGTTGGTTAAGATTTATTTGACAGACATGTACAACTATCCTTTTTGAATTGTATTTGAATTAATTAACTTCATCTGTGTAAACTGGGTCAGTATCCTGTAATTTCCTAAGGGTATGGCTGTATCAGGAAACTGAGTAGTCAGCAAAGCTGGTTGAATAGTTAGAATAACTGATTTACAAATATTTCCAGGAATAAAACCACTGAGTTTTGTTTCTTATGATTTATAGGGCAATATAGGAAAATTTATCTTACCTGAAAAATGTCCTTTCTGTTAAGAGGGGAAGTCTACAGCTCCTTGGGTTTTGCTCTCATGCTTTCTGCTCTCTGGAGGCAGAGCCAGGCTGGTCAAATGGGGCCATACATCAGTCCCACAAGTTTCCAGTACAGCTTCAGAGAATGGAGTCCTTTACAGCTTAATCCACAGCTAAGCTGATAGAAAAAAAGAAATACATACGTACAAAAACTTCTGTTGCAGAACAGTTTAAACTTCCATGGAAACTGCTTCTACACTCCGTAGTGTCTCTGAAATCTGTATGGACAGTAGACAGAGACAGCATTCACAATGAAAATATAAGGCAGCAAGCAACCATACACCTTGACTCTGAACTTCACTTCTTGTACCAAGTGGGCAGAGGAGATCTTCACATTTTCTTGCCAGAAGAAGTGAAATGGGTATAAGTTTGTCCAAGGAAGGAGCATAACTTTACTACAATGCATTATCCATTACATGTCAGGTAGTGTAAGAAAACAGAAAATCAAGAAGTATGTCTATTTGCCTTTTCTGTAAAAAAAAAAAAAAAACAGAAGAAAAAAAATGTAATTTCAAAAACACTATGCCTAATATGTTGTTTCCTTCAAATAATGGCAGGATCTAAGGAGAATTGCCTACATAATTTTAAGAATTAAAGAAAATAATAATAAAAATTTTTCATATATTTTTGTATGCTGGGAAAAAGCTGTCTAGCCTGAAGGCTTCTATGACTAACAAGGAATAAACACAAATATTTGAAAAAGAGATTGCTGGAGCTTGTAAAACTCCTTAGTGAAGTGTACATTTAGTCATCTAATAACTGGAGAGTTACCAGGAGGATGTTATTTTTCACTTCTAATTAATGAGCAGGACTAAAGCTTATCATGATGATAGGTTTTTGAATCAGATATATAGATAGATAGACAGATACTTGTTTTTATAGATATTCTGTTATCAAAGATTTCTAAAGGATTACAAGTGAATTTTTTTTCATTGTTTGTAGGTTTTCTACTTCGTATGTGTCTGAATAGTTCAATTTCCTATTTAATTTGCTAATTGTTTTCATTAGCACAAGTGTGAGAAATTTTGTATCTGGTTATGAGGACAGCTCTCCAACATTACAAAGTCTATAGTGCTCTAGGAAGTGAGCTCATTTATCGCCTGTGGTAAATAAAGAAGACATCTTTTTATTTTCAAATTTATTGATATTGCTAAATAAATGAATGAGAGAGATAAGATCTTTGAGGGTGGCTGTATGCTGACTATTTTTTCAAGGTTGCAAAAAGTGTGCTGAGCCCATCTGGATAGCCTGTTTTATTACTTCCTCCCAGATTATCTTAATTCTTTCCTGGCTAAGAGTAAACTTTTGTGGGTTACAATACCAAGAAGAAATTTTGAGTGAATCTTTTGTCTTAAAGGAATTACAGTAGGTAATGAGTATTTTCCTTCATCTTTTGCCATCTTACTTTCTTCACAGACTTCAGACACAAGGACAAAACGAAGGGCCTTGAAAATTAATTTTAAAGATAAATGACCAGAAGTTTCCCTATTTTTTCCAGCAAATCAAAGCTATATCAACAGCAAGTTCTACAGTCTTGCAGACTGCAGATGCAGACACAGATGTAGAGGTCACCGAACTGCTTCTGAAATTGAAAGGAGCCCTGTCACGTCAACACGACATCATTGTATTTAATTCTCATAATTAACTAATGGCAAGATGGCTGCCACAACCCTAACATTTTGCACTACTCTATGCACTACATAGAGATCATATTTTGCCAGTATTTTTGGCTATCTTAGCATGCAACTGCAGTCCATATATCAATATCAATAAAGTTATACAGAGACACATTAAAAGAATGTGTATATGCACACACAAAAAAATTAAAAGGTGGAGAACAAAGCTTGGATGAGAATATGATGTTTCACTATGCTTCTCTAAGATACATTTTCCAATACATTTCACTGTGGGTTCTAAGTGTTAATAGCATTGTAAGAAAATAAGAAGCAGTGTGGGCAGTGACATTTAGTTGACTAAGAATCCATAGTTTCATTTTCAAAAATATGCCATAAATCACTACCTCTTTTTCCCAGTTATTCCCTATTCTCTTTTTTCCCATCTCTGAGACAGTTCAACAGTAACCTGCGTGTATTTCTATTTATATTGGTGGGATGGCAGTCAAACCGTTCTTTTGTGTTGACCATATTAACACATTACAGTATATTTTAAGCAATAGTAATAAGAAAGGTAGAAATTAATTCAGAAATCTAGTTGAGATACTACTGTGATTGACATTAGGAGTAGAAAGGATTCCAGAAAACTTTCTAGTAGAAAGTAGTAGAACTTAGTTTTGAGAAATTAAAAATTGGGTACTTTAGATAATAAAAAAAGGAAGCTTTTTAATGTGTAACCTTGTTGGTCTAAAATAGCATTGAATTCTAAAACCTGCATTTTGATATGATACTTGGGTGGTTGAAGCTATGTTGGCATCAGAGATGTTGATTCTGTGTTTATACACCAACTGTGACCTTAATGATGCTGACAAAAAATAGTAGAATCATGGAATAGCTAAAGGCAAGTTAATTGAAGTTAACCAGTAGAATAAAAGGAACCAAATGCATTATGAATATATGATTCTAATAGTAGTAACATATACATATGTACTTGTGTATTTCCACAGAAGGCATAAATGGCCGATTTAAGAGAGAAATTTCTTTGGAGCACCATTAATGCTCACCTCCTTGTTCTACAGACCAAACAAATGTGGGAATGAAAGGGTTAAAAGTTAATTTTAATGTTTATCTTGTCTATACGAAGGCTTCTTTAATCTTGCCATGAAAAATGTTCATGCTGCTTTCTGCTTGCTTAACACCATAATACTTGAAATAATTGTTTCTATTATTTGTTGTGTGACACTCTTGCTCCCAAACAAGAAAATTTGAATATAATTAAAAGTGGAAATTATTATTTTATGGTTTGCAAAAACATATACTGAAGTTTTACTAAATATGCAAAAAGAAAGTAAAGGATACATCCTTTCAATTTAAAACTAGGATATTTTTTTATAGTAGCATCAAATGGGACCCATAAATACAATATCAATAAGTCAATTAAAAAAAACCCACCACAGTTATTTTCAGTATATCAAAATCATGGGACCAGCAACTACAATAGTAGCTACTAATTACCCAGCAAGCCCCATCTCCCTCAGGCTTTAGTGGGCTGCAGATTTTATCTCAGGACTAGTCAAATAGATGGCGTGGTCACAAATACCATATTTTAATAGGCAGTCTTTATTACTAAGAGCTAAAAATGATTACGGTTTCTGGTATCCCACTGTGTTTACTTAAGGAGCATTTGAGTTCCAGAACAGCCTGCACTATTTGGCCTAACGATTTACACATTTCCAAAGAGCTTTTAAGCTTGTTTTCCATTCAGTAGAGTCATGCAGATCAGACAGCCCACTTCCTCCACAGCAAAGGGGCTTTTGTTTGTTAACCTGCTCTGTGTTCATTAGGCATTTCTTGCTGAGGAAAAGAAACACTGTGCAGGTCAATTTGTTCAATTGATTGAAGTATGCATATAGACTTCAGCACATAAACAGAGTTATTTAAGGCAACGAGACTTTTGTTTCTGAGTATTGTGATTGATTCAGTTGAAAAGCTATTTCATATTTTGTGTATAAAAATTGTTGCAAGTAATTTTTCTTCCCATCCAGTAAGTACAAGAAAATTAAGTGCTCTGTGTTAAATATCCAATATTTAAATCTCTTTACTGTTACTATTAACTTTATTAATTTTATGAAAACTTTATTAGTTCTACACATAACATAAGATATTTCATACGTCCTGGGGAACTGCTGGGCCTACTGTCTTTTAGTTTTCTATGGTTTTTCTATGATTACTGAGCTGCTCTGTTTGTACACTGGCTATTTTTTATTTTCCCCACATCCCCCTCCAAACAGGAGCATGAGTGAAAGCAGTTGAATAGAAAGGAAATCAACATTTATTTCAGAATTGTAAGGAGCTGATAGATTGCTTTATAATAATGAGAAGTATGGGTTTTCTGGAGTTTACAAAACAATAGAATCATAGAATTACTCAGGTTGGAAAGGACTTCAAAGATCATCAAGTCCAACCGCAAATAGAAGCAAACATGACAGAAAACAGAAACAGGATATATTCAGAGAAGAGGCACTCCTTATTAGAAAGATAGATTTAAATAATGGAGATTATGTGAAATAATTGATTAAGAAAAGGAGTAATAATCTGAAATAACTGAATAGAAAGAGGAAATGTTAAGAAAAGCATTTAATGATGTTGAGAAAATGCAGAGAGTAAAGGTAGAAATGAGAGACAGAGGATATCATCAGAGATGAATATTTAGCCACCATCATGCCAATTAAATTTTCTAAGTTCTAGATCTCTGTCCCTACTGATGTCAGCCACAGCAATTTAGCTTTTATGACCAAGGCTCTCTTCCCAGAAACTGAGGACTCATAGGAAGATATATGATCAACCTGAGTAATTGGACAAAAAACACATTTGCCAACAGACTTATCAATCTCACGAGAACAACTTTAAAGTAGGAGTGATGGGGAAGGGAGATGGAAATCCCCAATCAAATGTGGAAGTGTTGGACTAGGTTAACAAGCAAAAGGTACTGCAGGGCATGCATAAGAAAACTCCCAAAGTCACATATGACAAAAAAAATGGGAGTATTTGATAGGCCTGGACCTAGACCAGACTGTGCTACTCGTCAGAGAGCTGGAAAGGTTGGAGAAATGGACCAGCAGAAGGCACATTGAGTATAGTCAAAGGAAATGTCAAATCTTGCAAATGATGAGGAGAAACCCCAAGCACATGTACATGTCTGGGGACCAATCAACTTGGAAGCAGCTCTGAAGAAACTTGTCTGGTGGACAAGTTGAACCTGAGCCAGTAATGTGTTCTTGCAGCAAAAGCAGCCAACGGCATCCATGTGGCATCAGGCAGGACTTGGCCAGCAGTCTACGGGAGGTGATAAGACACACCTGAATGTCTCATCACTTACATCCAGGAGCAAGAGAAGAAGGTTTTCAGGATATGCTATTGGAAATTATTTTCTAATTAAACTAAGCTAAACTGAGTTTCAGTAGTTTCTTTTAGAGTTGTTACCCTGTAGGCTATGGTAAATGAAAACATAAATAAAGAGATCTTCATTAATTTTCCAATTAACAAATAAAAACTGGTTAAGGTTTATTGAATGTCAGCAGGTTTACAAAAAAAGTAGACCAGGTGCTGCAAAGAGAAGCAGAAAAAAAAAAAGTTTATTTTAAAATGGTGTGACTTTATTGTCTATTTAAAATAATGATGATTACTTAGTTAGCAGTGTTTTTACAGCTTTTTTTTTTTTTTCTGCTGATTTTGTTTCTGTTATTTGATATCCATGCTGAGTCTTTCAAGAGATTGAACACAGCTAAGTTACAACTTTCTGTACCAATTCCTTGATTTTATTTTAAGTAAATCCTCTATTTTTTTTCCTTTTAGGTCATGTCACTCAGACCACACAGTAAAGCGACTCATCCAAATATAATGTCATTCTGCTGACAGAACTTGATAGCCCTTCTGCATGTGTCTGGGTACAGAACAAATTCCTATGAACTTAAAAGTTATAATTCATTCAAATCTCATGAAAAAAATAAAACCTTTTAAAAATAATAAAATAAGTTTTTAAAGGATATAAAAGACCCTAAAAGTGTATGCTTATTTCTGGTGGAGACTGATGGGACCCTGAAAACCAGCAGTGTTTGAATTCAACAGCTGAACTTCTCCAGGAAATTATGTTTACCTAAGATAGTTACGGGTAATATCTGTACACAACAGTTGAGCCCGAAGCCAATGATTTTAGTGAAATAGAAAAATGTTTAGAATAGTGGTAGCCAAATGAAAATCTGGATATTACTATAGAGATAGAAACTTGAAGATATTAGGCACATCATCATATATGTGCCTATACCATGGAAACTGGTCAGTGCAGACTCTATTCATTTACCCCAACTTTTCTTTTGACAACGTTTCTGTTATACTTTAACCCTCCATGTATTCTGTGTAAAACCACCTTTTGAATATGTCTTTAGTAATGTGCGTTGTCACTGAAATCACAGCAGAAACAGAAACAGAGATGTAACATTGCTATGAGCTTGGAATTACATGGAGATTGTATTATTTGGGACCACAATGAACTGTAGTCTTTTCTGAATTCTTCACTGCTTGCCTTCACAAAAAGCAAGTAACTGACTTTTCTTTCTTCTCCTCCTCTACTACTGCATTCAAAAAATAAAAATCTTGGGATTGGGATGGCTTAGTGCATGCATGAAAAACTTGTTGGCTGAGTCTTAGTCTCCATGAGAAGATGAAAAGATGGCTGGAAAGGAAATTATCCAATGAATATGGTAAGGAAATTACTCTCAACTCAAGGAACAGATGTGGTTTTGCTCTTTTCTGTTGTAGTTTAAATTGAGAATTTTTGTTTGATACCTGAGTTGCAATTATATAGTGAAAATTATTCATTATTTGTACATCACCCACATTCTCTAAAAATTCATGCATCTTTGTGACTGTACCTGTTGTTTGTAGACTTGACCTTTTCAGGGTTAGATTTCTCTGTATGACTTAAATCCATCTGGTAACTAAAGCTAGTGTAAAATCTGGCTGTTTCCACCCTGGCTGCTCTTCTAAGAAAGTATTCTGTCTTTATGAAGTTTACTGCACTTTTGCCATATGATCTCCATTGACTATCAGTAGACATTTGGGTGTTTTGACCTTTTATGCCCTAAATAACTGTGTACCCAAGAGACTAGCCTCCTCTTCTGTTATTTCTGAGACAACTACAGGCCACAGGCATGCTGGATTCCCTTTTATCTACCAAAGCAAGAAATCTTGACAAAGTATGGGTGGTGATAGCTCTTTCAGGTTGCCTATTTAGTCTTGCTCAGTGTCCTGAAATTTTTACTATTTTGGCCTTAATCTTCAAAAGATTGTGGTATTGCACAGAAAGAAAAATGAAGATGATTAACGACTGGAAAGTGGAATCTTTCTTAATCTTTTCTTTGATGGTTTTGTAATTGGAGACCAGATGGAATTGCTTCAAATTAATTGGTGCATCTTTTCTTAAACAGAAAGAAGGATACGATGTAAATATGCACCTCTCTTAATTTAAATTTGGGCTTCCTCCTTCCATGTTGCCTAAAATCCATGGGTATTGTGTGATTTTTCCTGAAACCCCTGTTTACTTGTTAGCCTCCTCTTTCCATGTCTGCATCAGGCATCAGTTTAACAAATGTAAGCCTAAAGGAATAAGATGGAGACTGAACATGGAGCACCTCTTAGTTGAAATTGGCATAAGAAAGGTTGAGATGTGGCAAAAACATCATCCAGCTGCTATGCACAAGGTCTACTGAGAAACAGCAATGTTTAGAGAAGTCAGCTGATGTGATAAGGCCACTAATCTTCAGAATGATGGTGCCTATCTATTTTCTGGAGAATCAAATGCAGTAAAACCAAAGTAATTAAAAAAGTTGGCTGCTCCAGCCAGTGCTTCAGCTGGGACCAGAAGGGATTGGGAAGTTGCAATGGGTTTCCTGAGTCTCCTTTTTTCTTCTTTCTTCTTCTTTTTTTTGTTTTTAATTAAAAAAAAAAAAATCCTTTTGTTTCCAGAGTAAGAAATCTATAGCACATGCTTTTGTTCTAAGATATAAATGTGGAGTGTTATTTAAATAAAAAAACATAACATGGCCCAGAAGTATTTGGTAGATAAGATGGTGAACATGCTAGATACCAAACACTAACTAGAAAACTGTTGCACAATGAGGAATAATTGCACAAAAAGATGTAAGGACAAAAAGAAACACTAATGAAGAGGTAACAAGACAGCTGTAAGGACTAATATTTACTAGGCCATGGCTGCTCTTGAAATCAAAGGGTAAAATAACTTATTTGACAGATGAGCTATAAAAAGGACAACAGACAAATCTTGATGGATGAGTAGCTACATTAAAAGTCCAAACAATTTTACAGTTCTCATCTACAACTTGATAGATTCTTTAGAAAGTGTTCATTTGCTTAAGAAATGAAAATGCTTTTTTACCAAAATATTTAAAGAGACAGGCTCGATTCTGTGTTTACTATGCAAAATGTTATCGTCCACATTTGTTTTGGCATTCCATTTGCAAAGCAACAGGAGATCATTATCTAGAAACAGGAGACCGTGATTCTGCAAACATACTATGTGTTTTCCAAGGTATGTGGAAGATCAGACTACTCCAGCTGACTAATAATTCATTTGCCTCTGCTGCATCTATCTGTACAGAGTAATCACCATCAGAAATAATTCACATAAGCACCATGTATGCAAGGGAAAGGACATAATGTCTCCCTATAGCATACAGGAGAATGGCAATCAATTTCTTTCACACTGAATCGCAAGAATATATATATATATATATTATATATATATTATATTATATTATATAAATATAATATAAATATAAATATATATATATATATATATTCCCATATATATATATATATATATGGGAAACAATAAAATATCAAAGCAGTGAGCTGTGCAACCACAGGATATTAGCTAGTGCCAGGGACCACAATTTGCTACCACAAATATCAGAAGATTGACGTTTTCAACACCAAATATAATATCTATTGGAACTGAAGCACTTGCCAAAAAAATTTGCAAATGACATTGCTAAGCCATTCCAAATTCAGTCATGAATTAGAGATTAATAAAGGAGAAAAACACAGAAAATGAATGAGCACAAAGAAAGGCTGAGAGCCACTTCTCCCTTCCTGCTGTGTTTACTGACAAATTAGCACTGAATTATGAAGTTGGGAAACATTGTGGTGGGCATGTGCAATCTCACCCCATGTTAATATGCCTGGAATTCAGCCAAATTCAGTGGAAGATTTCTAAGTATCTACAATGGACATGGGATCACTCTTTATTATCTTCCAGCTCTTCTCAGTCAGGGGTAAACATGATGCAGGTAGAGTGAAATAGACACTTGACAAAATTCCTTGAAATCTCCTATTAAATGTCTTGGTTCTGCTAATAGGTTAACACAGGTGACATTATTATGACAGCATAGCTTAAAAGCCCTAAGAGATCACTGTGCCTGGAATACAGTGCCAGCACAGATATTTAGTGGGAAAAAGAAAGAAAAAATCTTTTGTCTTTCCCCAGCCTGGCATTACTCCCTCACTCTAGCTGGTGCTGGATATGTTCTCGCACCATGCTATGCAGTTGTGCAGCTCCCCACACAACTTGTTGCCATACCCCCACTCATCCTAGCTTTCCTCTCTTTACTGTACTTATGGTTGAGAATGACAAATGGGTGATGGAGAGAACTGGAGAAAGTGGGCAAGAGAAGAAAAATGATGCTATGAAGAAAAAACTGGTTGGAAAATATACTGAAAAATGTTGAAATTAGAAAAAAAATGGAGGTATCATTAAACACATATATGTCCTTCCTCTTAAATTACTTGTAGAACTCTATTATCAGATGGAAACTTACACCTCTTGACACTGAGCCCCTGAAATTAATAAAAGCTAGAAAGCAGTGCTAGTCTTCCTGGTGAAGCCACCAGTCAGTCTTTTGTTTTAATACCATTTCATATTGTATACATTTTAAAGTTTCCTACAAGACTACCTTTGTTTACACTGTTCTATTTTTTTTTTCTTTCTGGTTTCAAGAATTTGTTTTTTACCACCATTTTTCCAAATAAGCTATTAATTCCAACCTCAAAAAAGCTGTGAACCATTTTAACAAGGAATTGAGGCTGAGTTTGGGATTGATCTTATGCTAAGGGCTATATCTTCAGGCAGCTAAAAACTGGACGGGTTCAGTCTTATTCCAGTGTAATTTAGAACAGCTGCAGAGCAGTCCTAAACCAGCCTCTCCTTCCATTTCCCAGCAAGGAAATTCCTAGGTATGACTAATGGTGGTGTACGTGGGAATAATCAATACAGCATAGAAATAAAATCAATTATTTTTCCAAGTACCTTTCTGTCTGGACATAATCTACTTTGCTCGAAGAATGAAATATAGGACATATGTTCTTTCTAAAACAAAAAGACAACATGTTCTAAACAAAGGCTTTCCCTTGAAAATCCTACAACAAGGTCATCGTGCTGCACAAAATCTTCTGAAAAGCAGGATTCCAGCATCCCAGAGTCATTCTAAAAAAGAAAAAAAAAAAAAAAAGAAGAAGAGAAGAGAAAAGAAAGAAGAGAAGAGAAGAGAAGAGAAGAGAAGAGAAGAGAAGAGAAGAGAAGAGAAGAGAAGAGAAGAGAAGAGAAGAGAAGAGAAGAGAAGAGAAGAGAAGAGAAGAGAAGAGAAGAGAAGAGAAGAGAAAAGACATTATCAACCCCTAATTGTTGAGGGAAAATGGCAAAACTGCATGACAGGACATCTGCCTGACTTGAGAGTCTCAACTTGTGAGCTGAGAGTGTGCCATACACTGAAGGGTTGGTGTATGGTGGTAGAGAAGCAGAAAATGAGAGATTGGTGAGTGTGCCATGTGAATGCAGTTGTCCTGTAGCTCTGAAGACCTCTGCCACAGCTTAGGAAACATGAAAAACCCCTGCGTTCAATGCCTCAAAAACATATGAAACAGAATTTTTAATCTGCGAATCTGGAATAACTACTGATCAATGTGTGTGTCATCAACAGTGGAGAGAAAAGGAGATGTGATAATTAACAACCCAGCATGACTGGCAATTCACAAAGATTATCCATGTGTCATTTTTTCATTAAAAGCTGCATTACTGAAACCCTCTTCAATTTCCATAGAATATGGTATTCATTTTTTTTTTCTCCGGGAGAAGTTTCTAATTTTAGCCACATAATTTAGAGCACACCAGCTTGTACTGGCCATATACATAACAGTGGTGATGGATAGAGCCACCCTGTGCTGATTGAAGACGGTTCTGGCCAATTTGGCTGCCTGTGATGCAGCACACTGCCCACCAAGACTTCAGCATATCAGAGGAACACATCTACCTCTGCTCAAACTTACAGAAGAAAAGAGGTGAGGACATGTGAGGACATGCAGAGGAGGATGTGGAAGAGAACACAGTGGGAGACTCACAGTTGGAAAGAGGACCTCCATGCTAGAGGAAGCACATCTACAAGGGATTGCAACTCTGGGTGACCCACAGTGGGTGCCAGGACTGAAACAGCCTGGGAAAGTAGAGATGTCTTTTTGTAAATGCTTGTTTAACTGTTTATCCTCTTAGTTTCTCCATACCCAAAGTGACAGAAATGCATCAAGAAATTTGACCAGTTATAAGAAGCTGTGTTCCAGTAACAATGAACTAACTGGAAGACACTGAACGTGTTTTAATCTTTGTAACAATTTCAGTCTGAGCTTAGGCAGTTTAATTCACAATTCAGTGCCTGTGCTTTCTTCCTCCACTGCTTGAATTTCCCACTTGAAAATATACTTCCTAGGTAGCTTAACCATCTCACCAAATCTGTATATTGTATAACTTATGTCAGGACTTTAATCTGATTTTGGCCTGCTAGATACTACTGTAATGTAAAAGCAAATATAAACTAACTAGTAAAACTAATAAGTAAGGTAACTAATAAAAAGGCGACATATGCATGTGAGAATTTTCTTTTAGATCATGGCAAAAGGCAACAAATCTCTTGCTGTCATAACACAGGCTTACAAGAGAAAAAGGAGTATGAACATTAATCATTATTTGTCTGCTACTTAGAGGTTATTCTACAAATTCTTATTCAGGCAGGCAGAGCAAGATGACAATTTAAGAGATGAATATGTCTTTCCTTTAGAATTCCAGTCATACAAATCGGTCCTGGGTGCTTATTTCTCACATACACACTGCATCATGTAAAGGTACTTAAACTTTAAGACAATTTCAAAAAAAATTCTCTAGGAAAGTAAAGAGATCTAAGCAAGCACTATTGTCTCAGCCCAAATTGTGTCCTGAAAACTCTATCACTAATCCTAAGGCCAGTTAAAGTCTATAGGTGTTTAGAGTTGTAATATTTCATTTTGACAGGACAGACCTCTTCCTCCAGAAGACTGTTAGCTGTAAGTGCAGCTCACATTCTTTATTTCTACTTGGATGGACTTACATTGACAATTTTATGAGGAAAAGAGAGATAAAAAATTTTGTTCCATTTGTTTTTCTGAAGGCTAGGAAAAACCATCCTCACTGAACGTGGCAACATTATTAATTCTAGTATCGTATCTGATAGTCTTGGTTGTCAGATGAATATGGATTCAGGTGAATTTTTTTCTGCCTAAATCTTTAATTGATCAAACTTCCTTCAAAATAATTGATTCATATTCAATTTATTTGGATTATAGATTCATATTCAGATTTATTTGGATTGAATCTAATTCAGATTATCATTTACATTTATATTCAAAACTTCATTTTTCAGAACCCTCTTCTGTCTAATAAAATACACAAAAGTGAGATCAGTTACAGAATATCTTAAAGGCAACAGTCTGAGATGCTAAACAAGAATTTTACACAAAGCAATGCAGACTTAAATCAACAATTAGAAGCACATTTCTCTTTCTGTATTAAAAATTTTGTCTATCTCTAAAGTTAGTATAAAAAGATAGTTTCTTAATTTGAGCACATAAACAATGATTAGCGTCCTTCAAGCAAATAGCAAGACAAAAGTAATATTTTGTGACAGATTTTACTTAAGTGATTTCCAAAGAATTATGCATGAAGTTGTTGAAATCCAGATAGAAGCAGGTGCTTTATTTACTCTTTTTTTTTTCTGAATTAATTTCCTGAAGCAGAATGACATTAAAGAAGGTATTTTAAAACACAGACAGAAATTAAACCTAAGTTACTGCTTATAACAGGTCTCCAGTATACAAAGAATTTAAATATTTGTGGAGTCATTCAGTCCACTGAAACATTTTCCATATCACCTATTTTCTGTCTTCAGTATCCAAGCTTTGGAAATACCTGCATCTTTTAAAGCACTTATTGCTTCACTGGGAGGCTTTCCTTTTCCTACTGATGCAGTTATCAGCAATTTATAAATGCAGCCTCTGCTCTTCTAGAACACTTGCCTCTCGTGTTGCTGCCAGTCACTTTGAGCTGCAAAAGCAAAGTAATTCTGAAGGGACCAAACAGATAATGTACAGCTTACCTAGCCATCCAGTGTGCACAAGGAATTAAGTATGTTTTATTCAGACAGCATATACGGCAAAGCTATCAAACAATTTCAACTTAAATTTCAAATCTTTTAGAAGAAAGAGGTATGACTGAGCAACAGTGTGGTAAAAACCCATTTTCAGAGGCTTAGAATTTCAAATAAAAGAATACCATTTGGATGCAATTTCCAATGGCTATTGTCAGACCAAAGAAAATGTGGAGCGTGTGTTTGTGAGAATAGTTTGAAAAAGTCTATTCATTTATTCTAAGACAAAGTGTTTTTCAGCTGCTTTTCATCTACTTCCTTTCTTATTCCTCTCCCCAGTGAAAATGCATAGAACATCAGTCCAACAATATGCCAAATACATCTTGATAGATTAAGTAGAAATAAGAGGAGGGGCTCACACAGCACAAGGAGGTGGCAGGAAGCATGAGAGAACTGCTTATCTGAGCTGAGGAGAAGGGGTGGAAGAAGTGATCTCTAGATGTTTAAAGAAAAATTATTACAAAACAAAATAAGAAGTTGCAAAATTTAATCTATATGCACAATATTATTTTTGCTGAAAATTGTTACAATTAAGTATGAGGTGTTTATAGAGTTATACAAATGAATTTGCAGTTTGCTCCTTTATGCTGTTGGTTGTGATGGTTTCTACCCTCTCAGCAGTAGAAATACAAACCCTGGAAGATGAAAAGCAAGCTAAAAGGCAATTTTTATTTTCAGCATGGTTTCATGATTTTAAGACTCTGAATGATAATTCTTCAAATCCTGCCACTCAAAGGTACTACATAGTATATGTCACAGAATCACAGAATCACTGCAGAAGTTGGAAAGGACCTCAAGAGATCATCGAGTCCAATCAGTTGAAAAACAGTTGAAAAGTCATTTGTGACTTCTGCACAGTATTCATACATTCATTAGAAATGATGGTTAAATCAATGAAGTTTCTGTTGTCTCTATCATATTTTCCAGAAAATGATACTTGAAATCTGTAGAAGGGCCTTCGGAGTAGTAAGTTGTTGTCAGCCAAGTCTGCAATTCCCAGTTAGACAAACCTCTTCTGGCAAAATGCATATAAATCTTCAAAGAACCTTCATAATTTGCCTTTCCTGTGCAGGAAGCAAAAATAATTTTTTTCTCATTGGGCTTTTCAAACATCTTTGCCAGTCTCTGTCATACTGGCACCAGTGCTGCATAATCATATTAGCAGTAAGATAATGTGAATAAATAATACATTATTAAATGCCACTAAGTTATCCAAGTTATCATGTTGATAGTCAATAAATATTCTGCATGAAAAATTTCTTTCAAGTATAAAATAGTTCAGATTTTATCTCCTTAGTCTCCAAATTGGCCAGTATATGATACATGAAAAACTTCAGGTAGAAAACTGTTTTGATTGCTTATTTTCCTTGAAATTTATAGAAAGCTAATGAGCTCATGACTTGTCTATTGTTTCACTCGCCACTCTCAGTGCATTCAGAGTACTTGAATACTCTGGTTCGTTTTGTAATTTAGACTGATATCTTTACACTGAGGGTATGAACAGGTCAGTAGAACATGTGAAGCTAATTTGTAGAGTCTGGAAATTACTGACTCCTGAAGTTTCCTAGTAGTGCCAAATTTCTGGGGTTTTGTTGTTGTTGTTGTTGTTGTTGTTTTTGTTTTTTGTTTTTCCCTAGCCACCTGCAATGATAAGGAATATAAAAATAAAGGAATATATTGTAGAATGCCATTTATTTTAAGTGTTGTGTTTGATAAGCTATTCCAAATATTGGTTGCAGCAATTCTGAACTGGTATTTTACCACACACCATTTTAAGAATATCAGACTGCCTTTCTCAGAAGTGTTCATTTGTTCTTTTTAATTTTTTTTTAAGCTGCCCACATATATCAGCATTCATCTTAGAAGATATAAATAAAAAGCAGGGAAACACAAAGAAAGACAGTAAGACAGCAAGGCACAGCTAAGCTATGGCCTGCCCAGTTCCTTCATGGATTCCTGGTGGCTATTACATCATAGTGAGCTCTGCACATTATACCAGCTTAGGGTATAGCTAAGGGCACTATTTATTCTTCACCGTAATAGAAGACTTTTGCTTTGCTTTCTCAGCTTCTATCTGCAGTACAGGATTTTGGTTTTGATTTGTCTGAAATAATATGTACACATTATAATCAGGAATCCATTGGATGTAATAAATAAGAGCCTATACTGAACATTTTAAGCATTTAAAGTAAGCAGTGGCTATCCATAAAGAACTTGCTCAGATGCACCTTTATACACATATGGAAATACTTAGCTACTCGTTGTCACACAAGTATTTTCTATAGATTTGACCTAATACACAGTAGTAAAGTTGCAACATTTCATAAAATTTCTAAGCATGAAGATTAGAATACTTACAGGATATACTTTTAAAGCTCCCAGGAGCAGGTAGGTTGGAATTCAATATTTTTCTGTTGGATTTGGTTTATTTTATTGGTGTGTTTTGGTTTTGTTTGTTTTGTTTTTAATTTGTTTTTCTTTTTGTAATTTTTAAAACAAAGTATAAATTTGAAATAAAGCGACACCACAAAGCTGGCCAAGTAAAGAACTAATTTATATAAACTCACGTACTGGATATCAGGCATCTGGCTCTTGCTGTAAAATGGATAAAAGGTACCTAAAAACAGTATTTATGTGGGGCACTAGAGATTCAGTTATCAGGCTCTATGGTGATTGCTGTCATTTTGTTTTTAGCTGCTCTTTATTATACGTCCTCCACTGAGTACTATTTTTTCCCAAGTTACCTAGAATTCCAAGATTTTTGATCATCAATCAAATCCCACACAATCACAGAAAATAAAATAGGACTCTTTTTTGAGGTAGCTAATATATATGTCATTTTCTCCAGTTCATGCACAAACTTTCTTTCAACAGATAAACCAAGCAAGGGAAGTGGAAGTTGAGAATTACAGCTTTGGTCCTATGATGGGATCTCCCTGTGTGAGACCTTGGCAAGAGTGAAGCCTTACTCATAAAATCTTTGGAGCAAAAGAATACAACAGAGTCATCAGCAAAGACAGAGCACTGAGGTAATCTCTGTGATGGTGGAGCTGGGAATTTATTTAATATTGCTCACATATTAAATAGTCCACTCTGAATATTGTCTAGAGATGTATCTATTTTAAGAGATTTATCTTATTTAAGATGTGTATCTTATGTAAAATACATATGACACTAAAAAGTACTACATTATTCAACTAAAATATGGTCAATTGTCCTTGCAGCAAAGATAATTTGCTTGTTTTGCTGGCTGTCTTGAAAATCATTTCCAGGCATTTTCTGCCACAAACTAAGACTTATTTTCCTCTTCTGCTTCCACGTAATCCAGAATTATGATTAATACTGTTCAGTGACCCCAGCTGAAACTTCTTTCTTAGCCAAAAAAGGCACATTGCACATAGAAGACGTTTCCATTGACCACTCTGCTGAATTGTTAATGAAAACTAATTCCACTTAAAACATGGAAAGAACAACATGTAGTGTAAACTATATTGTGAAATCTGTCCTCCTAAAGCAGTAATACTTTGGGGGGGTTAAATCATATAAGAAGGAGGCTGGTTGCCATTTATCCTGACCAACTTGTATCTCAGCCTACCTGAGTGTATGTGTGAGAGACTTCATCTCCATTTTGCAATAACTGCATGAAGCACGAGTTGATGAAGACTTCTACTTTCAGATGGACTTTCTGCTTAAAAAGTTTCTTTTTCTTCCTTTTCAGTATAATTTTTTTGCTCTGTCCTCCACCAGGTATTGAAAATGAGCAGTAGTTACAAATAAATAAATAAATAAATAAATAAATAAATGTTTAGAAAATCCAAAGACTGCATTGGAATATATAAGCAGGAGAGTAGCTTGTAAAACACGATTAGCGCAGCACATAAAGACAGTTTACCCCAAAACAACCTCCTTTACTAATGAGCAGTCTTAAAGAAAAACATTAGTTCATATGCCTGCTCTCAAAACAGAAGCTCCAATCTGATGCTTTTTCTGTGAACAATCTTGGTTGACATCAAGCTAACGCTGGCAGTCATTTCAGCAGATATTGTTAACTATTTTCTGAGTTTACTTAGTCTTAATGCTTGAAATGCAGTTCTTCCTTTTGTCAGCTCTGTGACTGATTAATTTTTACTGTGTTCATCATCACTTATCCAAACCGATCTCAGCTTTTGATTCTAAGATATTTTTAATTGACTTAAAACTTCTGCAGCTGTACTCTGTCAATTTTCTTTACCTCAGAAGAAGTGCTTGAATCCTTGGCATTTCTTTTTTCTCCCACCTGTTATTTTGAACAAGCTAAACATTCTATATAACCAGTCATCAGAGCTTTCTCACCACATTTTTGCTATGTCAGTTTAGTTATAATTTTGGTTCTGTATTAAGCATCCCAGTGCTCTTGCTTACTTTTCAAAATATTTAAAGTTTAGTGCATAAATGTAATATCAATAGAGCAAGAAGAGAAAGAAAACAAACAAAACAAACAGAAACTTAAAAAAAAAGAAAGAAAGAAAGAAATGAAGAGGGTATTGGCTCAGTCTCCCCAGGTTTTAGTCTGTCTGCTCTTCATGCTGTTGTGTGAATTTTCAGCTACCACTCTCTGCTACTAAATTAGCTAGATGCTCACTAGATTAGCAGATGGCAAACCAAATTCCTTTCCTCTTTTCTCATGAGGATTGTCAATAAAATTCCAGCACACATTCAAGAAAGTCAAAAGCTTATTGGTGACATCATGTTGCAGCACCCATTTACAGAGCTCAGTTTCCCTGCACCACACCTGTGAGGAGGGAAGAGAAACATTCTCAAGCTCTCTGCTCTCATCCCTTTTCCCACAGCCTCATAACAAAATTCAGTGACTCCTGGAAACATTAATGTTTGTATTCAGCTAGGGAAAAAAAACACATAATATGTGTATTTATAATACATGCTTCATGAAATAGCTGTTTCATTCAATAAAAGCTCTATTCAAAACATGCACAGTATTCCTTATGGTGTACATACACAATTTGTTCCACCATTTCCTATCTTTGAAAATGTGATAAAGGAAAGGTAATAAGCTTGTTTAATATGGCAATGTACAGTAGTACATTTTGTTCAAGGAACACTTTCAAAGACAATTTCAGATGTAATAAAAAAATAAAAATAACTGTAATATTAACAGTCAAGAAACATCTTTATATGGGGATGATCTTACTCATCTGTCATATATATTTATACAACATTTGTTATATTCTACTAGCAGTGTGTAGCTTATATGAACAAAAATGATAACACAGTAGTAGTTGGCCAGTTCCATAGCGCAGATTTAGTGCAACACGTGTATTGCCAAGTCCTTAATTCTCTAAGGGCAACTGTGCAATTATGCTTTGAAGCACTTCCACATTTGCAGATCTAGACATCTCTATTTATAAGAGCTAAACAAATAACTTTTTAATGAAAGCAAATGTGCACTGGTGAAGTATATATATAGAAAGTATATCCAATGATTGTATACAAGAGAGAAGACAGTAAACATTGAAATCTTGGCTCTAAAGGTTGTGAAAAGCAAACATGTTGCCATGAAGGAAGATAGTTCGGTGCTCATCAAGGAGCCATCAAGAAGGGGAGTACTGTAACGTTTTTACCTCAGAATTGGAGCCATTTTGGTGTCACCAGAAGGTCATAACAAAATTTCATCACAAAAGACATCAAAAATAAACCAATAATTTCTGGACCAAAAGTACTGTCCAGATGTAGACTTTTAAGCTTAATAACAAAGAACAATAATTGATACAAAGGAGAGGTTCAAGTATTATTTTATTCAATATCAATGAGCCAATATTAGCTTCCCTTAATACAGTGTATAATTTATCGTAAGCAAAGTTTGCTGCAAAGATACATAGGATGAGCAGCCAGCTGTAATTAGATCATCTGCTATACTAACAGAATTGCAAGAATTTATCCACTCTGGCACTTAGCTGTGTAGATTCCCAGCCTCCACTTATGATGGCTCTAGCTCACTTTAACAGTGCATGCCTCTAACCTTTTAAAGTTGACAGTCACAGATGGTTTCACAGAAGTTTTTCTGGTATATTGGCTACAAAAGCTGGTTTGGATTGGAATCAAGCTGTTTATTACTGAGTATGATGTAACACACTGATGGTGGTGAATCAATTAGGTGTTTCTGCAATAGCCTGCAAAGCGAAAATAGCATCTACTGCCAAGCAGTAAAATTATTAAGTATAAAATCTGGAATCTATTTTTTTCAGGTGACTAGAGAGAACATTATGTTTTAAAATCATCTGGAGTTCCCAGAGAGCAATCCAAATTTATGGCAATGTAGGTGGGGGACTCATCAGCTGATGGGGTATAATGGATGAATTATGTGCTAGTCATAGTAAATCTGGATGTATTGTCATCCTCTGTACTCTAGAGACCAGATTGTCACAGACTGTTTGCATACCTTTCGTCTTCCTCAGGCACAGGCATGCTTTATCTTGAGCTCATAGCTGATGCAACAACAGTATGTTCTTGTCCCTGAGCTAAATTGCTTCACTCTTCTGAGAAGATTAATCTCAAACCCAGAAAAGTTAGAGAGATTTCCTTTGAGCTTCAGAATGTACTCCTGATAGATATTTTTCTACCATGTACACTCAGTAACTTTTATCTGTATAATTTAATGTTCCTATGACAGAATAATCATTGTTTTAGTCTTTTATTTTTCATTACTTGAGAATGGAAAGAGTTTAGTCCAGATTGAAACCAAGACATTAATCCCTGTACTACTAAATGTGGTATAGTGATACAATTGATACAATTTCCTGCATGTGTATTCTCCCCTAGCACATCTATCACATTTCCCTGTCCTTAAATCCACTTGGTACTTGTAGTTGAATTTTGAATACTTCCTTCTTTCAGTACACTGGCTATTTGACAGAAAAATTCTCCTGGCACCAAGTCATATTGAAGCAGCCAGATATACTAATGAGTATTAATTTGCATCAAACATTACTTAGATTTAAGTAAAACACAACCAAACAAGCTTAGTTTCCAAATTCCCTTTCTCCAAGTCATTAGTGGCCTGATTCCAAACATACTATGTGGAAAAACCTTCAAAGCTTTAAGTAGGCTTTGGACTGAGAGGTCAAGTAACCACATTATAAATCCTGTTATTTTTTACAGTCTATTTCCTCTTGACCCAAAATTAAAAATCAGGCTATTCAAAATGCTTGCTGTACACAACATATATTCTTGGTGAAAATCTATCTATATTTCACATACAGAAACCTGCAGTAAAAGGAAGGGACAGATTTCACTATCCTTATATTCAGTGGTGTGGTAAACAAGGTTTTGATTATACCTTCCCCCCATTAGGTAAGATGCAGTATTTCTGGTCGACTCCCTCATCCAGTGCATTTAGGAAATTCAGGGGCCTCTGGAAGATGATTCAGAGTGCCAAAGTATCCACCTCTTTCCATTGGCAGTGTATGAAATCTACAGAAATGTTTATAGTGGCTGTAGTTACATGGCATCCAGACTATCTAGTTGTATTAATCCACTCAAAAAAACTCTAGAAAAAACTTGAAAAAAAGTTTAACTCTTAGTATGGCCGACTGTTTTAGTAACAGAGAATGATGATGCATCTTGCGACTTTCTCTATAGCTTTACACTTAAGAGACTTGCTTAGAAGTTTGAATACCAGCTCTAGGATTTTCATTTGTGGGTAGTAATGTTAAACTAATATCTCCGTGGCATTTAGCCAGGAGCAATTCCTGTGACCTGGACTAATCTGCTTGGTCAGTACCTCTTGTGGCTTATCATTGAGCATTTAGCGTAGAAGAGTCATAGAGCTTAACTTTTGCCTGAGATCTGTCATAACTGAACACCCACACAGCATTTCTTGGAAGGTTCATTCATCCAAAAAATCTTGGAATAAAAGTTGAAGAACCTTCTATGAGCAGGACAAAACCATTGGTCTTACCTACATAATCTAAAACCCATGAAGGAAAGACAAAAATTAGGTGTTTCCTTCTCCACATTCCTGACCTACAATTTTCACATTCCTGGAGACACAGTGTCTCAACCTGGATGGCAACACTAGCTGAGAAAGTGCTCCATGCATCTTCACATCAATGGCTAGTACAATTTCCTGACAATATAACTGCTAATCTTGAGATGTGCTCATCTTTCTTCCTCCTGGAAAAGTGCTTTGGTCAATGCTATTGTATAAAGGGTAAAATATCCTATCACTGTTAACTAAGATGCATACTCAGTAGAGTAGCACTGGAAAATATGTGAAAAGTATCGTCTCTGCATCTGGCCTGAGCTGGCTGCAGAGGCTGCATACCTTCGAAGGAGCCTGAATGACTATAGCACAGAAATACTGTTCCCCTCAACCTACTCCCCTCCTGTGTTTTGCAGAAGCCTGAGCAAAAAGTCATAATGTCCCTTCTCATTTTCTACATATGATGTTCTTATGCAAGCATTCTGTACTCTTGTCATTTCTGTTATAGACATCTGTGCTTATATTAGAATTTTTCATGGACCATGTGAAGTCACCGTACTTTAAGTTACACAATAAATCAAGCTAATGTGGGACAAAACATCACATTGTCACACATTTTCTAAATGAAAAGTACATGTGATGTTCAAAGTCAGGTCTTTTCAGTTGCATTTGGTTTTGAAGTTTTTATTTTATTTTAAGATGATTTAAAAAACTGTCACATTGTTTTCTGAGGTTTGGAGGGGTTTTTTTTGTTTTGTTTTGTCTTGGTTTTTTTTTTATCTAACCTATTTAACCTGAAGTGGTAAGTATAGCTTCTGAAGTACGTTCAATGGCCTGATTGTAACTAAGGTCTTGTAGTATCTGCTGCCATTATTATACAAAGCTCAGAAACTGAAATTTTAATACGCCAGTTAAAATCTTGATCAAGTTATAACATATCAAATGGTGGATCTGTAATAGATTATCTTCCATGATCTTTATATCTGTGTTTAGTTGTTCATAAACTACTAATGAGTTAACTACATTTCCTAATTAGAAGAGCGTTACAAGGTTTGGCTAAATTAGTGTCACAGAATATATTAATTTACTGCAGTAAATTATGACCAGGCCACATTATTCTGCACATAAACACATTTAAGTATTCTGTGAGAAAATTTGGTGGTTTTGAAACATGCCTGTTTTATAACAATTCATTTCACCATTTTTCTTAAGTTCATGGCCTTTTCCATGTTCCTAAAGAACATATGTTTTTATACCAAATTTGTCTATGCTATTCCATTCAAACAAAATACATCAGTGGCCACTACATACACTTTGAACTAAATGAGGTGGTAAGACATTTGTTCTTTATTGATATGAAGTTAGGGAAAAAACAAGGTTTGCTCTATTATCTCTAGGTAATAAAAGACATCTGGCTCATACTTCTCTTTCACCTACAACTGGAGAGCTTCCCTTGGAGGGAAGCTCTTCCCTGGAAGAGCTTCTCCTACAGAGAGGAGGAGTGATACAGCTTTCAAAATGTCATCCTTTCCTAAGCTATTACAATAGACAGGACACTGGTTAAATGAGCAAATACTTCATTCTCATTATTCCTTTCTTAACATTACTGAAACATACATCTAAGGATCAGATTCAGAACAAAATTCAAACTGCTACTACAATGTGGGCTACTGAAACTAAAAGCAAAGTCATGAAAACCCTCTCTCGCTCCTTCTATGTCTGTCAGAGAGGGCATTCTAACACTTCAGTAGTGATTATACAGGCATACGAGGGACATGAGAGAAAGAAAGCGATGAAAGTTTTACTAAAAACTATACTGTGGGCAAAGAATTCAAACTCCTCTGGTCTTGAAGTAGACCACAAAAGCGAGTTTAACTCTGTAAGTTGCCTGTGCTTGTAGTGATACTTGTGTTACAGCCAATCCTTTTCAGAAGCATGAAAACAACCATAAATACTTCTGAAATACATACTAGATCCTTTTGAGGGCAGAATTTGTTTAGATGGATGAAAGAATTTGTTTAGTGCCACTACCACTTAAATACAGCATAAAGCAAAATGCCCATAGTAGAAGTAACAGCAGGAAGTGCTGCTGTATTTCAAAAGGCCAAATCTGACTTTGTCATTTGAAAGAAACTGTATCTAGGCCTGGGTGCTGTTTCACAGACAATGTTTCCTTAAAATGGGCTGCCATTTTCTTTCTCCTTCATTAATTCTGAATAGTTGCATACTGGCTTTACCCTGCTGTGCTGGCTGCAACAATTCTCCATCTAAGGTGCCTTCCTCTGCCAGAATGCTCATATTGGCCTTGCTGATAGTTGTGGATTCAGCCTCTCTAGGATTTAGACATGACTCTCAACAGAAATTGTTCGGCATAAAAACCATTTGTGCAAAGCATTGATTGTTCTATGAGATTAATGGGTTCTTCAAGGAACTAAGTGAAATATAGAGTTCACCAGTGGCTCATAATTAGTAATAAATTAATTATTAAAATATAGAAACCATAGAATCATAGAATCATTTCAATTGGAAGGGACCTTCAAAGGTCAAATAGTCCAACTGCCCTGCAATGAACAGGGACATCTACAGCTACATCAGGTTGCTCAGAGCCCTATCCAGCCTGACCTTGAATGTCTCTAGGGACAGGGCATCAACTGCCTCTCTAGGCAACCTGTTCCAGAGATATGTGAAATTCTTTCATATGAGGCTCAGTTCAGTTTCAACTGAACTGAATTAAATGAGTTGTTGGACAGTCCCTCCAAAATGAAGTAAGCTTCATTGCTATGCAGATGTCCTACCCAATAACATCACTTACCAAAGGAACTCATGCACATCTCCAAAAGAAAATGGTCAGGAATTATTTCTATCATAATGCTCCTTAGCTTCTTACATTCTCTACTGACAATCAAAAGACAGTGAAAATGCATTGACATCATGCAACACAATAGAAAGTCATGTACAAGCAGGAAACTTTATAGTTAACCATTTCTAATAAAATTCATGGACAGACTGTTCTGGTGTTGTGTGATTGGACCTGATTCAGTTTGGTAAAATTCACTTTTTTATTAGAGCATAACAACTACACCTCACTTTATTGACATCAGTGGAACACTTAATTTTAGAATAAAGCCATTTATTTTGAATTATTTATTATGGAAGTAAATCATTTTAGAGGTGAAATGCAGTCATTCTAGGATTGTTGCAAATAATACATTTTGCACAATGCATTTTTTTTCTTTCCAGTGGTACATCCTTCTGTTCTACTCCACACCAGTATGAGGACAGTGTACTCATACTGAGGTGAATCCAGAGTCAGTTAAGCAATCAGCAATAACTGTGACACAAGTTTGGAAAGCCTGGGAAAGTGAGAGTCAGATTTGCTCAGCTAGAGAAGGAGAGTATTCTTGATGTAGGTTTTCAAATGTGTAAAAGCTTTCCAAGTACATTTCTTTTCCTCAATAGGCAGGTATTACACTACATAAGGAAAAAACAGTTGCAGAAAGTCAGGAAAACTCCTGAAAAATTAATTAGTTTAACAGTAAGATTTTAAATCTATTGTACAAATGTTCTACATACTTTCAAGACTTAACAGGCACATATCCTTCCGTATTTGTCATATTCTTCAAAAATAGCTACGCAGTTGAATCAATGTATTTGTTTTCCATAGTTATAAGCTTATATTTAGATATGCAGAGAAAAAATAAAACTAATTATAATCAATCTCAGTGCCTTTCCTAAGTAACTATAGCAATATATGCTGCCAATATATTTGACAGGAACTTGAGATATTATAATTTTAACTTCATATTTTAATATTACAGTATGAAAAATCTGTTTTATCTGACTCGTTATATACAAATGGGGATTTTAAGGATTCTTTAAACTTTAAACATTCCAGAAGGAGTCTGAAATGCTGTGAGAAGTATTTCAGTTACACTGTAATTTCTTCAAAACAGATCTGATTTCTGAAGATCTGCATTTCAAGTAATCTAAAGAAAAAATAATAATTCTGAACTGAAATAAATTGCCTTCTCCTAGGAGTGATATGAATTCTCATTACCAGATTTATATATCATCTGACTTTCTTATCAAGAAAGCTAATACCCATCAGCTAAGTTAAATGACTATAGTGCTATACAAGCATGTACTTCTTGTTAGAAATTGTTTCACTGTGCTTAAAATAAATTTTCACTTTAGGCCTGAAGAAATTCAGTGACCTCAAAAAAATAATACTTTCCAGTTTCCAGTACACAAAAATCTAAAACAAAATATTGATTAACTGCTAAGATTTATAGATCCCACATCAAGATGGAGTTTGCAATATAATTATGACTGCATTTTGTCTTTGCTGGTAGTTGCCAGCACCTATAAAGATGGAGCTTTTCTAGTGAAGTACTTTCTCTGTTCTTGTCATTCAGAAGATGGCTTCAGTGTTTATTTCAATAGAATTGATGATCCCATTGTTCTTAAAAATAACTCCCAGTAACTAGCACTTTTCATTATTACTTCTACCTAATTGAATTATAGGTATGATCCCATGCTATAATAAGCCATAGGCAAACACACTTCTCTTCCATTAAATAATATTTTAAAATAAAACTCTGAGTGATAGTTCAATGGTTTGTAGATTAATGGCCTCAAAAGAAAAACTGTCAGGGGAAACAGTTTCCTTATATTTTCCACGAAAAAAACCAGTATGCCGCAATATGCCCAACTAATTCAAACTCTGTACATCCTTGTGGATGTAACTTTAGTTTCTTCTGCTGTGGTATAAGGCAACAAAGCACTTTGGCTCTTACCATTTGAGATATTCCTACATTACCACCTCGCTCTGAGTTAGCCTTGTATCATCCTACTTGCATACATGGGGGAGTCATTCTTGCTTGTTCTTTTATTTGAGAAGAGCTGGCTGTCACAAACCAAAGCCACGGTGCATTAGGTCTCAGTCCTGCAGGCTCCTCTATTATCAGAACTGTAAACATCTGGACCCTGTGTCAATGTCACATCTGTCAGATCTCTCAACATTAAACAATAACTAAGAAGATGCAGATAAATTTGAAGATTCATAAAGCTAACAAGGGCAGGACAGTTAGCAGGACATATTTGCACAATAAGACTAGGATTTAATAATGCACATCAAGTATACATACTAAAAGATTATCTAGATATGTATTGGAATTTATTGCTTCAGCCACACAAATGCAGCTGAGGATTAACTTTAGATCCTCTCGTTCAAACAGAAAACTTTCCCTTTTTGAATTTGTACCTGTGGAAATACAAGAAAGACTATTCAGAGCAGCAGCTGTGAAGCAAGATAAACAGCATGGGAAAGCAAGGCTGACAATCAAGGACTTCTCTAGAAGAGAAAAGCAAAAGAAATGGCCTATGGCTCTGATTGGGTAAGCACCTGTATGTGTGGTTGAGGAGTGTTTGTGAAATTTTTGTTGACATGTAACAGCAGGTGGGAAAGTTGTAAGAGTAGATGGGAAAGCTAAAAAAGGAAACTTGTGAATGTATATATGTTATGTGAGAACCTGTAATAAATTATTTGGATCGTTCATGTCTGAGTCCATGCCTTGTTGCCACATGTACCCTCTACTAGTACTGCTATGTCAATGCTTGTTATGTCACTTACTGGAAAAAGAATTTACCTGCAGCATAGTCAGGACCATGGTGTTACTGCAAAGAACAAAACACTGTTCCCTTATAAATATATAATTTATATTTAAATATATCAATTCCTCACACTGTAAGAGCAGAGTCCAAGGCCACCTCAGGAGATTAAATGTGTACAAGTATGTGAGGCTGGACAACAAGCACCCCAACATCCTGAAGGAACTGGCTGATGTGGTTGCCAGGACACTCTCCATCATATTTAAAAAATCATCACTCTCAGGTGAAATTCCCACACACAGGAAAATAGGAAACAACACTCTCATTTTTAAGAAAGAGAGAAAGGAGGACCCAGGGAACTATAGGCCAGTGAGACTTACTCTGTGCCTGGAAAGGTCATGGAACAGATTCCCCTGGAAGAGATGTTAAGTCAAATGAGGGACAAGCAAGTGATTCAAGACAAACAACCTGACTTCACTAAGGGCAGGTTGTGTAATGGCACTAGTGAACAAAGGGAGGGAAATTGATGATGTTCACCTGGATTTCTGCAAGGTGTTTGACATGGCCCCATACCACATCCTTATCTCTAAATTGGAGAGATCCAGATTTGAATGCAGAGAAAGAATTGGTTGAATAGTCATAGTCAGAGGGTTGTGGTCAATGGCTGTATGTTCAGGTGGAGACCAGTAACAAGTGATGTCCCTCAGGGGTCCATCTTGAGACTGATACTCTTCATCATGTTTAACAATGGCATAGATAGTTAAATTGAGTTTATCCTCAGTAGATTTGCTGATGACACCAAGCTGAGTGCTGTAGTTGGCACAGCAGAAAGAAGGGATGTCATGCAGAGGGAGCTGGACAGCCTTGAAAAGTGGGTACACAAGAACCTATTAAGGTTTAACAAGGGCAAGTGCAAAGTGTTGCACTTCTGTCGAAGCAATCCCAGATATGCAAACAGATTGGGAGAAGAACTCATTGAGAGCAGCCCTGCACAGAAGGACTTGATGGTTGTGGTGCATGAAAAGCTGGACATGAGCCAGCAGTGTGTACTTGCAGCCCAGAAGGTCAACTGTATCCTGGGATGCATAAAAAGTGGGGTGGCTAGCAGGGAGAGGGAGGTTATTGGAGGTGATTGCACCCCTCTACTCTGCTCTTGTGAGACCTCATCTGGAGTACTGCATCCAGGCCTGGGGCCTCCAGTACAAGAAAGATATACAGCTGTTGGAGCAGTTCCTGAAGACGGCCAAGATGATGATCAGAGGGCTGGAGTACCTCCCCTGTGAAGAAAGGCTGATGTGGGTTTAGCACAGAGAAGAGAAGGCTCCAGGAAGACATAACTGAAACCTTCCAGTATTCAAAGGGGGCTGATGAATAGGAGGGAAATCAACTTTTTACACATTCTGATAGTGATAGGAAAATGGGAGGTGGTCTTAATAAAAGAGAGGAGATTTAGATTAGATGTTACAGAGAAATTCTTTACTCAAAGGGCGGCGAGGCACCGGCACAGGGTATCCAGAGAAGCTGTGGGTGCCCCATTCCTGGAGATGTTCAAGGCCAGGTTGGATGGGGCCCTGGGGAGACTGATGTAGTGGTTGGCAACCTTATCCACGGCCGGGGGTTCAAGCTAGATGATCCTTAAAGTCCCTTCCAACCCAAGTCATTTTATGATACATTTTTGGGCACAGCACCAGGGCTCTTGGCTCTGAAGCCATGTTATATACGACAGCTACTGTGAAGGAAAGTATGCAAATAAATGCTGAAAATATTTCTTTGATTCTGTGTCATCAAGGAAAATAGCCTCATCAAGTCTAAAATCATGACTTTCCATGCACATTCCTGCAAGCCCCTTGGCTATGAGATTATAAATGATCTGAGACATAATGAGTTGACTGAAGGAAGAAAAAGGACAACAGGAAAATGAATACCTGACTGACCTTTTATATTTCTCTAAAAATGTTAAGGGTGGTATAAAAATATCTCTCTCAATGCATGAAATCTTTGCACTAGAAACTGATTTATTTTTTATATAATGCACTCTTGTTTCTAGTCATTGGTAATATGAAAAACACACATTCGAGCAATAAACAACTGCTTACTGGAAAGAATATTACCGTGGGTGATCTACATATGAGCCAGGATGTTCTGAAGTACCAATTCATTAGCTAAAAAATGTAAGGGCACAGAGGAATTCGTTAACATTTGGTACTGTGTTTTCAACAAATATTTCTCAT
Organism: Gallus gallus; assembly: GCF_016699485.2. NCBI lineage: Eukaryota > Metazoa > Chordata > Aves > Galliformes > Phasianidae > Gallus > Gallus gallus. The sequence continues at coordinate 70,903,298 of NC_052534.1, forward strand.
CTTGTATGCTGCTGGTGCATGCTTCAGAACTAATAATAGTTCTCTCCACTTATATATTTTGCAGATATAAAGTACCTGGGGAGTAAAACAGAGATTTATTATGTAACACTAGAACTATATTGCTTTTGTACTCTTAGGCATATGGGAGCAGCAGGCATATCTAAAGAAATCATGCAAGAACAGAATCGAAAAGGTGTAGTCTATGCTTTCTCTAGGTGGAGCAACTATTATTTTTATCCCAATTCCCCCAGTTTTACTGTGAACATATCTACCTGGAAAACTGCTATCTAGGTAGAGGAAACTTACTGACAAGTTGTTTTTTTGTTTGTTTTTTTGTTTTTTTTAATTATCCATTTTTTCAAATTCATTATGCATTGCTACACAATTCTGTCAAAGAGAAGGCAATGGCTGGACTCTACACACTGGCTTGTTTCCACAGAATTAGTTGTGTTTACTTTGTAAGGGAGGGGTAGGAGCTGTCAAAATGCATGCAGAACTTTGGTCTTTTAAACATTTGGACCCAATAGAAATGCTTATTTGTTAGGAATTTTGGCTCAGGTATGTCTCTTCTTAGGTCCCCAGGCAGAGATGACACCCTCTTACTCTCCCATCCCCAGGGAGAACAGTTTCTTTACAAAACCATCCAAGCACAATTTAGATATTCAGTAGATCTTCGGCCTACTACACTTTGCACAGGAATTAAAAAGGTGCGGAAAATGATGCTTCACAGCACCACCTGGTGGTAGTGACTTATTATAGTTACCCCTTTAGCCCTGGGAAGCATCCTAGCTGTGTTGCACAGGTTAGAAGGCAACAGTAGCAGAACACTTGAAGAAAGCAGGCGCAGAGTTGTATCGCTGCTCATGGCAGCAACTTTCTGTGGGGAAATGGGAAAACAGACTAGTTATTTGGGGCTTTGCACTGAATGTGCCTTGAAAGAATTGAGCTTCCATGTAGAAATGTATCTGCAAAGAAACAGGGAGTCAAATGCAGGTTTTTAAGCCCTCTTCTACAAAGTGATAAAGAAATTCTGGTCAGGAAGAGTATGATGTTTTCAGAAAAGTACATTCTGAAGTCTTTCAGCAGAGTGGAGAGATACAACAATCAAGATAAACACCTGTGAATTATATGTGACATTTGCTGTTGACATCTAAAATGTCAGAGCATGAGAACAAGAGACTAGAGGCCTAAAGGCTTATGACTTGCTTCCGAAAGCCACTTCTGGAGGTGGCAGCTCCTCCGTGCCATTTGCTGCCCTCCTTCCCCTTCCTACCTCTTTTCTTCCATATAGGTTCAAGCTTTGCCTTTCTTAGAAAGCAGCTTTGCCTTTCTTAGAAAGCAGCTTTGCCTGTCTTGGAAAGTAAGGAAAATTATCATGACATTATTTCTGGTTAATCCATTTCTGTGGATTTGGTAGACTTGGAATAAATTCTTCTCTGCTGTCCAAGGGAATTTGCAATAAGCA